>NC_137074.1:73934958-74534958 GCF_951640355.1 Cnephaeus nilssonii | reverse complement strand
AGCTGATCCTCACAGCCAATTGGCCTGGAAGTCAATTCCTTCCAGTGATACCAACAACAATCAAGGCTTAACTACAACAGGACTGTGCACACAGCCCACAAAGGGGTACACCAAGAGTATCCACCTCAGGTAACTGGGGAGGCTGAACCACTGGACCTTATAGGACAGCTAGCACACAAAGCCACTCTATCTACTCAGGGAAGCAGCCAAAATGTGGATACAAAGAAACAGGTCACAAATGAAAGAAATGGAGGATAGCAAATGACTGGATATAGAGTTCAAAACCACGGTTATAAGGTTTTCCAAGAATTTTCTAGAAAAGGCCAATTAATTTAGTGAGACCCTCGAGGATATGTTAATGGACCAACTATAAATTAAGTATACACTGACTGAAATAAAAAAATATACAGAGATATAACAGCAGACTAGAGGATCACAAGAATCAAGTCAAAGATTTGAAATACAAAGGAGCAAAAAACAGCCAACCAGAAAAGCAAAAAGAAAAAGTAATCCAAAAATATGAAGATAGTGTAAGGAGCCTCTGGGACAACTTTAAGCATACCAACATCCAAACTATGGGGGTGCCAGAAGAAGAGAGAGGGCAAGATACTGAAAATCTATTTGAAGAAATAATGACAGAGAACTTCCCCCACCTGGTGAAAGAAATAGACTTAGAAGTCCAGGAAGCACACAGAACCCCAAACAAAAGGAATCCAAAGAGGACCACACCAAGACACATCATAATTAAAATGCCAAGAGCAAAAGACAAAGAGAGAATATTAAAAGCAGCTAGAGAAAAACAGTTACCTACAAGGGAGCATCCATACAATTGTCAGTTAATTTCTCAACAGAAACTATGCAGCCCAGAAGGGAGTGGCAAGAAATATTCAAAGTGATGAATAGCAAGAACCTACAACCAAGATTACTCTACCCAGCAAAGCTATCATTCAGAATTGAAAGTCAGATTAAGAGCTTCACAGATAAGAAAAAGCTAAAGGAGTTCATTATCACCAAACCAGTATTATATGAAATGCTGAAAGGTATTCTTTAAGAAGAGGAAGAAGAAGAAAAAGGTAAAGATAAAAATTATGAACAACAAATACATATCTATCAACAAGTGAATCTAAAAATCAAGTGAATAAAAAATTCTGATGAACAGAATAAACTGGTGAATATAATAGAATCAGGGGCATAGAAAGGGAGTGGACTGACAATTCTTGGGGGGAAAGGGGTGTGGGGGTGCAGGAAGAGACTGGATAAAAATCATACACCTATTGATGACGATAGGGGGGAGATGTAAGGGCAGAGGGTGGGGTGGGAACTGGGTGGAGGGGAGCTATGAGGGGGAAGGGGAACATTTGTAATAATCTGAACAATAAAGATTTATAAAAAATAGAAAATAAAGTATTTTTGGTGAAATTATAAATTGGTGCAGCCACTATGGAAAATAATATGGAGGTTCATCAAAAAACTTTAAAAAAATATAACTACCATGTGATCCAGCAATTTCACATGTGAGTATTTATCTAAAAATTGGGAAACACTAATTTGAAGTTATATGTATCTCTTTATTCATTGCAGCATTATTTAAAACTAGAGGTCTGGTGCACAAAATTTGTACACTTGGGGGATGGGGGAGTCCCTCAGCCCAGATTGTGAGAGGGCGCAGGCCAGGCGGAGGGACACCACTGTTGCACAATTGGGGCCGGGGAGGGACATGGGAGGTTGGCCACCCGGGGAGGGACCATGTGAAGGCTCCAGGTTGTGTCCAGCCTGTCTCGCTCAGTTCTGATTGGCCGGACCCCAGCAGCAAGCTAACCTGCCGGTCGGAATGTCTGCCCCCTGGTGGTCAGTGCATGTCATAGTGACTGGTTGACCAGTCAACTCTCCGCCCCCTAGTGATCAGTACATGGTATAGTGAGCAGATGAGCATCTTAGCATATCATTAGCACATTACGCTTTGATTGAACAGACGACCAGACAACCAGACAACCAGATACTTAGCATATTAGCCTTTTATTATATAGGATAGCCAAGATATGAAAGTAACCTAAGTGTTTATCAATGGATGAGTGGATAAAGAAGGTGGTGCATATGTAAAATAAAATATTAGTCAGCCAGAGGAAAAATAAGAATGAAATCTTGACATTTGAGATAACATAGCTGTACCTAGAGGGTGTTCTGCTAAGTGAAATAAGTTGGACAGAGAAAGACAAATACTATATGATGTAATTTATTTGTGAAATCTAAAAAACAAAATACATGGGCAAGCAAAATGGAAAACAAATATATACAGAGATCCAATTAATGGTCACCAGGTGGGGGAAGGATTGGGGAGATAGGTGACAAAGGTAGATGGGATTAAGAAGTACAAATTGTCAGTTACAAAAAATAATCATTTGGATATAAAGTACAGCATCATCCTACCTAATAATAGACAAATATGCAAATTGACCGTACCTTCGCTATGCCCACGATTGGCCAGGAGGCGCGGGGGGGGGGGGCGGGACTCGGGGTGGCCAGGGTGGCCGATTGGGCCGGCGGGACTCTGAGTTCGCATCGCCATGGCTGTGCTGCGGCACAGAAGGGGCCTCTGGGGCAGCGAGCTCACGTCAAAAGCGGGGCGGAGGCTTCTGAAAGGCCTGGTGCACCAGCGGACAGGCACCCAGCTGCCCCGCGATCGAAAGCAAAAGTGTGGGAGCTGGGTGCCTGTCCGCTCCGGCACCAGGCCTTTCAGAAGCCTCCGCCGCACCGGAGGCTTCTGAAAGGCCTGGTGCACCAGGGGACAGGCACCCAGCTCCCCCGCGATCAAAAGCGAAAGCATGTAGGGGACCCTACACGTGCATGATTTAATCATGCACTGGGCCTCTAGTATGGAATAAAGTCAATGATATTGTAATTACTATGTGTGGTGTCAGATGGGTACTAGACCTATCGTGGTAATAATTTCATAAAATATGTAAATGCCAATCACTATATCTGAAACTAATATAATTGGTAATTATAAAATACACTAAGTTTAAAAGAACCTGAGTATTTTTATACTAGGTTTGATGAAGAATGGAGAATCATGGAGAAATATGATAGGACCAGTAGTGTGAAGTAGGTATACTCAACTGGGGAAAACTTAGCAAGACCTGTTTGTTCCTATCATTTTTGGTGTCCTTCTGTGTTCGGAGATAAGGAGGGCACCTCTCACATGAGGGTCTTATGACCTGTTTCAAGAGAGAGTGGCAGAGGGGAAGGTTATGGTGACCTTCATGCTTCTGCCATTTTCTAAAGCTCGAGCTTAAAATATTCAATATGCCAAAGTGCCAGAATTGCATCTCCAGGTCATGATATGATTCCCACAATGTAACCTAATTTATCCTATAACATTTGGTTACTTTCCATGAGAGAATCCACCATAAGCCATTTATTCCATAATATAATTTAGTAAAGCTTTGGAGGTGATGTGTGGTGGATGTGGTCATTGTGGTTAAGTGGTATTAAGAAGCAGTGTAAATAAATTCCAACCACTAAACCCTCATTGTGGAGTATGGGAGGAGAGTTCATCTTTGGATGTTATGCCACCTGTCAGCATTGACTTTATTCATTGTAACTTGTGTTACCCATTAAAACATCATTAAAATAAATTCTGTGAAAAAGCACACTCATCTTTCCCTCTGATTACAAAAACTGAAAACTGTATACCAATGCAGATTTTAAATATTTGTGTCATAATTGGACACAAGCTGCTCTGAACATCTGCTTGTTATCAAGAACAAGAATGACAAATCTCTTGCTCTAGATTTGTTTAATAGACAAATTCAGAAATTACGCCCACAATATGCTGAGACTTTGAGCCAGACCTTCCTTTTTTTTTTTAGAAGGAGATACAGAGACTAGCTAAGTGAAAAAAAGATGCTGCCTCCAGCAGATATAGTTTCATTCCACGAAGTGAGACTATTTTGATTTTGAATGTTAATCCAAGGTTTAATATATTTAGTCATTAAAATCATGTTGACATCAATACCCAGATGAATAACCACTCACTATTCTTTTCCTCTGCATCTATTAAAGTTGCCATTATTGATAACAAACCCTTGTTCATTTTTAATCTATTTTTCAATATCTAAAGTATTTATTTTCATTATTTTAACAATGTATCACTTTTTAATTAAATGCATGTTAATCAAAATATTTCTTTAAAAGTCTCAATTCAGTATTACAGATTTACCACTCTACCTAGAGCTGTTTGAGAACTTGTTGTGCATAATTTTTAAAATATAAATGTATTAATTTCATTATTCAGCAAATTATTGAACATTTGTTTGCATGTCTGATACATGTTAAGCATGAAAATGTCCATGCTGAATGAAAAAATATAGCTCTGAATCTATAGGAAAAAGAGAGAAATTAATCAAATCATCACTAAGGGAGGTTATAAATACAAATTGCTATGTATTATGATGAAAGGTATTCCTACATATTAAAACTTAAGCTTCAGTCCTATGAGAAAAGATAACAAAGATTACTTACTGAGAATTGGAGTTGGTGAAAGGTGTTCCTACATATTAAAACTTAAGCTGAGGTCTGAAGGATCTTGGCAAAGGGGGAAAAAGTGGGTGGGGGAGGGCTGAGGTAGTGTAAGGGTTTTCCAGATGCAGAAAAGCATGTGCAATGGTTATGTGGTAGCTTTAGCTGGACATACTATGGTAACGTAAAGCTGGCCCATTGTGGCTGCAGTACATGGTATCAAGAGTGACAGTGACATTAGGAGTTAGGGCATGGGCATGGATTTTGGAGGGACACAGTTCAGTCTACAGCCCCCAATCCTATCTCAATTATTAAATCCTAGAAGAAATCATTCTTGAACTTAGTCCATAGTGGCAGCAGAAAGAGTTTTCTCAGGGTTTCTGAATGAAAAGTAGGCCATGGGTTTCATTGCATCCTTCCTGTTTTACCCTTTCAAAAAATTTAAGTATCAATTGAACGTCTGTGCTTCATAAATGTATAAGAGCTCCCACATTTATAATTATTCAACATAGGGATAAAACCAAATAATATACTTCAATGCTATTCCTTCTTTAAGATTCTCTAATTGTCCCATAGTTTTGCCAGGCTTAAAAGTTGAAGTTTTGTTTGTTTGTTGTATCTCTAAGACCAACACAAAGGTTTAACCTAAGGTCCACTTCATTCATCCTCAATAGGATAACATATGCTATTTCTCCTAAATGAGAATTCAATCACAATCATGTAATATTAATGATAGGTCATGATACTCAGGCACACTCAACACAACAAACACGTACATAAATAGAGTTTCAGTAAATTAAATGAAAAGTGATGTAGATTTCATAGCTTATAAGTGAAAAATAAGTTATTTGAATGATTGCAACTCCCTCTAGCCACAAGAAATATTTTCCATTATAAGATAATTTTTTATGATTTCTTTTTTTAAGCGTTTTTTTAAATATATTTTATTTATTTTTTACAGAGAGGAAGAGAGAGAGAGGGATAGAGAGTTAGAAACATCTATGAGAGATAAACATCGATCAGCTGCCTCCTGCACACCCCCTACTGGGGATGTGCCTGCAACCAAGGTACATGCCCTTGACCGGAATCGAACCTGGGACCCTTGAGTCCGCAGGCTGACGCTCCATCCACTGAGTCAAACCAGTTTCGGCTATGATTTCTTTATGGTAATTTTTTTCATGACAGGGTTTTTCTTACTTTACACAAACACACATACACACACGCGCCCACAAACACAACTTTCTGTTAATCAAAATATTACTTTAAATATTTTTATCCTATTGGATTTAAGTTTTTATCTAATAGAAATAACTCTATTGTGTATATCCTGTTTGAAAAAATCTTTTTAAATTCTGATCAGGAAGGAAGAGAGACAGAAGCATTGACTAATTTAAATCCAAATTATAATATATTTCTTACCTTAAAAAATTAAAAGAATTGGCCATCTCTTCAATGAAAAAATTAAGTCATATTTGAACAAAACCCAAATAGCAAGTCAGTCGTCACCCAACAACTCACTTTGTGCACTTCAGGCAGAATTCAGTCATATGGCCCAATAGTGGGAAGAATGTCCATATCACTTTGATGAATCTGTGTCATCAGTATTCATACATCTATTGGGCTTGACTATGGAATCCTTCAGTTCTACTAAGTGAGGGGAGAGATGAAATATTATATTATTTTCTCCAGGCAAGATATATTGTATGGACTTAATTCTAGGCCCCAATTTTTCTTTCCTTGGAAGATAAATGCTTAAAATACTATTATTTGTTACTATCACACATTTAACCTTTTGCACTCGGATATCGAGTGTGACTTGACACGGTTAGCATTAGAATAAAGGAATCGAGAAAAAAGCAAGCGAGTGCAAAGGGTTAAATATATCTTCTACACTAATAAAAGAGAAATATGTAAATTGACCATATCTCGGCAACACCTACCAGCCAATCAGGAGGGAATATGCAAATTAACAGGACAAAGATGGCAGCGGCCAGAGTGAAGGCCTGGGTCCCAGTTGCTGGAGGAAAACTGGTGCTGACAGCCAGGTGAAGGAAGGCCTATTGCACGAATTTTCATGCAAAAGGCCTCTAGTGAAAAATAATGTTACTACTATAGTGATTTTGATTCCTTCAACTTAAAAGGTAATTTTCAAGAATGATCAGGATAGGTTTTAAAAAACCTCAAACCTCAAACATTTTATATTTATTTTAATTATAGATAGTCACATATTTTGTTTAAATACCAGCATTAGTAAGTTTAAGAAACCAATATTTAAATAATATTCTCAGAGCTTCAAAATTTAACTGAATTAAATTAATAAAGCTTTTTTAATCAACCATAGTGATAAAGTATTATTTATTTTAAAAATATTTAAAACCATGAATGAAAACTTAGTGATCATACTTAAATATTCCTTCATGGAGGGATGCAGAAACTTAAGCCAGGAGAAAACAGAGGGGATCCAAGAACTACTTGCCATAAAATTGTAGCTATAGCCTAGTTTACCAAATTTAAGACTATTTCCAAGATTGAAGAACATACTTTTTGAAGGAAACATATCATGGGATTTGGTTTTAAAACAAAAAAAATAATTTAGTTTATATATTTTTCATCAAATTATTTTTCTCTGTAAGTTGTGAAGACCATTAGATAATTAATTAGAGTTTAGCTAAAAAACAATTAACAAAATATTTTCAGGAAAGCAGCTTTATTTTAAAGGCAAATACATTTAAAAGGCAATAAACAAAGGAATGATTAGAAATATGACTCTAAAGACAATATAGTTAGAAGGAAAAAATACTGAACATAGATATAGCAGCTAAGGTTAACACTATTTTTTAAATTAAATTTTTAGGGAAAGAGGAAGGGAGAGAGAGAGAGAGAGAGAGAGAGAGAGAGAGAGAGAGAGATATCTCGGTTGCCTCCTGCACCCAACTAGGGATGGAACTCAAAACCTGGGTATTTGTCCTGACTGGGAATGAAACCAGTGATTTTTTTATTGCAAGGGATGATGCTCAACGAACTGAGAACACTGGCCAGGGCAAGGTTTAATAGTATTTATAAAAGAACTAGAGGCCCGGTGCACAAATTCATGCATGGGTAGGGTCCCTAGGCCTGGCCATCGATCTGAGCCAATTGGGGTTGATTGAGACAGGCCAGAGGGGGGGAATGGTAGGTGCTGGGGAAGGTTGGCCAGCCGGGGGGAGGGTCTGCAGGAGGCTGGCTGGCTGGGGGGAGGGGCCGCGAGAGGTTGGCCAACCAGGGGGAAGGGCTACAGGAGGTTGGCCGTCCAGGCGTGGGGCCACAAGAGGTTGGCTGTGGGAGTGCACTGACCACCAGGAGGCACCTCTTGCAGTGAGCATCTTCCCCCTGGTGGTCAGTGTGCATCATAGCGACTGGTTGACCAATCATTCCAGTTGTTCTGGTCGTTCGGTCGTAAGGGTAGCTTAGGCTTTTATGTATATGGATTTTTTTATTTGTGTTTCTAAGTATATTTAACATTTACTAAAAATGTGTTTCTGGCACAATTCTAAATGCTTGACCTGCATAATATCAACCCATCCCACATAATGCTCTAAGGTATCATTGTCTCATTTATTGAAACATAAAGTAAAAATTAGAGACTATAAGGTTATTTAAATTGGTCAAGATTACATACAGTCAGCTGTGGTTTTAGAGTTTGAACCCAAGACATCAGATTCTCAGGTCCATTGTCAAGATTACTGGTTTCTACTATAAATGAGGATGGTTTTCTGATATCTGCCCTGTCTCCTAATAGAGACAATAAGAAAAGGACAGCACTTCATCCATTGATATAACAATACATTTATTTAAAATTATTAACATTCCCAAGTATACATTATTTTAAAATGATAGAAAGTTTGGTTTGGGCATATGCTTGTAAACTCTTTAATTTTAAGTACAACTAGGTACATACCAAAATTACGTTTAAAAAACATATGAAGTTTTGTTGTCATATTTTATGAATGTCATTTCTTAATAACATTATACATTTTTTCAGGAGATAAAAGAAACAATAATGATAAAACAAAGACAAAACAAAACTGGAAACAACTTGTACTGCTAGAGAACCCTGATTAATATTACTGCCAAATATTAAAACATATTATACAAGTTTTATTGTATTTAAAAATTAAATGGACATGAAAGTCTTCATAACACCAAAAAGTAAACCATATCATTTTTTAAAAATCATAAACCAGTGGAGAGCTATGGACATTGAAGAAATCTAAAAGAACTGAAAGCCATACAGATGAGCCACTCATAGATGACCAAACAAATGAAGAAGATTTTATACTTGGGGCCAGATAATAATATTGGGTGCTGGGCAGGCAGAGGAGTAAGCCTATCATAGTAGGATATCTGCCCAGATTAGAAAACACCAGCCAATCTTTTGACAATTCAGTTGGTTGATGTATTTACATCTAGAGTAACACCCACAGCAGAGACAATACTCTCTGTCAAGTAATTCATGTACATGAGAATTTTGCTGAGAAAGGAGAGACTGGGGGCAGGGTTGGTCAATAGGAATGAGTTATTTGATCTCATCGTCTCACCATCTTCTGAAAGCTGCATCTTGAACCATCAACATCCAGCGATCTATATAAGTCTCACAGTCTAGCTATTGCCTTTTAATCTGTACTTTCACAATCTCCCAGGCTTGAAGTTGCACAGTCCCTTATTTCTCAGTCCCTAAGTATCATGATGTCATGTTCTTAAAGTCTAGCAGATTCTAAATCTAGCATCCTTGTAGTTTTACAGTTTTGAAGTTCAACTGATTTGTATTCTCACTGTTTCAAGGTCAATTACTCTGCCAATGTTTAGTTAGATGGCCCTCCTGGTGGAAAGGGCTAGAAAGCACCTTGAAAACCTTTGAAATATGAAGGGAGCTGTTTAATAAAAATTGCAATAAAAACCAAATCCAATTCAACTTTGGATACGATCAGAGAGGTTAACTCAGTAGAAGCAGAAAAAATAAAAGGCCAAAGAGAGTTTCCCCTGTGATCTAAAGCCCTGCAAAATGGCCACCTGCCTTATACAGGATCAGTTCTCCATAGGGTCACCATGATCAGTCTCACATTCTAGCTTCTTGGAGGAAGGAATGTTGCCTCTTGTGACAATGAAAGAAAGAGAAGGGAGAGGAGAGAAGGAGAAAATAAACATACATGTGCACATTAATATACACACATGTTAACTTATGTGTGTATGTTTATATTTATTAGTTTCCACAGCTCTTAATTCACATATACATATGTATGTATACTTATGTATGTGTGCATATACAAGCCTCTCCAGCTATTTAAGGTGTAATGATGTGTGAAATACGATAAAAAATTCTGAAGCATGCAAAGAATCAGGAAGATGTGACCTATTGTCAAAATAAAATTCAAACAGACACAGACACATTTATTACCTTAATTTGGCCAAGTCTCTATGAGCTGGCTTCCATAGGCATTCATTCCTCTGATCTGTGACTGCCATGGTATTCTGATGCCTGGTGATTGGCATTGGCTCAGAACCAGTATCCAGTACACATTCCTATTTGCAGATGGATTCTCATCAACTTAGAAAATACTTGGTCTAAAAATTAAAGACTATATTTATAGTAATTTTTAAAAGAGTATTTTCTCGAGATATTCAGATTCCTCCTCATTCCCAGTGCCAAGTTCTATGAAATGATTCAGATTTAAGGATTAGATCAATGTCCATGAGTACCCATTGCAGTGACACAATTCAGGACTCTGTTAAGAAGTGAATTTTAATTTCTTTATTTTTTTCCTCACTAAGTATTCTTTTAATATGCTTATTATCTACTTCAGTTCTATTGAGAACATGATCAGTTAGGTAAGAAGAAACATGACTGCATATAAGCGCATTATATGCATTCCTCTTTCCCTGATACCCATTATGATGATCAGATTCACTAGTACCTGAAAGTTACATGCTCATATTTGTCCTCTGTTTTTCTGAGATTATAGAATCCCCTTCATAATCAAAGATCTTGTTTCAATAAGTAATATCTATACCTTTATATCTATATACACTGAGTGGCCAGATTATTATGATCTCTGAACGTATAATAATCTGGCCACTCACTGTATATCCTATATAATAAAGGCTAATATGCAAATTGTCCCCTCGACCAGGAGTTCGACCAACAGGCAGGCTGACCAACTGCCCATGTCCCCTCCCTGTGGCCAGGCTGGCTAGACCCCACCCATGCATGAATTCATGCACTGGGCCTCCAATATATATATACATACACACTGAGTGGCCAGATTGTGACCTTAATGACTGGAATGACTGGTCGCTATGACATGCACTGACCACCAGGGGGAAGACTCTCAACGCTCAATACAGGATCTTCCCCCTGGTCGTCAGAGTGCTCCCATAGCTAACATCCCCCAGCAGGCCAAACTCCCACTGTCCCTCTTCCCCCCGGCCAGCCAACCTCCCATGGTCCCTCCCCCAGGCTGGCAGGCCCTGATTGCCTGATTGGGGCTGGCCCCTGAGCCGGGATGGGGAACCGAGGGTAGGTGGTGGTGGAGGCAGCCCCTTTCCCAAGGGGGCTAAGGGCCGGATCCCTCCTTGGGGCCAGTGGCCAACCTCCCATGTCCTGTTTCTCCCTCTGGCCGGCAGACCCCAATAGGCCCGTCACCCGCCCACCTCGGTGGCGGCATGGCAGTGAGGGAAGGAAGAGGGGGGAGAGGTGGGGAACCGCACGGTGGTGGGGCACTGATGATGGTGGCATTGGTGTCCAGCACATGTTCCTTCCTGTCCTGGCCCGGCGACCACTGCCTCCTCTCCAGTCCAGTCCTGATTGGCCTGGCCCTGATCAGCCCTGATTGTTGGCCAGGCCTAGGGACCCCACCTGTGCACAAAATTTGTGTACCAGGCCTCTAGTGTGTATGTGTGTGTGTGTGTGTGTGTGTGTGTGTGTGTGTGTGTGTGTGAGAGAGAGAGAGAGAGAGAGAGAGAGAGAGAGAGAGAGAGAGATTTCAGAAAGGGTGAGGGAGAGAGATAGAAACATCAATGATGATAGAGAATCATTGATTGGCCTCCTCCTGCACACCCCACAATAGGGATCATGCCCACAACCCAGGCATATGTTCTCAAACAGTGATATTCAACCATGCCAGATGGGCTTTAATATCTATACCTTTGTTACCATCTTGCAGAAGATTGCTACAGTAACAAAGCTTTGCTGATGGGGGTGTCTTCTGAAGCTTCTTGAAGATATATTTATCAAATAGGTTAGCACATGACAAATTTCTTCAACAATGTTCTCAGCCTTTGAATGCTTTACTTTTCATTATACAGCTGAGATTCTGGAATGTCCATTTCATTTAATGTAGTGTACCACTGGGTCCTGATTTCTTGCCAAATAGCTGAGCTATCTGTTAGAATCTCTCCCAGAATCTGTGGTAAATGTTCCCACACTAATGGACCTGGCTTAATTTAAAGTTGTATTTCTTTCTGCTTACTCAAACACCTTCAAAATATATTGTTGTACAGTTATTGGGTTACTCTCTATATAAATTAGCAGCATTTTATAATTACACTAGAGGCCCGGTGCACGAAATCTGTGAACAGGTATGGTCCCTAGGCCTGGCCGGTGATCAGGGCCGATCAGGGCCTTCCAACTGCCAGCTGTTGCCTTCCTTCCCTGGCTGCCAGCTGCCGGGTAGGGCCTTCCTTCTTTCCGTGCCGCCCCCTGGTGGTCAGCACATGTCATAGCAAGTGATCAAACTCCCAGTTGGTAGAACTCCCGAGGGGACATATTTCATATTAGCCTGTTATATGTATAGATTGTTGTTAGGTGAGCTTTTACCTTCTGGATAAAATTTTCTACCTGTACCCTCAGAGAACACTTGAATCTGAATCTAGTTATTTGTCTGAAAGAAATAAGAAATGGCAGAAATTAGCTATCAGAAATTTGGGATCGATCAACTTGCTAAAACAAAACATAGAAAAGAAATGTAAAACAACAAAATAACAGTAAAAAAACTACATTGTAAGGTCTCACACATGGTAGAATAAATTTATCTAGGTAGGAAATTAGGAAATGTGGCTAGTAAGTAAAACATTGACAGAAGTAGAGGAAGAATTGACTTGGTTTCAAACTCTAATAATGATTTTCAGAATTGGCCTCCCAGGGAAGCTACTCTGAATTTGAAGTCAAGAATAAACTATACCCTCATAGCTAAAATCCATAATTTAGAAATAAAAATTCATTGCTACTACTGTATCTATCTTTTGATACCCAGAGAGGTGGGGAATAGACACTGGAATGCAGTTGCAGAGAATCTTCATGTTAACAAAATTTTTCTTACAAGATGGAAAAACAGAAGAGCCCAAAAGAGCAAGTAGATGGCTTCTTCTATTCATTAACCTTCACCTTTTGAATTCCATGCAAATATATTTAATAGGTAGAAACTAATTTACTCTTTGGAAAAGTATGACTGAGTTACCCAGTCCAGAATATACACCACACTATACAAAAAAAACACTCAAAACATCCAATCAGACTGTGTTCCTGTGTTATGGGATGATAATTAGAACACATACTTTTATTGTGTATATAAGTATGTTTCCAATATTACAATGTAATATGGTATTAAAATGCAGATTAATATACTATAGATACAGGGGTGGGCAAAAATAGCTTTATAGTTGTAGTACAAATAACTAATATAATAACCAATAAATAGTAATACAAGAATAAACAGGTGTTGCATACTACAACTGTAAAGCCACTTTTATCTACCCCTTTATTTCATATAAATAGAAATAATTTGGACATGAATGTGAGGATATTGTGATAACATCCCATTAAAGTATGTCAATAATTTCATCCCTATGTCACTGATGAGAAGCCAGATGGGTGAGTGTTGTGATTTCACCTGTCAGTATATTATGTAAGTTGTGATTAAGCTTTAATATAGTTATGAGAAGGGACTTACCTACCTTTTTATTATAGAAAGGGCAACTGGAAGTGCAGTTATTAAACTGGGCACAAATTTGCTATAATGTATAAATATTTATGATATCTAAAAACTCTTCCATATTTAGGCATCATGTTGGATTGGTGACCTCTCTATTTTAATGAAAAAGGGCTGAACTTTTATACTTAGTGATGTAAATTGTTTCATATATAGTGGAATTTGAGGAGCTATAATTGGACCTCTAGAAAAAAAAGTTTCCTATCTACTGTCTTACATCTTTTGAGGTTCTGTTCGTTATTATTGCCTCCTAAGGCACTTCTTAGCTGGGTTCATATAGTTAGAGGTATTAGTTTACTGACTTTTTTTCTACAAAACCTATCCTATTGCTGTTTAAGAGATTTCAGGATCTCAAGGAACTGAAATTAATTATAGGCAAAATTTGGAGAAATGAAGGCTCAGAATTCTGGCTTGTGTGGGTATGAGAAGAGCGCTTTGGAAGAAAACTGTCCCCATCATAGTAGGGTGTTATGGACGGAATTGTGTTCCTTCAATACTCATGTTGAAACACTAACCTTCAGTACTTTAAAATGTGACTGTATTTGGAGATAGGGTCTTTAAAGAGATAAGTAAGTTAACATGAGGTCTTATGATGGGCCCTAAGCCAATATAAATCATGTCTTTATCACAAGAACAAATTATGCCACAGACATACAGAGGAAACACTATGCAGAGACATAACGGAGAGATGCTCATCTATAAAGTCACAGAGAAAAGCCCCAGGAGCAATCTGCAGTCATCTTGATCTCAGTCTTCTAGCTTACAAATTGTGAGAAATCATACTTGTTATTTAAGCTACCCAGTCTGTGGTCCTTTGTTAAGGCAAGTTTAGTAAGCAAATGCATAAGGCTTTGAATCATGGACTTTGATTGGACATAGGAGGGGCTAGAACGTTGAGCATATTTTTTCTTAAATTATTAGCTGGTTGAGGCTGAAAAAAATCAAAGCTGTCTCCTTAAACAAAATTAAAGCTGCATTCTTATTCTAGGTTCATCTGCTCAGGTGCTATATTTAATGTATGACAATATAAATGGCATTCCCTAAGAGTTCATGCAACATACTATATCACGTCTAAGATAATTTCAACACTATTGTGATCGTTGTTTCTCTTAAAAAGGCCTAAGGCCTAGATTTAGCAATAAACACACACACACACACACACACACACACACACACAGAGAGAGAGAGAGAGAGAGAGAGAGAGAGAGAGAGAGAGAGAGAGAGAGAGGTGTGGGGGGTATCATGTGCTCATGATCTTTTCAAGGTTCTGTACTTAATTTTGTGTTTGTAATTTTATGTTAATTTCTGGAATTAGAACTAATCTTCATTCACAAAGTAGAATTTCTCACTGCTTATGTGGGTGTTTTATTTCAATTAGAGCTACCAAGATGACTTGTGTTTGCCTATTCCTTCCATAGTTTTTTTGTAGTGGTTGACTTCTTGATAGCAAGAACCATATTTTAGTCATTGTTTCCTCAGAGACCATCCAAGTACCTGACATATGCCAATATTCTAAAGATATTTTTAGGGAAAGAGAGAAAGATAACATAATTAAAACAAAAACAAATAATTTATGAGTTATAAGGTGTTATGGATTATTTATTTATTTATTTATTGTTTTTGTTTTTATTTTTGTTAATCCTTACCCCAGGATATTTTCCCATTGATTTTTAGAGAGAGTAGGAGGGAGAGAGGCACAGAGGGAGAAACATTGATGTGAGAGTGATACATAGATTGGTTGCCTCCCATGTGTGCCCTCATCAGGGCCTGGGATAAGGCCTGCAACTAAGGTACATACCCTTCACCAGAATTGAACCCAGGACCCTTCCGTCCATGGGCCAATCCAGCTAGTGCATTATGGATTATAAAATCTAAACAAAGAGTTCCAACAATACAATAGCACAAATTAAAGAAGGGTTTAAATGTACTATTTGGACAAGATCTCATTATGATTGAAGATGATATAGTCTCAGTCATGACACAGAGGTTTTAAATGATTTATTTATCTTAATTAGAGAACACAATATATTGCCTGCCCAGTGTGGCTCAGTGGTTGAGCATCAACCTAGAAACTAAGAGGTCACTGTTTGATTCCCACTCAGGGCACATTCCTCAGTTGTGGGGGCAAAGTCCCCAGTAAGGGGTGCGCAGGAGGCAGCTGATCAATGATATTTCTCTCTCATTGATGTTTCTATCTCTCTATCCTTCTCCTTCCCCCTCTCTCTCCTTCTCTCTCTCTCAAATCAATAAAAACATATTTATAAAAAAACAAGAAAAGGAAAAGCATCATATTGAATCTGTTTTATTCAATTACTACTATCTCATATTTAAATATTAGGCAGATTTCATTGAAATACATGTTAAATCAATTTTTATTTTTCTAATATGATAGAATGCTTCTTCAGGCAAGAGTTAAAGATATATACTAGCTTCACTGATACCTGCTACTGTGTGAGCTCTATTTGATTTTGTTATCAGTTGAGTAAGCATCAAAGAGACATAGATCTAAATTCAAGAGATCATTAATGGGAACCCAAACCTGGCTTACCATGTGAGAGTCATAAAACTTGTGTGCAAATGATAGCTATATCCTTTATGATTCAACTAATAAGTTAAACGAGAAGACAACCAAATAGGTCAGTTTTGGTTGAGTTCATATTTCCTGAAGCATAATAAAGAGTAGGCATGGAAATAGCTAACATCTGCCAAGAGTGAGAAAAAAAAAAAAGGCATGTAAAAGCTTTATATTATTAAAGCTTGCATAGCCTGGTCTCTCTTAATTAAGCCACTAAATAGATAAATACTCCCCAAAGCTTGATTTCTATGATCCTATAAAGTATGGCATGCTTTGGGGAGTTCAAAAGAATGCACCCTTTATTTATGAGCATCTAGAAACAATAAACAGAATGGAAAATATTCATTCATCAACAATGCTATTGGAGTATGCTGACTTTTTTCTTCATTCTGCTGTTCTTGATACACAGCGATAATGAGAAGGAGATGGTCATTGGCCCTTTCACTTATTTTAACAATCATTTCTGAGATTCAGAAGTCATGGTATAAAATACTGGGGTCATATGTCATTGTATCTTTTTTTTTCTTTATTGATTAAGGTATTACATATGTGTCCTTACCCCCCCATTGCCCCCCACCATCCTGCAATATTTTTCTATGATATACAATGGAGAACATTTTAGAGGATCATAAAATTTTCTCCAGATATCAAAGGTTTGTATTGGAGATAGCATAAAGGGCATGAGCTTTCAGAACAAAAGAGAGTAGTAAACTGTTACATCTGCTTGCATTCTACATTGAAGATACCTTTGACTATTATATAATCACAAAACAGTGATTACCTAAAGAATAAGAATGTGAAGTATACTCAAGATGTTAGGCTACATAAAAACAAAATATATGAGAGAGCACTTGAGGGTGTTTCCATATGATTATGCAAATTCTAAATTCTGGGTTGGAAAGCACAGGAGGAGAAAATGTCAACGTACGTAAGAAACAAACAATAGAGGTCAATTAAGTAAGCAGATAGTGATGCCTAGAAATAAACTTTACATTATACTGAAGCTACATTACCAAGAAGATAATATTCTTACAAAATGTAAAAATATAGGTTAAAAATTCATTCACTTTGATAAATGAAAATGCCTACTTCTTTAATATTAAACTTTTTACCTGTATTAAGAGAAATAAAACATTCTTGACTGAATTAAGCAGTTCTAAGTATGTTGCCATAGTATACAGAACAACTTACAAATTTTCTAAATTACTAAAGTTAGAGAATTTCTAAAAAAATTCTAGCATAAAAGAAACTATGTAGTTGACAAAAGACAGCATAATTTGAAAATCATTTTAAAAGATGTAATGACATTAAATACAGTAACTTAAAGTCACTACAGAATAGTTGGAATTTAATGACAATTTAAATAAAATTTTTGAAGAGAGTTCAACCATTTTTATTAAAGATAAATTAAATGATATGATGTTAATTAATGCTTTTGTTAAATCAGATAATGTAAATTAATGTATATTAATAATACTTTAAGGGGATTTGAGAATTAATGATAAACCCATATAATGTATATGTCAATTGAATTACCACCTCTGCTAATTTATTTGTACAATCTAATTATTTAAATGTTATTATTGATAGAGTATTGTTTTTCCTCTTATTTTCTTATGAAGCTAGAGGGACTATCACAAACAAAACAAAGTTAGGATATATTAATTCAGTCTTGTATTCTTGCATGTTTTGCTCTTCATGATTCTTTTACATTTACTATTCCATTTCACCTTACTGGTAAATCTAATCCTTAATGTTCTACAAATCCTAGAAAAGAGAAATGGGGAATAACCATCTCAGCTTATAGATTAAACTGACATAACTGATTTTATTTTAACAAATTATATATTTTATATGGATAATCTCCCTACCATGGAACACTGCGATGAGATTATAGAGCATCCCTGGAGTTTATACCAGAAACACACAATTGCTGAGATTACCTGGGTAAATTTTAGTTGGTTGTCTGTACCTGTAAACCTGAAATAATCTGAAACCAAATTTTTATATGTTAGGATTTAGACCCTAATGTTTAGATATCAGGATATGATTTGGGAGACATGAGCATTCCTAGAAAGTCAGAGTATAGAACTATGAAAAAACAACAACACACAAACATACACTAAGTTGGTAAAAAAATAAATAAATAAAGTTAGATTTTCATGGTGGTTCAATAAAAAATAACCTCCATACTTGGTAGCTTAAAACAATAAAGGTTAGTTCTGACTCACAAAGTAATATCTAATGCAAGTGGATCATGTGTGATGGGGGAAGAGTTAGTGGACATTATTTGCTGTGGTTACAAAGGGATTCAGGCTGGTAAAGGCTCCATCTCTACACATCCTCCCATGGTTGTTATGGCATAGAAAGAGTATAGCCAGAGGGTCTCTCTTATGCAATTGAATGCTTCAGCATGGAAGTAATTTGCATCATTTTTCACCTATAATATATTCATCAGAACTAGTTACACCTAACATCAAAAGAATGGGGGAAAGTACAATATCCAGGTGTAACTGAAAAGGAGGGAAGCCATATATCAGTGAGCATTTACAACACATGTGACAGATATAAAGATAGACTTTTAAAAATATCTAAAAGGCTCATCTTTTGAAATGTAATGTGGATAGTCCAAAGTAAGATAATGCATGCAGGCTCTCAGAAGTGAAAGAGGACTTGGCATTTATTGGAGCCAATATCTGATCATTGCAGAAATTTCTTCTTAAATACTCTCCATGAATTTTTCTTGAATATTTCCTGCCTGCCTGATCACCTCTAATCACCTCTGCCCGCCTGCCTGATCTCTCCTAACCCCTCTGCCTGCCTGCCTGATCACCTCTAACTGCTCCCCTGCCAGCCTGATTGCCCCTAACCACTCTCCCCTGTTGGACTGATTGCCACTGCTCTGCCTCAACCCCTGCCACTCTGGCTTTGTCGGGAAGGACGTCTGGTCTATCCAGTCTAGTTAGCATATTAACTATATATATATATCCTACCTAATAAAAAGGTAATATGCAAATTGACCGTACCATCGGCACACCCACAAAGCCACGCCCACCAGCCACGCCCACCAGCCAATCAGAGCGAGTATGCAAATTAACCCAACCAAGATGGCTACAGCCACAGAGAGCAAGGTTTCCCAGGTAACAGAGCAAGCCAAGCTTTCTGCAGGCTGTTGCAGGCCTAAGCCTCCACTCAAGCTACAAAGTTTCAATTATAGAAGGTAAACAAATTCAAACAGAAATGGCGGCAGAACAGAGCAGGCCAGGGTTGCCCCTGGCAACAGGGGAAACAAAGCTTTCCAAAAACCCTGGCCGGGCCCACCGGCTTAAGGCTACAAAGTTCCAATTATAGAAGGTGAATTAACTGCCACAGAAATGGCTGCCGGCCGCGGAGGGAGCAGCAGGCTTGGCTATGCTCCAGGCTACAAAGTTTCAATTGTAGAAGGAAAATAAATTCCAGATACCTGGACCTCCACTTGGGTTGCTAGGGGGTGTGGCTGGCCTGCAAACCACCACAGGCCCCTAGCTCAGGCTGCCCCATGCCCCAAGGGAATTCCCACCCTGATCTGGGACACCCTTCAGGGCAAACCAGCTGGCCCCCACTCCTGCACCAGGCCTCTATCCTATCTAATAAAAGAGTAATATGCAGATTGACCAACACTCCAACACACAATATGTCTGCCCCCATGTGGTCAAAGATCCTGCCCCCCATGTGGACACAAGATGGCCAGCAGGAGAGGGCAGCTGGGAGGCACTCGGCCTGCAAGGGTGGGCAGTTGAGAGGGACCAGGCTTGCAAGGGAGGGCAGTTGGAGGTGATCAACCCAGCAGGAGAGGGCAGTTAGGGGTGACCAGGCCGGCAGAGGAGGGAAGTTGGGGGCAAACAGGCTGGCAGGGGAGCAGTTAGGCATCAACCAGGCTTGCAGCAGAGTGGTTAGGGGGTGATCAGGCTGGCAGGCAGAAGTGGTTAGGGGCAATCAGGAAGGCAGGCAGGCAAGCAGTTGGGAGCCAGCAGTCCTGGATTGTGAGAGGGATGTCCGACTGCCCGTTTAGGCCCGTTCCCACCGGATTATTAAGTTAATATATATAGTTAATAATATTATTATTATTATTATTATTATTATTATTATTATTAACTATATATATATATTATATATATAGTAATAGAGGCCCGGTGCATGAAATTCGTGCATGGAGGGGGCTTGTCCCTCAGCCCAGCCTGTACCCTCTCCAATATGAGACCCCTTGAGGGATGTCCGACTGCCCGTTTAGGCCCGATCCCGGTGGGCAGTCGGAACCCTAAAAGGGCAGTCGGACTTCCCTCTCACAATCCAGGACTGCTGGTTCCCAACTGCTTGCCTGCCTGCCTTCCTGATTGCCCCTAACCGCTTCTGCCTGCCAGCCTGATCACCCCCTAACCACTCTGCTGCCAGCCTGTTTGCCCCCACCTTCCCGCCTCTGCCAGCCTGGTCACCCCTAACTGCCCTCTCCTGCAGGGTTGATCACCTCCAACTGCCCTCCCTTGCAGGCTTGGTCCCTCTCAACTGACTTCCCTTGCAGGCTGGGTACCTCCCAACTGCCCTCTCCTGCTGGCCATCTTGTGGTGGCCATCTTATGTCCACATGGGGGCAGGATTTTTGACCACATGGGGGCAGCTATATTGTGTGTTGCAGTGATGATCAATCTGCATATTACTCTTTTATTAGGTAGGATAGAGGCCTGGTACAGGGGTGGGGGCCAGCTGGTTTGCCCTGAAGGGCGTCCCAGATCAGGTGGGGGTTCCCTTGGGGTGTGGGGCGGCCTGAGCGAGGGGCCTGTGGTGGTTTGCAGGCCGGCCACGCCCCCTGACACCCCAAGCGGAGGCCCTGATATCTGGAATTTATTTTCCTTCTACAATTGAAACTTTGTAGCCTGGAGCGGAGCCAAGCCTGGGGCTCCCTCCGAGGCCAGCCGCCATTTGTGTTGGGGTTATAATTTAAACTTTGTAGCCTTAAGCGGGTGGGCCCGGCCAGGGAAAGCTTTGCTTCCCCTGTTGCCAGGGGCAACCCTGGCCTGCTCTCTCAAGCTCCATTCTGCTGCCATTTGTTTGAATTTGTTTACCTTCTATAATTGAAACTTTGTAGCTTGAGTGGAGGCTTAGGCCTGGCAAGGGCAGGTGGAAAGGTTGGCTTCCTCTGTTACCTAGGAAACCTTGCTCTCTGTGGCTGTAGCCATCTTGGTTTGGGTTAATTTGCATACTTGCTCTGATTGGATGGTGGGCATGGCTTGTGGGTGTGTCGGAGGTATGGTCAATTTGCATATTTGTCTATTATTAGATAGGAATATTCAGCTTTCAATAAAAAGATGATCTTATACATGCCATGATATGGATGAATCAGAAAACACTGCTCAGTGAAATAAGCCAAACACAAAAGGATATATAATATAAATCCACTTACATGATGTATCTATAGTCATCAAATTCATAAAAACAGAAAGTGGAATGTTAGATACCAAGAACTGTAGTGAGTGGAGAATGGGAAGTTACATAGTGTTTGTATTTGAGAAGATAAAGTTCTATTGATGGATGGTGGGGATGGTTGCACAATAATGTGAATGTACTTAATGTCACTAAACTATATACTTAAAATGCTAAAAAGCGTAAAGATTATGTCATACTTATTTCACCACAATAAAAAAAATGCAAGGCTGTTTCATACAGAAATATTTTTAAGGCCTTATAAAATCTTTCAGTATGAAAAAATCTTTCAGTACTTAAAATGAGTAATTTCCCCAAGAGATTTAATCAAACATGTTTCATTGGTATGTGCAAAATACACAAGTAATTAGAGGTCAAAAGAAATGTCAGCATAAAAATAAATATCTGATCAAATAAATGATGTCTAACTCCAAGGATGCTTCATTATGGTTTGGAGTGTGAAATGCATCACCTATTGCTGCACTGCTCATAATATGCAAATGTCTGTTTATATAGGGTATGCTCAAATTGTGCATGTTTTCCTAAATTACTAACACATGAATAAAGCGACAGCAAGGATGAGTTTTCCTTTTTAGATTCTTCACTTAGAATTGATGGGTATCACAATCTTTTAAATAAGACTCTACTTGAACTTAATTCCAACTGAAAATGTTGTACACAATACTAATATTTCACCAAATAACTCAGTTCCAGTCCTCAGAGCATTCATCATTTCCTCTCTTGACTCAAATGATCTGCTGTTATTGATCTTCTTTCCCTGAAAAATATCCTTCATTGGGGTTTTATTGCTTCAAAAGATAGAAATCCAAAAAATGAGGCAAGCTGCAATCATCAGTCCATGCAGAGGACTGATGTCTCATGTGTCGCAAATTTGCCCTCATCTCTGGTTTTTAGGTTCATAGTCCAGTTGCCTGGTACTCCTGGAGCCACACCAGATACAAGTTTTATTATTGTCTCTAATCCAAAATCATGTGAGTAAGAAAGAGCCACAAGTTGAAATGATGCTGCAATAAAAGGAAAGCCTCAAATCTCCAAAAGCAGATATACGTAAATGTCAAGTGGCAGTTTGAAGAAGAGTAAGCAAGCAGAATTTGGAAGGAAGACAAAAGCTGAACAAAAATGAAGGGGGAAGCAGTCAAGGGCAGTTGGCCTTTTGAATTCCCGATAAAGGAGTAAATTTAGGACAGCAAGATTACTGACTCTGCGGGGGATTATTAGGTAGGAGATGTTTGGAATTAAGGGTTGTTTCATTTTTTAAAATTAAATCTTTATTGTTAAAAGTATTATATATGTCTCCTTTTTCCCCTATGGACCCCTTTTAGCCTCCCCCTCCCCTACACCAGGCCTTCACCACCCTATTGTCTGTGTCCATGGGTTATGCATATAAGCATACATAGGTGGATTCTCACAAAATGTGTTCCTTTATTAGTTCATTTCCCCTTTCAATCTTTTCACTTTCCACCCTTTTATTCATCTTTCTTCATTTTTTATCCTCTTTCTATTATCTTTCCCTTTGGGACAGCATGGATGGACCTGGAAATTATTATGCTAAGCAAAATAAGCCAGTCAGAGAAAGACAAATATCATGTGATCTCACTTATATGTAGAATTTAATTAACAAGATAAACTGATGCAAAAAAAAATAGGACCAGAGGCATGGATACATGGAACAGAGAAACAGATCTCAGAGGGGAGGGGGTATGAGGGACTGGAAGAGATTAACCAAACAACATATATGCCCATGAACACAGATAACAATGTGGTATATGGTGAAAGTTGGGGGGGGGGAGGCAAAAGAAGAAAATGGGGAACACTGTAATAGTGTCAACAATAAGAGAGAGAACAGAGAGAGCAAAGAAAGAACAGAGAAAACAAAGACACAAAGTAAGAATATAGAAAATGAAAAGAAAAATGAGAACAGAGAGGACAAAAAGAATGGAAAGAACAGACTAAAAAGAAAGAACAAAGAAAACAGAACAAAGAAAAAACTCTATTTTAATTCACTTGCTTTCATTCATCATCATCAATTTGCATCATTCCCCCCTTGTCCTAATTTGGTATTAATTCTATCTCTACTTTCTACCAAGTCAATTCCATGACCCACTAACTATATTGTTATTATTTATTTTATTCATTATCCCATCCAGTCCCTAATGTCTATAGTAGCTCTTCATAACATGGCTATTTCAATAACACTAACAACATTGAACTTAACCATAATTCCTATATTAATTTGCTTTCATAAGTGTGTTTTCCAGTCTCACACAAATAATAAATAGTAAATTAATCTGATAGTTCCTTTGTTTATGTGCAATTTCACTATGGGGGTTCCATGAAAAAATAATTAATTATTTTTTATTATTTTTAATTATTATTTTAAATATATATTTTTTTATTTCAGAGAGGAAGGGAGAGGGAGAGAAAGATAGAAACATCAATGCTGAGAGGGACTCATTTATCAGCTGCCGCCCACAAGCCCCACACTGGGGTGTCGAGCCCGCAACCTAGGCATGTGTCCTGATCAGGAATCAAACCATGACCTCCTGGTTCATAGGTTAACACTCAACCACTAAACCACACTGGCTGGGCCCATGAAAACTTAATTTAAATGAATTTATTATATATTAGTTTTTGTTTGTTTGTTTGTTTTTTATTGCTGCTGTAACAAATTGCTATAAAGTTAACAACTTAATACCAATCTATTCTCTTACAGTTAAGTCACAAGTTTGATATTGATCTTATCTGGTTAAAATCTAGATATCCGCAGGTTGCATTTCTTCTAGAAGCACTAGGGGAGAATACATATCCTTGCTCATTAGGTTGTTGACAGAAGTCAGTTTTTATTTTGCAGTTGTGCAAATGAGGTTTCTATTTTCTGGCTGGTTCCTAGCTTCTAGAGGTTACTCACATTCCTTTGCACATGGTTCCCTTCCTCATTCTTTTGTTGTTGTTGTTGTTGTTGTTGTTGTTGTTGTTGTTGTTAGTCCTCACTGGAGGATGTTTTTTCCCATTGACCTTTTAGAGGGGATGGAAGGGAGAGGGTGAGACAGAGAGAAACATCAATGCAAGGGAAACACATCAACTGGTTGCTTCCTGCAGATGCCTAACTGGATCAGGGATGGAGCCTGCAACCGAAATACATGCCATTGACTTGAATCTAACCTGCAACTCTTCAGTCCACACGCTGATGCTCTAACCACTTAGCAACTGGCTAGGGCCCCTTCCTCGATCTTTGAAAGCCAGTAATGGTGGTTTGAGTGTTTTTCACACTGCAGATCTCTTTTGCCTCTTCTTTCTACTGTTGCTTCTATCATACCTAATGTTCTACCTTAACTTTTCATCTGTATGATCCATGATAGTTTGGTAACTTTTCTTCAAATATCTCAGGTTTCTCTGCTCTACCTATTTCATTATTATCAATTTTATTCATGATAATATATGTAAGCATACCCAAAGACTTACATCGTCATGCTCAGGAGAGTCATGCCTATTTCAATCAGGGTCCCAGAAAGAAGAAAAGGGATTTCAAGAGAAACTGGTGAAAACAACAAAGATAGGATGTATCAAGGTATAACAATTAATATGAACAGATTACAACCCCAGGCCTGATGAGGAAGGGATGAATGATGATGCTATTGGAGCCTTGAGTGAGCTGGAGACTCTGACGAGGGGCTGCTTAGTCTGGGCTATAGTTATAGTCAAATACAACTAACTAGATCTTTGGTAACTATGCATTCTGGAAGCAGGAAAATAAATATCTCTAGTTCTTTCTCCTCCAGCACTCTTATCTTGCTAAGTTATTCCTCTAGCCAGATCCAATAAGAAACTAGAAATAAGGAAGCATATCAAGGTCAGATACTCTTTTTTTCAATTTAATAAATCTTTATTGTTCAGATTACTACAGTTGTTCTTCTTTTTTCCCCCCCATAGCTCTCCTCCACCTGGTTCCCATTCCACCTTCTTCCCTTACCTCCCCCACACTGTCCTCATCCATAGGTGTACGATTTTTGTCCAGCCTCTTCCTGCACCCCCCACACCCCTTTCCCCCTGATAGTTGTCAATCCACTCCCTTTCTATGCCCCTGATTCTATTATATTCACCAGTTTATTCTGTACATCAGATTTTGAATTCACTTGATTTTTAGATTCACTTGTTGATAGATATGTATTTGTTGTTCATAATTTTTATCTTTACCTTTTTCTTCTTCCTCTTCTTAGAGAATACCTTTCAGCATTTCATATAATACTGTTTTGGTGATAATGGACTCCTTTAGCTTTTTCTTATCTGTGAAGCTCTTTATCTGACCTTCAATTCGGAATGTCAGCGTGGCTGGGTAGAGTACTTTTGGTTGTAGGTTCTTGCTATTCATCACTTTGACTATTTCTTGCCACTTCCGTCTGGCCTGCATAGTTTCTGTTGAGAAATCATCTGACAATCGTATGGGTGCTCCCTTGTAGGTAATTAACTGTTTTTCTCTTGCTGCTTTTAATATTCTCTCTTTGTATTTTGCTCTTGGCATTTTAATTATGATGTGTCTTGGTGTGGTCCTCTTTGGATTCCTTTTGTTTGGGGTTCTCTGTGCTTCCTGGACTTCTAAGTCTATTTCTTTCACCAGGTGGGGGAAGTTTTCAGTATCTTGCTCTCTCTCTTCTTCTGGCACCCCCATAATTCTGATGTTGGTACGCTTGAAGTTGTCCTAGAGACTTCTTACACTATCTTCAAATTTTTGGATTTTTATTTTCTTTTAGCTTTTCCAGTTGAGTGATTTTTGCTTCTTTGTATTTCAAATCTTTGACTTAATTCTTGTGTTCCTCTAGTTTGCTGTTGGGTGTCTGTATAATATTTTTTATTTCAGTCAGTGTATGTTTAATTTCTATTGGTCCTTTTCCATATCCTCGAGGGTCTCTCTCATATCCTCGAGGGTCTTGCTAAATTTATCAGCCTTTTCTAGGAAATTCTTGAAAAACCTTATAACCGTGGTTTTGAACTCTATCTCCAGTCATTTGTTTTCCTCCATTACTTTGGTTTGTGATCTGTTTCTTTGTCTCTGCATTTTCGCTGCTTCCCTGAGTTGGTAGAGTAGCCTTGTGTGCTACCCTACCAACTGGACCAGTGGCTCGACCTCCCCAGTTACCTGAGGTAGACACTCTTGGTGCACCCCTTTGTGGACTGTGTGTACAGCCTTGTTGTAGTTAAGTCTTGATTGTTGTTGGTATCAGTGGGAGGAGTTGACCTCCAGGCCAATTGGCTGTGAGGATCAGCTGTGTCTATGCCGGGAAACAGCCTTATTCGACTAGACTTGCAAAACTGCAAAAGCCTCTGTGCTCAGCTTGGATGGGGCAGAGTTTCAGGGTGGAGCCTACTATGAGGTTCTTGGGTCTCAGTGTCCCTCAGTATCCCTCGGTACTCGCTGCAAGCACCTCTGAGAGAACGGCGCCCTCGAGGTTTACCCACTGCCAGACAGTCTAGTCTCACCCCCAATGAATCTGGATTCCCAGATTCTCACCCAGAACTGGGGTTCAGTGCAGTCGGAACTGGGGTTCTGCGCAGTCTGGAGCTTTTGTTTCCTTCCCACCAGGGCAATTCAGTGGCACAGTCAACAGTCCGTCCTCTGCACACATTCCTGTGCGCACCTCCGGAGCTCTGCCTTTCACCGCTCCTCTGTGTTTCTGCCTTACAGCCCAGATTTCCCCAGTATGAGCCTGGGTCCTCAGGGTCTCGCCTGGAACTGGGGTTCAGTGTAGTTGGAACTGGGGTTCAGCGCAGTCCAGGGCTTTTATCTCCTTCCCGCTAGAGAACGCCAGCCAGACACTCAGCCGCCTCGTCCTCTCCGGCTCCGTCCTCTCTGCACACACGCTCCCATGTATCCGTACCTCAGGCCTTTACAGCTCCTCTGATTTTCCTTGTGGTTTTCTCTTTTCTTCTAGTTGTAAAATTTCCAGTCAGTCAGCTTTCCTGTCGTTCTGGATGATGTCCGTTTTGTTTTTTAGTTGTATTGTTGAAATTGTTGTGCGAGGCTGCAGATTAGGTGTTTACCTAGGCCGCCATCTTGGTTTCTCCTCCAAGGTCAGATACTCTTCTACCCAAAGCATAGATAGAGTGTACTAAAGTATGGGACTAGCTATGTATGAGGCTGGTGGACCAATAGTTTAGGACAGGGTTGGAAACTTTCTATAAATGTTCAGATAGTAAATATTTTAGCTTATTTTAGTACAAAATTGGCAACTTTTCTATAAATGCTTAGATAGTAAATATGCAGTCTCTGTTGCAACTGCTCAAGTATACCTTTGTAGGGAGAAAGCATCTCTTGATGATACTTAAATAAGTAAGTATGGATGAGTTCCAAAACTAATCCTATCTAATAAAAGAGTAATATGCAAATTGATCATCACTCCAAGACATAAGATGGCTGCCCCCATGTGGACACATGATGGACGCCACAAGATGGCTGGCAGGAAAGGTCAGTTGTGGGCAGTTGTGAGTGACCAGGCCAGCAAGGGAGGGCAGTTGAGGGGACCAGGCCTGCAGGGGAGAGCAGTTGTGGACAATCAGGCAAGCAGGGAGGAAAGTTAGGGATGACCAGGCCGGCAGAGGAGGGCAGTTGGGGGAGACCAGGTCAGCAGGGGAGGGCAGTTGGGGGGGGTCAGGACTGCAGGGGAGAGAAGTTTGTGGGGACCAGGTCTGCAGGGGAGGGCAGTTGGGGGAGACCAGGCCAGCAGGGGAGGGCAGTTGGGGGGGATCAGGCCAGCAGGGGAGGGCAGTTGGGGGAGACCAGGCCAGCAGGGGAGGGCAGTTGGGGGTACCAGGCCTGCAGGGGAGGGCAGTTGTGGGCAATCAGGCCAACAGGGAGGGCAGTTGGGGGCAACCAAGCCTGCAGGGGAGGACAGTTAGGGGCGATCAGACTGGCAGGGGAGGGCAGTTAGGGGTGACCAGGTCAGCAGGGGAGGGCAGTTGGGGGAGACCAGGTCAGCAGGGGAGAACAGTTGGGGAGATGAGGACTGCATGGGAGGGCAGTTGTGGGCAATCAGGCCAACAGGGAGGGCAGTTGGGGGCAACCAAGCCTGCAGGGGAGGACAGTTAGGGGCGATCAGACTGGCAGGGGAGGGCAGTTAGGGGTGACCAGGTCAGCAGGGGAGGGCAGTTGGGGGAGACCAGGTCAGCAGGGGAGGGCAGTTGGGGGGATCAGAACTGCAGGGATGGGCAGTTGTGGGGGACCCAGGCCTTCAAGTCAGCAGGGGAGGACAGCTGGTGGGGACCAGGTCAGCAGGGGAGGACAGTTGGGTGGGACCAGGCCAGCAGGGGAGGGCAGTTGGGGGGGATCAGGCCTGTAGTGGAGGGTAGTTGTGGGGGACCCAGGCTTGCAAGTGTGTGGGCAGTTGGGGGTACCAGGTTTGCAGGGGAGGACAGTTGTGGGCAATCAGGCCAACAGGGAGGGCAGTTGGGGGCAACCAGGCCTGCAGGGGAGGACAGTTAGGGGCGATCAGACTGGCAGGGGAGGGCAGTTAGGGGTGACCAGGTCGGCAGGGGAAGGCAGTTAGGGGCAATCAGCCCGGCCGGGGAGCAGTTAGGCATCTATAAGGCTGGCAGTGGAGTGGTTAGGGGGTGATCAGGCTGGCAGGCAGAAGCGGTTAGGGATAATCAGACAGAGGCAGGTGAGCAGTTGGGAGCCAGCAGTCCTGGATTGTGAGAGGGATATCCGACCGCCCATTTAGGCCCAATGGGTTTGGGCCTAAACGGGTGGTCGGACATCCCTCAAGGGGTCCCAGATTGGAGAGGGTGCAGGCTGGGCTGAAGGACAACCCCCCCATGCATGAATTTCGTGCACCGGGCCTCTAGTTTAATTATAAAATAGTGTGGCCCATGGGCCATAGTTTGCTGGCCCCTGATTTATGGCATAGTCTTTGGAGTCAGGTGAAAAGTATTAAATCTTTGCTCTACAAATTCATAGATCAGACTTCTTTTTAACACCAAAGATTTATTCGCTCCTACTATAAGCTATACATGACACTTTCCAACATCCCACATGCTAGGGAATATATCTCTGTGGCTAAGTCCTGGCCAATGGGGTGAATAAAATGTATGTGTACAACTTCCAGTTTGTTTTCTTAAAGGGAAATGGTATATCCTCACTTCCCCTTTCCTCTTTTCTGCTGTTTAAATTTGGACTCAATAAATGTGGTGATGGTGATCCATCTTCGACCATGTAGATAAAAGCAACATCAGAGAGGATAGTAGAACTCTAGGGTATAAGCAGCTTGAATTGCTAGCACCTATCATAGCCAGTCTGCTAGCTTGTGGGTGGTTATTCTAATTTTATGAAAGTTACATAAAGGTGTATCTTATTTAAGCCACAATTCTTTTCAAGTATTGATTTAGCAGTTAAACCTTTATCATTTGAGTGGTCTCTAAGGCTTGCTTAGCTTTTTCTTCCATAAGAGTATTATTGCTATATAGACTTGCTGTGGAGCTTAAGTAACCTTGTCAAGTCAACTGGAACATAACAGGCTTCAGTGAAATAAATATATTAAAATTATATTAAAAGCCCATCATTATATTAGGTAATGTGAGAAATTCAAATTACATATTGGAGACAACATAATTTAATTTGGAATATAACTCCATTATTATTCATTCTTGTGCCCTTATAATACTTCATTATACATTATTTAAAAATCATACAGGAGGGTATACAATTTGAGATTAAAATGAAATTCCATATTTTACCAAATAGCCTTGCTTTTTTCATGATGGTGTTCTGGAAAACATGTTATAGAGTAGATTTTTACAGAGCAAATCACACTCCAACAGAGACATAATTGAATTTTTAATCTCTGCCAAGGACTGAGAATAAAATAAGTCATAAATGCAAAATGCATATTTATTTCTTAAAATACTGTCCAAGATCAGTAAAGGAATAAAACATAGTAGGTAAATCAAAGCCTCCTAGTTATCAGAAATCTAATTCAGACTCTAAACCTCTCAAGTAATACAACAGATCTAGAGAGTTTGATGAGATGAATTTGGATGATTTTGATGAAAGTTTATGAATTTCTGATTGAATATCATCTTCCTTTTAGAGTAAGAGAACTTGCCGCACAGGCTGGTGAGGAAATTTTCTTCCGTTTTGGAGATAATTTGAAGCCAGTCATTTTTTTACATTTTCAAATAACTTCTAAGTGTATATTCCCTAAATCTATCAATATATATTGATATTAGTGTTAGAATAGCTTTAATATATACTATTTAAATCAACTATAACTTCTTTAATCACTCTTCATAGCACATAAGATTAAATCAAATATCTTTGGTATTTTACCTAAGTATACTATGAACCGTGCCAGAATCATCTCATTACACCCTTCTTTACCACACCCCTTAGCCAATTCTGATCATGCAAATATTTGCTGTTATCTACAGATTTCCCTTATTTTTTATGCACCTAGTCTTTGGTAATACATATATCTTTAGCTAAAACGCATTGGTTTCTCATTATTCTACTGGTTTATTTCTATTACTCTTCACGACTTAGTTCAATTGTCTTCTTCTGGTTCTGTTTTTAAGTAATAGGTTAGGTGCCCTTACATGTTTTACTATATTATAACCGCACACTTTATAATAACTAATTTTTACTTTTCCCACTACTGACATTAATTTGGATGTTCTCAGGTAAATAGTAGCTGCTCAAACAATGTTCAAAGCTAAGTTATAATTAGAGATTAGAGCCTATTTTTTTTTCACTTTAAATTTAAACCTACCTTTCACTCTATCACATTATATTGAGTCCTAAGAAATAAATATGAATAGATATAATGGCTGTTCAATGGAATCTACTCAATTTTCACAAAGATGAATCCAATTCTACGTGATCATAATTTTATGCTTAACATTTTTAATGCTAACTATAATCAACAACTACACCTGTCTTAGGCTTATGTAGAAAGCTAGGTAATTATTCCATAGGATCATGATGAAAATTTGCCATCCTATATTAAAAGGGTAATATGCAAATAGACTGAATGTCAGAACAACCGAACAACCAATCAAAGAGTAATATGCTAATGATATGCTAAGGCTGCTCAACCACTTGCTATGATGTACACTGACCACCAGGGGGCAGGTGCTCTGACCAGTAGGTTAGCTTGCTGTTGGGGTCCGGTTGATTGGGACTGAGAGAGATGGGCTGGGCATGCCCTACAGCCCTCCCATGGTCCCTTCCCAGCCCGATCATGCACTGATGGGATCCCTCAGCCTGGCCTGCAATCCGGGACCCCTTGGGGGATGTCAGAGAGCCAGTTTCACCCTGATCTTGCAGACCATTCCCCTTGAGAGGGCACCAGACACAGGACTCATGGCTGGTGAGCACTGCTACAGGACACAAGCCTCTCCTGATCCAGACTGATTGGGTGCAAGTCTGCAGCAGTCACAGTGGGGCTAGGATGAGCGGGAGCAACAGGTAGGAGCTGCAGGCAGCATTGGACTGAGTGATCCCTGCAGGCCACTCAGAGGGACCCCGCCCATGCTCAAATACATGCACCAGGCCTCTAGTATATAAATAAAAATGTTGTTTAATAAGTAAGGGCTATAATAATAGGTACTCAACATATGTAATACTTTAAACAATAAGAAAGAAAGGTGAGAAATGTGTAAATTATCATGATAAATATAGTTGCACTATATTTTCAGTCAATTGATTAATATGCAATTACTAAGGGTTTTTCCCTGGAGCCAGGGTCAGGTTTGGGATTGCAGTATATTTGTCAATATGGCTAATGCAGTCTAAGTAAAGCAATTAGAAGGGAAATGATAGCTCTGATCTGTGTGGATCAGCTGGGTGGATGTCATTCCATGCACCAAAAGGTTGCCAGTTGGACTTCAGGTCAGGGCACATGCCTGGGCTGCTGGCTCCACTGCTGGTGGGAGGCATGCAGGAGGCGGTGATTCATTGTTTCACTCTCACATGGATGTTTTTTTTCTCTCTCCCTCTTCCTTCCTCTCTCTCTAAAAAATCAATAAAATATATTCTTAAAAAAAAGGCAAATATCAGTGTAATCCTCCCTTTATCTCCAGCTATTTCATGAATTCTATAACTTTAACCAATCACTTAGATTCAGATTTTGTAAGAGCCATAAAAAGTATACAGTCATATCTTTAATCCCAGAAATGGTGGATTGTGCTTTGACCCTGCCCAAAAGAAAATCCAGGAGACTTTTATTCTGAATACTAACTTTAGGACACATTCCAGCTGATGACATTTAGTATCAAACAAAATAGCACACAGGGAAAGCAATTCATTTGAAATCACCGTGGTGATAAGATAGATGATTTATTAAACTGCATTTAATCCCTATTTAGTGAGCTCCTAATACTACTTACTAGCACCTTACCTGATGTAAAGATTAAGAGAGCAAGTAATGTAAGTCCCTGCTTCAGTGAACTTACAGTACAATTGTTTAAAGCATGGTGCTATAGCAGTGAACTGGCATAGGTTCAGGTTCAGGCTGCGTATTCTATTATGTTCATGTTTCAAGTGACCCACTAAAGCTATTCTATAAAAAAAGAAATTGCTGTTTGTCATAAGGTGGCATCTAAGTTAGAGTACATTTGGTTCAGTTTAACAGATATCATGGTCAATAGAATGGAAGAGAGAAAATATTCATATCTAAGTAAGAGACTGGCTCCTTATTAAACTTGTCACATGATAATCCAAAAATTAATCACGTTTTTCTAGACCTGGTTAAAATTCACTCTGCCATTGAGTTAATCTAATATATTAAAGTGGATATTGGAAGACTGGATGTTTAGAGAAGTGTATTTACTCTCTTTGAATTTCAACTTCTTTACTTGCAAAATGAAAAGGGATTTGCTATATGAACTCCCACCTCTCTTCTGTTTAAAAAAAAATCCTTAAACTCTGAGATTTCCCATACTATTTTATCTCTCAATGTCCTTTCTGTTAACAAATTGTTAAATTATTTGCAATCTTTGTTAATGTAACATAACTAGAGGACCAGTGCATGGGTGGGTCTGGCCGGCCCGGCACTGATTAGGGTCGATCAGGACTGGCCAGGCTGGCTTTGGGGAGAGGCCATGGGCAACTGGCTGGTGAGCCCCACCCCAAATGGGGTGGGGGGCTGATTGGGTGTGGAGCTGGCTAGGGGAAGGGGCCATGGGCTGATCAGGGTAGTGGGGGCCCACCGGGAGTGGAACACAGCAGGGGGAGGGGCTGCAGGCAGTTGCCTGGCTGGCCCTGCCCCTGATTGGGATAGGGGGGCAATCTGGAGTGGGGCCAGGTGGGGAGAGGGGCTGCGGGAGGTTGGCTGGCCATCCCTGTCCCCTATTGGGGTGGGGGGACAATCAGGGGTGGGACCAGCTAGTGGGAGGGGCTGGGAGCCAATCAGGGTAGTGGGGGCCCATCAGAGGTGGGGCTGGCCAGGGGGAAGGGCTTCAGGGGGGGTGTTTGCTGGCCAGCTCCACCCCCTGATTGTGCAGGTTTGCTGGCTGAAATGGGCATCATAGCACTGGTCTTTCTGGCCATTACGGCGTTCCAGTTGCTGGCTTTTTATATATATATAGATAGTCTTTTCATGCTTATAAAACTTGAGAATATAGATGAGGCAGTCTGAGGGTGCTCTTTCTACATCTCCCATTGAATAAGATGGAAAAATAGAGGCTGTTTTAAAGGGTGATGGGAATGCAGAGGATATATATATTTTTAAAATAAATGATTGAATGTCTTGACTCACCAATAATACAATAAACAAGTAGAGGTCAGGGACCCTGGCTTTTACTTTCTTTTCTTCTCCATAGTGATGAGCACTCTAACAGACGTAATCAAATCTTGATAGAGTGTGAGTTATTTCATAACATTAAGAACTATTAAAGATCACCCTGACAAAGAAACAGAGGTTAAATCCTTAATAAAATAAAATTCCTTCCTTTTTTTTAAACTGACATCTTCTGCCTGTCTCTAATGTGCCAGAAGACTGTTACAATATACCATATTTTCCAGCATATAAGACGACTTTTTAACCCAGGAAAATCTTCTATACGCCCAGTTGTTTTATACGCCAAAAAATATGGTAATTTGTCTTCATGCAACAGTTGGAAATACTTTCACCAGAACTTTCAATATATTTTAATGTGTTTTTTTTTTAACATAAACGGACATTTATTAGGAATAAATAGTGTATCACAATTAAAAATCTGAATTGAAAAAGGTGAAAAAGATTAAGAAGTACAAATTGCCAGTTATAAAGATAATCACGGAGATATAAAGTGCAGCATAGGAAATATAGTCAATAATCTATATATATAAAAGCCTAAGCGACCAATCAAATGACCAGAATGACCGGTCACTATGATGCACACTGACCACCAGGGGGCAGACATTCAATGCAGGAGCTGCCCCCTAGTGGTCAGTGCTCTCCCACAGTGGAAGCGCCACTCAGCTGACCGACCCATCCCGTAGGCCCACCAGCCCAGTGGCAGCCACTCACTCCCTCAGTAGTCCTGCAGGTCCAATCTCCAGAGAACGGGTCAGGTACTGATGGACCAGCACTGCCGGCATGATCCCTGCAGCACCACTGGCCTCCTGGAAGTCAGCCTTGGGCACCATGGCCACTTCCCCTCCCTAGATGCTCTGCAAGGAAGAAAGAATATAAAAGCGGCCGCCAGGTGGCTCCAAACAACCAATGCAAATGTTAGCGGGACTGATCTGGATCCCAGGCTGCAAGGGCATCCCACCGCCTGCCTAGAGGGCCGATCGAATCCTAGTCAACCCCCTTGGGACCCCACCTGTGCACAAATTCATGCATCGGGCCTCTGGTATTATAATAACTATGTGTGGTGTCAGGTGGGTACTAGACTTATTGGAGTGATCACTTCACAAGGAATGTAAATTTTAATCACTATGTTGCACACATGAAACTAATATATTGTGTGTCAACTGTAATTGAAAAATAAATTTTAAAAAATCTGAATTGATAAAAAAAAAAAAAAAAAAAAAAAAAACTAACCATAAAACCTCCCTCCAAAATCACAGTTGAATTAGTCATCTAAATTGACCTGGTTGTTTTGTGTCTGGTCAAATGAGGAACAGTATATATCTCCCTTGAGGACATGAAGGTAAATGAATCTAATACAAGGGCTAAGATACATTTCTCAAAGTGTGGTCCACAAACTATGGGCATTAACCTTGCTTTGACAAGAGAAGGGATTAGGAATGCAGATTTTGGATTTCCATCCTGGACCTCAACATTCTTATCAGAGGACTTGGCATATTTCGCAAGTTCCCTAGGTAATTCTGCTGCACCCTGAAATTTGAGGACATCTGGCCTTAAATGCTTAGAAGTTTAAATGCTTTCTCTAAGGTCCTAGAGAAAGTTAATTATCTGGGAATTTTGTCTGTTGATTTTTTTAAATGTATCTTTATTATTGAAAGTATTACAGATGTCCATTTTGTTTTTCCCCCCAATATGTTTTTAAATAGATTTTTGAAGAATGAATATAAGTAACAAATCTAAGTCATATCTTGCATTATCAATTATTTTGTTTGTGGGAACCTGGATTGTAGAGTTCATCTGGAACAGATGCTATCTTAACTTAGAAATTTTTAAATCTCATATAACCAGAAAATGCAATTGTTGCTTCATCTCAACAAGTATTTCTGGTTATGATGTCTAGAGAGTAAAACCCTAGCATGCAATTACCTTTGGGATGCAAGAAGCTAGTGTGGAGGTGGAAGCTGCATTCAGAGCAGTAATACAGTTCAGCAACAGAAGCAACCCAGAGTGAGGCTGTGTGTCATTATCTTCTTATGTGTACCTTACAGTCAATATAAGATACAGAATTTATAAAAGTGCTTATTTCCACAAAACTGTGGAGTTCAAGCTCAATTTTCAGTAGAATATGTGTCAATTTGGAGATTAAAGAAGTTCAACATACACTGGGAAAGCACTGTACAGCTGTCCAATGCAGATTCGTTTAAATTCCAAGTGACCCCTTTGCTCCTGAACTTTCCAATCCACATGATGCCATGATTAAATTTTATAAAGAGTTCAATTTAAATACTACATTAATGCAACATTAAGGTTGACATTTTAATCATTAATAATTCTAAGCCAAATAATTCAGTTACTTTTCACAGCCACTGTCGCTAAGGCAAATTTATACCTCACTGATTTTGCTAATAAATTCAGCTCCAAAATTGAACATATACACACAAACCAAAACAGTTTTTCTTCCCAAGAAGCATGTAATTACCAGGACTTTTAAAATATAGTAAAAAGCAAAAGAATAATTTCACAATTATTAAGCTCATTTGATGAACATAGATAAATCCAAAAAGCAGATTTATGGGGACCTGGTTTCATTTCTTAAATTTACCATATAATTAATAACATTTTCTTTATTTTATTATGGCAGAAGTACTTAGCCACAGTGACAGAGGTTAGCACCTCATGTTTTGCTTAATTTATGTTTGACTGGGTAGGGTAGTAAGATACATGTTTTTATACAAAAATAGAGATGGTTTGTATATGTTAATCGCTGTACTTTTAAAAGCACTAGCTATAGAATAGTGTGGCTACAGAATGATAGATATCTTAGTTCTCTCCATTTAGCCATGAACTGATTTTCAAGTTATTTAAAACAAACTATTTTTAGTCATTTTATTGAATGTATAGGTTGTCTAACCATGAACTGTTTTCCTCAGAGTCCTACCTAAATAATCTGTTTTTCTTTGCATTTTTATTCCTTTCTCAATTGACCTATATTCTTTAGACTCATGCTATGTTATAGAGTAGCCACTAGCTACATATGGCTATTTGAATTTAAATTAATGAAAATTAAATAATGTATAAGATACATGTCATGTGCCCAATAGCTACATGTGGCTAATAGCATATTTACAGGACAGAACACATTTCTATCACTATAAAAAGTTCTATGCTGTATTTAGATATTGCTGGTAGTTCCAAGGGAAAAAACTAGATTGAATTAAATATATATATATATATATATATATATATATATATATATATATATAGATCTTGCTGGCAGCTCCAAGGAAAAAGAAAGCTAGATTGAATTATATATATATATATATATATATATATATATATATATATATATATATATAATTAATACTAATGTCAAGGTGAATTTTATAATTCTTGAGAGAAATGCTGTAAAACTAAGCCCTTGACAATATCATTGAGCCTTTTGAGCCTTCTGAATCAAGAAACCCTGAAGCTATCCAACCTCTGTACTTTCCAAATAGATGACTCAATTCCTAATAATCCTGGTTTGAATTTTGATTTTTTTAAATTTAATTCTTTGAGATGACATTGGTTAATAAGATTATGGAAGTTTCAAGTATGTAGTTCTATGATACCTTATCTATATATTGCATTGCGTGTCCACCGCCAAAGTCAAATCTCCTTCCATCACCCTATATTTGACCTGCTTTACTCTTTACTTCCCTCTCATGACCTTTCCCTCTGGTGACCAACAAACTGTTGTCTGTTTCTATAATTTTTTATTTTATTTTGTTTTATTTTACTTTTTTGTTCATATGTTGCTTTTAATTTTATGATTTTTAAAAATTACTTGTTATACTAGACATCTTAGTGGTACAGTCTACTTATACATAATTAGTGCCTGTTTATTATCATTGTTCTAAGTAGTGATGAAAATTATAAATGTAAAATAGGCATGGATATACCCTCAAAATGGTCCCTTTATATGAAGAAGAAAGGTATATTACATAGATATTAAATCTATATAATAGGCTATGAGTATACTTAAAATACATAAAGAAGAGAGGTCACTGAGGACTAGAGTGTTCATGAATATCTAAAAATGGAAGTTGGACTTAACTCAGCCTTGAAGGATGGCATGGGTTGGCAGAGAGCAGAAAACTCATTTTAATCTACTCTCAGTTAGCAGTTCTGGCTAATAATAAAATGACCTGTGTTAGACTCCACTAACAAAATGCATTACTTCCACAACTCACTACCAGTTCAAATTTCAAAAATATGAAACATATTATACTATTTTCACTTTCATATTATAAGTGAAATTGTCATTAAACATTAAAACAGAAAGAGAATAAGGGTTTAGAAAAGGAGAAAATATGATTTTTTTAAAATCTCATTTTGCTGTCAAATGAGATTAGCCTACACTAAATCCTAGTGTAGGCTGACAAGCATGCAATGTAATAACAACAGTAATAACATTAACAATAATACCACTACTACTAAAAATATAATACAAACCTTTTTAAATAGTTCTCAATGCATAACCAGGTTTATTTAATAGTTCTCAATGCATAACCATGTTTATTTAATAATGAAAACCTCTGCAGCGAAATATTACAGATAAGGAGACTAAGACTCAGAGTTTAGTAACTTGTCAGGAACTACACCTCCAATACTGGTAAGTGATGGAGTCAGTTTTAACCCATAGTTGTCTGATCTTAAAGACAACATATTGAACTATGGTGCTATAAAATGCAGATATATCATTCATTTGTTCTGAAGGTTAAAATGTACATATTAATGAAAAATAATTTTATTAGTAAAACTTCAAAATGGGGGTATTTAGAACTTTTCTTTTTATTAAACATATGCTTGAGCAAAGATGATTTTATTGGCACTTCTCAGAAATGCAATTTCAAAAATTTATATTTTGGATTCCTAAAAGCTTCCCTGGTACTTTTACCTAACTTCCTGTGGTAGACAGTGTCTAAATTAACAGCCTCAATGATCCTGGCTTCCTGTCTTAGCTTCCCTAGCAACTTGCTTCTAATTAACAGTACACCAAAGGTGATTAAATATCACTCCTATGATTAGGTTATAAGAGTTGTCATTTCTGTCTTGCCGACTCTTTTCTTTGTTGGCTTTGGTGAAGCAGCTGCCATAGAGAGAGGCCATTGATCAAGAAACTGAGGGTGGTTTCCAGTCACCAAGTGGCAAGTTACTGGGGCTCTCAGTTCAACAATCTGCAAGGAATGGGATCCTGCCAACAACCACATCAATTTGAACGCAGATTCTTGTCCACTTGACTCTTCAAATGAGGTATCGGCCCTAAGTGGTACTTTGATTGCAGACTTGTGACAGACATGGAAGCAGAGGATCCACTTGAGTCATGCCTAAATTCCTAACTCACAGAAACTGAGAGATGATATATGTGTGTGTTGCTTTAAGCCACTAAGTTTGTGTTTATTCATTATGTAATGATAGATAACTAGTACCATCATTATATTTGATCATTAGAAAATCCGGTGAGATAAGTCAAAAGGTGCTTTCATTTCTATTTAACAAAGGAGAAAACCAAGTCAGAAAAGTGATATTAATTGTCCAAGATGTCAAAGACAAGGATATGATTGAATCCAGAGTCATTTTTAATATTTTTTTACTACTCCTGTCAATTAAACAAGGCTTGTACCACACTTACATGTTTAGAAAATGGAAGGGTATATTTCATCTATGGTGGAAAACATACTTCACTTGTATCATATAAAATATAAATACAAATGGTTTGATTTAAATATCTGATTTTGACTTTAATTTTTTTCATCATAGTCATTTATTTCCATGTCCAATTTCAGTGTTGAAACATTCACATAAACACAGCTGCAGAATTTAAAAATGGGTTATCAGATATTCCTGACTCCTCTAGATGCTTTTTTTCTATCTCAACACCTCAGGCAGCTAGCTATCTTACGTAATAATAGACAAACATGTAAATTGATAGTACCTCCACCATGCCCACAGCCAATCAGAAGTGAGTATGCAAATTAACTGGACAAAGATGGTGGGTTAATTTGCATATGCAGGCGCTGAGTGGCTGGGAGGGGCGGGACGCCTGCTATGAGGGGGATAAGGAAGGAAGGCCTATTCTTGCATGAATATTGTGCCAAGGGGCTCTAGTCCTCATTATAATGGATGCAAGCCCATTATTTAAAAAAAAAAATCAGATCATGAACTAACCCAAAATGGGTGACATATTTGTTTGGCTATAAATAGAAATCCAAGATTGATTATTTCAAGTATATTTTCTTTTAGGAAATAGGCTCTAGCCAAGTGGTAGAGGGAGGAAAAGAGCTCTTTCCTAGTAAAGCAACACTGGGTAATTCACACTATATACTGGTAAGTTAACCTTGCAATCTAGCTTATCTGGCTTAGCCATTGATTAGATCAAGTGGCTAGATAGCTACCTGGATAGTTTGCTGTTTGATGGTATTGGGGCATCATGCTACAATTTTGGTGGTCAAACAATGTATTAGATGCATTTTGGGAAACTAACTTTTCTTGCTGATAATTTATTAGCCTTGGTATTCAATATAGCACATGGTACTATATGCAAAGCATGATTGAGAAAAATCTTGGCAATTATCTGATAAATATATTTTTTAGATTTTCAATTTTTGAAGATTAATTTGTACCCACTGTCAATGGGGTGGTCAAAAGCTAGTGATTGCAATTTGAACTTGGAAATCATCCTTTCACTAGCCTCCTACTGGAGCCTTGTGTTATCTGGTTCTGCCTGTAAAGGGGGGATATGTCTCTCATGTATCCATCCTTACTTTTATAGAGGGAAGGGGCACAGGCTCTTTGAATTTTTAGTGCAACCAGAAGTAACTTATAATTGCTGTCACTTTCTTGTTTGCTTTGCTAAAGTGCTTGTTCATTACTGTACCTGCCCCTGTTTTTTTCCAATGAATTTCCTGTACTGATAATGATACTCATCCCTGGATATGGATGTTTAAGAGCTGATTAAAACAGCTAAGGTCTTTCAACCATCTTCTTGGAGTGACTCTATCACTACCTTATGCCATGAGACAACTTATCACTATGTTTTAATTTTTTTATTGAAAATGGAACTTAATCTGCTAAGTTTCTGAATAATATTTATTTCAACAATATATAGCCTGTTATAGTAAATACTCTGTCCAATTCATATAGGTTCTAGACAGTTTGTGAGGACAGTCATAATACTAATTAAAATGGATGCTTTGACTTCATATAACTTACCTGTGTAACTTGAGTAATAAATATGATTATTCAGATGGACAATAATACAATTAACACTCAGTTTTTTTCCCTAAATAAAATCTTAATCTTAGCAAAGAAATAAATGATTTCTCTTCTTCATATACTGTATACTAGTATGAACTTGTGCTTTCAGTCTTAACAATATGACAAAATAATAGATTTATATAGTTTGTTTTTGTTTGTTTGTTTAAGAAGAGCTGAGTCAAATGGGAGTTCCATTTTTAATTTTTTTGAGGAAACCCCATACTGTTATCCACAGTGTCTGCACCAGTCTGCATTCCCACCAGCAGTTCATGAGGGTTCCTTTTTCATGAGTGGATAAAAAAACTGTGGTACATCTACACAATGGAATACTACGCTATTACTAGTATAAACAAGAAGGAACTTTTACTATTTGCAACAGCATGGATAGACCTGGAGATCATTATGCTAAGCGAAATAAGCCATTCAGAGAAAGATAAACATCACAGGATCTCACTCATATGTGGGATATAATGAACAACATAAGCTGATGAACAAAAATAGATCCAGAGACAAAGAAACAGCAAACAGACAGTCCAACCTCAGAGGAAAGGGTCTGGGGGCGGGTAAGAGATCAACCAAAGGACTTGTATGCATGCTTATTAGCATAACCAATGGACAAGGACACTGGGGTTGTGGGGGGATTTACTGGGGGGTGGGAGTGGCCAAAGAGGAGTTGATGGGGGAAAAAGGAAACATATGTAATACTTTAAATAATAAAAAAAGAAAAATATAAGAAGAGCTGAATAATTATGGTACCTTTTATCTCCCACTAATACCTGTTCAATTCTCTGGTATGGCTTTTGAAATGCATTCACTAGATTCTTTCTTAAGGCCAACATTATATCACAATATCTCAATATTTTATATTTGAGCATAAAAGGCAGAAAAGCAGTATAATAATAGGGTTTTTCACAAAATTGAATAATATAAATGAAAAAGAAGTGAATTGTCACAATTATTTTTAGAAATATTACAATGAAAAGTAAAAGTAATAAAATAATAAAGTGGCCATTTCAGGAAAGGCAAATAGAGTTGTAGTTTTGAACTGATTCTATGAGATAAAATAACATTGTAGAGTTTATATCAGTGCACTAAGATACAAAGTTATAGCTACAAAAATATAATGATGGAGCAAATTTGAAACTTTCTGATTAGAGCAATCAATCTAAAGTCACAAACTCCATTATTAATCTTTTTTATTAATGAAATTAACAAAGCAATTTTAAAATGCAGGGTTCATGTATGAGCTATTTTACATTGATATTCATATATAGCTCATGTTAATGTACACTGAGTGGCCAGATTATTATGATCTCTGAATGCAGGACCCCACCCATGCACGAATTCATGCACCAGGCCTCTAATATATATATTTACATGGGTGGGGTCCTTCCAGCCTGTCCAAGGGGAAAGGACATGGGTGGTTGGCCAGCCTGCCTGCTGGTCGAACTCCTGGTCGAGGGGACACTTTGCATATTAGCCTTTTATTATATAGGATATACACTGAGTGGCCAGATTATTATGCATTCAGAGATCATAATAATCTGGCCACTCAGTGTACATTAACATGAGCTATATATGAATATCAATGTAAAATAGCTCATACATGAACCCTGCATTTTAAAATTGCTTTGTTAGTGTGTGTATGTGTGTATATATACATATATATATATATATATATATATATATATATATACACACACACATGCTTAAATTTATAACACTTTACAGAGATGATTTCATTGGCTAATATATATACACATACACACACTAACAAAGCAATTTTAAAATGCAGGGTTCATATATATATATATATATATATATATATATATATATATACACACACACACACACACACACGCTTAAATTTATAACACTTTACAGAGATGATTTCATTGGCTAAGTCCCCATTTAAGTATGTTCAATCAATTTAATTAACTATTTGCCCCATAAATCTCCTCTGGACATGGAGCTATTTATTTCTTTTTTCCCATCATTTTGAATTATATTTGTTCTCTGTTAAGGACCTTTTAGATAAGTACCAGAAATTTTATTTTCAAAGTTATTTGGATTTGTTAAGATTAAAAGATATTGCAATGTATCTCAACTTGTTAGTGTGATGATAGTCATTTTGCTAAGCAACTTTTTAATTCAGTAATTTTATATTTTCTGGGATGGACTTAATCACGATTATGCTCCTATTCTGAGTACCTATTAGTGTTTAGGAATTTAGTGCACAGTGAGATTACTGGCTCCAATCTATGCAAGTAGAGAGTATATGATAAGTAAATAAAATGCACAGACAAGTTTATCATATATAATTTTGACAATAATATCTTAGACTAATAATTTAATTATAATGGAACACTAAAAGCATTGAAAAAGCATATAACATGATTATAATTTTATTCTTCATTACCACTTAAAATTATGCTCTTTTGTTACTCTGTGACTTATAAACAGTAGACAAAATCTTTTGGGATGAAATAGCATAAAATAATAAAAGCCTTTCCTGAATATAACAACATTTGGGATGAATTGGCCTGATTTAGCCTCCTTTTAGTCCTAATGAATAACTAAGGCAGTAGTCTCCAGTAGTCTGAATAATAATAATAAAAAAAAAGGTGAAAATTTTTGTTTGCAGGAAAGTTATTTCCTCATGTAATTTTAACTAAGTAAAAATGTTATTTTACCTTCATTTTCCCATTATCTCAGGTTGTATTTTTGCATCATTTCAAAAGAAATAGAGCCCACGAATCCAGGCTAGATTTTTTCAAGTGAACAAAACCGAACTGGACCAAAGACTGCTCATTGTGAAGCTTGTAAATATCCCTTCACTTCCCACATAGTTGAATTGCTTTCAAGTAGTTTGGCAAGAGTTCCATATATACATGTATTAATTCCATATATGTATTTCTAAATATGTCTAGAGCCGGAAAGACATCATCATGAAAAGTTTTTGGATTTAAGAAATAAGAAGGGCCCTAGCCGGTTTGGCTCAGTGGATAGAGCGTCGGCCTGCGGACTGAAGGGTCCCAGGTTCGATTCCGGTCAAGAGCATGTACCTTGGTTGCGGGCACATCCCCAGTAGGGGGTGTGCAGGAGGCAGCTGATCGATGTTTCTCTCTCATCGATGTTTCTGACTCTCTATCCCTCGCCTTCCTCTCTGTAAAAAAATCAATAAAATATATTTTAAAAAAAAGAAATAAGAAGGTATCAGGCTTCTTATGTGACAATCTCCTATATATCATAGCTTTTGGACTTCACAAAGAGGCATTATTGGAGAAGTGTTAGGTATTAAAATAGCTTCATTATGTGACCAAGAGTTATTCAATTTTTTCCTTTAAGTGAAGTGAAGGGATGTTGATAGAATCTAAAATAAGGTTCTCACCCTGACTGATTTAGTGTGTGACTTGAAGGCTGCCATAGATTTGTTCAGTGGACCTTGATGGATGTTTCCAATCATTGTTTTTTTTCTAGCTGTATCAAGGCCAAGGTCCACCAGATGTCAGTACAATATAAATAATCCAGATTCTTTTACTTAAAGCCGAATATAGAAGACAAAATATGGTCATAAAACAAAGCCATTTCTTGGAATTTTAAAAGATTTGCCTATACCAAATAGGATAGATTAAATAATTGGTCAATTTAATCTGCAATATGGTTTTTGTAATTATTGTTCTCTAATAGCTCTCTGTTATTATTAATGTAAGATGATGAAGCTGACTTTGTATTTCTCCTTATTTCATTATAATTCAGTTGTACTAGTAATTTGCCAGATGACTTTTTATTCACTGATAGTTTTATGTATTTACATTTCCACTTTGTATTTTTCTCTTGATTATTTGTTCCTGTCTAGAAAGAAGTCAAATCATGATAAAAGTGTGTTCCCTGTCATATTTCTTAACTTTATCACAGTTAAACTATATATTATTGTATTTAACTCCTATTGGCAATGAGTTGAACTCTTGTATATTTAGATATTCTAAAAACATTTTCCCCAGATATTTTGAAATTATAATTTTAGTTGATCAGAAAGTTGTTAGTTTTCTCTCTCTCTCTCTCTCTCTCTCTCTCTCTCTCTCACACACACACACACACACACACCACCAAATAAAGAAAAAAGAGATTCAGTAAGAATGAGAGAAAAAATGCATAACCATGCCCATTTTTACCTCCATTTGCTCATGTGTTCTTTGTGTGGAAGGCCATAGGGAGGGTTTGCTCCCACTGCTCAGCATCAAAGGAGCTCTCCTCTCTGATTTGATTTCTTTCTTTCCAGTGGATGCCACTCAACACAATGTCTACTTCATCCGGACGAAGATATCTATGTCTTATATACCTACTGTGACTATTGCAAATATATATATAGTGACAAAATATGACACAATAATATGAGAACCAGTCAGGTCATTCATCCCTTTATGCTTGCAACTCTTCATGATAAGATTTTGCTTTTAGTTGTAATTGCAAAAGGAATTGAGTTGTTTTATTTCATTTTTTTTTCCGAATTTTTGTTGTTAGTTTAGACGAAGGCAGTGAAATTTTGCACATTGATTTTGTATCCTGCAACTTGACTATATTTGTTTATTGTTTCAAATTGTTTTTTTGGTGGAGCCTTTAGGGATTTTTTGTTGGTTTTATTTTTTTTCAATTGCAACCCCCAAAATAAAATACTTAGGAATAAATTTAACAAATAATGTGAAATACCTATATACTGAAAATTACAAAGCATTATTAAAAGAAATTGAAAAGACACAACAAAATAGAAAAAATATCCTGTGTTCATGGACTGGAAGAATCAACATAGTTAAAATAGCCATATTACCCAAGTAATATACAGACTTAATACAATCCCCATCAAAATCCCAATGCCATTTTTTAAAGAAATAAAATGGAAAATCATCATATTTATATGGAACCACAAAGACCCTGAACAGCCAGAGCAATCCTGAGAAAAAAGAACGAAGCAGGAGGTACCTTACTTCAAATTACACTACAGAGCTATGATAATCCAAACAGCGTGGTATTAGCAGAGAAACAGATACACAGATCAGTGGAACAGAATAGAGAGCCCAGCTATAAAATCACATGTATATGGACAAATAATTTTCAACAAAGGAGCCAGAAACACAGATATAGATAATCTCTTCAATAAATGGTGTTGGGAAAGCTGGAAAGCCACATGCAAATTGAATGAAATTGAATTATAGTTTTGTCCCCATGTACAAAAAATAATTCAAAATGGATCAAAGATCTAAATATAAGATTTTGCTAACTTGAGAATTATGTCATAGGCAGGATCTTCAGCTACTACTTCATCCTTGCTCTTTCAACAAAAGCCACTACTCCATTCCTTTAAGGAAATGGCTTTTGTCTAATATATAGGTAATTGTTTTCTTCAGGCCTTTGAGTATACTCAATCTATTTTTATATTTTTCACACCAAATATCTGTTTATTCTTTTGTTTAAATAAGTAGAGTGCCTGTTTTTTTTTGTGCTATAGTTTGTGCATTTCAAGAGTTTATGATCTAGTCCCGTGGTCGGCAAACTGCGGCTCGCAAGCCACATGCGGCTCTTTGGCCCCTTGAGTATGGCTCTTCCACAAAATGGAAGAGTCTATTTTGAAGAAGTGGCGTTAGAAGAAGTTTAAGTTTAAAAAATTTGGCTCTCAAAAGAAATTTCAATCGTTCTACTGTTGATATTTGGCTCTATTGACTAATGCGTTTGCAGACCACTGATCTAGTCAAAGGGACCAGTCATATGAGGAAAGAATTAAAAGAACATCCTGGAGCTTTATGGGAAACAGTAAACTTGCAGAGCATAAGTGGCTCAGATCTACTTAAGAAGACCAGTGAAGTTGGGCCAATCCCAACAAAGGCAAGAAAACTTGGAGCTCAGGCTCCTGAGAAATGGCGATCTGGATCTTATCAGTAAAGTTGGCCAAACTGACCAAAGTGCTGCCAAATATGAAGAATAGCCTCAAAATTCTAAAGAAAATGTTAGTAAATAAAATGTATTAATATACAGGGAATAAAGATGTTTTTAAAATACATCACATTTGTTTAAAGGAGAAAAATTATGTAATTTTTAAAATAAATTTTCACAATACATTTGACATGATTAGACACTTATGATTTCAAAAATTATAGCAAATAAAAGTTGGTGGGAATTTTCTTAACTTAAAGAAAGGCAAAAACAAACAAACTTCCACAGAAGAGCTTCAAACCCTTCCTCAAAGGTCAAAGGAAATAAAAGGATATCTGGAATACCATGATGCCAGTTTCAAATCTGTACTGGAGATTTATTTTGATACGATTTTGGCAGAAAATATTCCGTTTAGTCTTCTTCCCACCCCCACCTGCTATGTCACTTTCTCACCTTCAACACTTGCTCAATGGGTCACCATCATCTGGTTTCTTAACTCCATTGGCTCCACTGCTTTTCCCGGGATTAGGCTTTTGCCTGCTGTGACAGGAGTTCATTCCTAGGATTAAATTGGCTGGATCCATGGAAGCTCTAGCTCCCACTACTATGTTGGGATTCATTTGAAATATCAGAATGAGGGTAGAGAATCTGGCTTCCCCCAAGGCTTCCTGTAAACATCTGGTAACACAACAGTTTAGAAGAGTTAATGTCCTGTGGAGCATCATGACAAACATTGGAGACAGCAGATAAATGCTGCTCCCTTTCTTCTGTGGAGAGAGTGCTCTAAGACCTGGCACTTACCTATAGTTTCTCATAATTAAATTTTAATTTAATTTAATTTCACTTTTCCCATCACCATTTATCCCCTCTATCCCCTCCTGCCACAGGAGTCTGATGTTTTCTTTCTTTGTTTGTTTGTTGTTTGAATATTGTTAATAGCTAGGGTACATGCACTCTTGTAATTTCTTTCCTTCCTTTCTTGGAAGGAAATCACTTTTTCTTTCACTTTTAGGATTGCATTTCCCTTAAATAAACCATCAGCCTAAATTTTTTGCCTCTAACTCTGCTTTCTAGAAAAGTGTAATTAACAAATTTCTTGTCAATATAATAGAATAGGGAAAAATTAAAAGGGAAATGATTAAAAAATAGAAATCAGATAGCCATTCAATTTTGATAAAACTGTCTATATAAATAACCTAAAAGATCTGCAGATTAAGTATAACATTTGAAAAAAAAGAGTTTAGCGATGACTTTTAGATATAAATGCAACATATCAAATAGTTGTTAGTAATAAAGTGAATACATTTTGATATATAGAGTAGAATACTCTATGGCAGTTTACATGATTAAACTGTTGTCTTAAGTATATATAGATCTCAAAATCCAAAACTGTCTGAAAAAATCGAGTTATAGAAAAAAATTTGAAGTATATTTCCATTTGAATAATTTTCAAAAAGGCAAAAATATACATACCTATTAATTTATCTAAACAGGCATGTGTGTGTGTGTGTGTGTGTGTGTGTGGTAATATAATGAAGAAAAACAAGGAAAAGGTCATGACAAAATTGAGGCCAGTGTTACTTTTTGGGCATGAGGGAAATGGATAGGTGAGGACAGTTTACTATGGAGTTTCCAAGGAAATAACATTCTCTTAAAGTAAGTAGTGAGTGCAAGGAAGTCCATTTTATTCTCATCATAACTATTCCATCTAAACCAAATGGATTTCCCAATATGATTTTGTCTGAAAAAACTTCCATGTACAGTCATTATGTATAATATATTCCACATTAAAGTAGTCACTCTCTTCAGAATTTCTTTTAAAAAATCTAAATTATACCAAACTATTTTCTAGATATACTGAGTTAAATTTTGAGTAAGAAGGAGGAAATGGTAGTTCAGAAATCTATTTCAGTGAAGCTTTAAAGGTAAATTCTGTTGCTCAGGTAGTTGTAGGAAGCACCAAGCAAAAAATAACAGAGCAATTTCACCTTCAGGTACATTTTGCTCTGATAAGCCAGCCTGGAGAGTTGAGCGCTTTATTGAACTTTCCTTTTCCCCCCTTCAGTGAAAATGTGTTTTAATTCAAAATATTAACTTGATAACTTTTAGAGCACAACTCATACATCCACCTGAAGCTGTTGACAAAGAAAAAGGTGCAAAATATCATTGTCATGAAATTTCATTTGAATATATCAAAGCCCCTGCAGTGTGAGGACCTTTGAAAGAGTAAAAAAAGTAGATAATACATGCTTGGGTGGACAAACGCAGGATTTGAAGCTGGCAGTACCTAAGGGTAGATTTATTATTGGGGAAGGTTCCCCTCTGACATTTTAAACAGACGATACCTTTCTTCCATCTCTTATAAGATTTTCTGATTACTATGTATCTTCTGTGTGGAAGATGAAGATTTCAAGAGCCTGAATATGGGATAGCAAAGATTTCAAAGCCTACCACACCTACCAAAATGTCTGAACACATAAAGTAGAAAGTTTTAGGAACTGTGTTAGTGAAGTAGGTAGTGCTTCAGTCTCATAGAAAAAACTGCCCCAATGGAAATAAAGGGAGAACATGGGTAGCAATGAAAAATACATAAGTGCACATTGCAAAGTGAGGATGTCTAAAACAATTCAAAAATCTTATTGTAGCCTTGTCTTTAATGCAGAGCCCAAGTATTTACAATGTCCAATTTTCTTATTGCACCACATCTCCACTCAAATCTCTTTGATATTACCTGCTTTCACAAATTGGTATACATATCCAAATATTAAGACAAACCTTTCCCATCTAAATCAAATGGATTTCCCACTATGATTTTCTCTGAAAAAAACTTCCTTATCTCCTGAAAATTTAAATCACAGAGTGGAAATTTTACATTGAGGAAATAATGGCCAACTGTGTGTATTATACCTGATGCCCTAGCCAGTTTTGCACAGTGGGTAGAGCATTGGCCTATGGACTGAAGGGTCTGGTGTTCAATTCTGGTCAAGGGCACATGCCCAGGTTGCTGGCTTGATCCTCAGTAGGGGGAGTGCAGGAGGCAGCTCATCAATGATTCTCTCTCATCCTTGATGTTTCTATCTCTCCCTCTCCCTTCTTCTCTGAAATCAATAAAAATATACTTTTGAAAAAAAAATTGTATCTGAGTTAATGAAATGAGAATAGAAAAGGGAACCAAAGGGGAAAAATTAATAACAAACACAGGTATGCTGAATTGCTGAATGACTCCTTAGGAAAATATACACATACTGACACACACATAAATAAATAATAAAGCAAACAAATAAACAGACAAGCAACCCAACAACAGCTTCCGTTAGAGTGCTGTACTAGTAGCACTCTGAACTGTTAAAAGCTCCACTCTGCCCTTTACACAGCAGGAACACATAATCACAGCAGCTAAAATTACATACAGAATGAGTGAAATGGTTCAGGTCTTGGGAGCTGAATGAATACTAACAGCAGCTCTGACCTTTAAATCTCTAGTGACTGAATGAGCAGTAGTTCATCCAAGTACAATTGGTTTAAAAAGATTAGTTATCAGTTTTTAAAAATATTATAGGTATCTGAATTGAGTGATCATTTGCAATTACAAAAGAAAAAGTCAAAATTTACTTGTATCCACCTGCTTGATAGGCATCTTGTAAAGGGTTTGGTCAGGTTAGAAATAATATGTGGAAAGTGTTAAGCTTTTTACAGGGGAAAAAACACACACATTTATTCATATTTTACAATTACCATTTCCAAGCTTCTTTAACAACTTTAAAAAAGAAAAACAGTGGAATGAAATAAATACAGTATATGCATCAGGAGAAGTCCATCACACTGACTGAAAAAGCACTATCAAGCTCCTGCTTCCTTTTCAGAGTAAATGTCTATATGAAACAATCCCTAGTAGCCAGCCACCTGCAATCAAAGGACTGAAATGGAGAATGAGCTGGGGTTATCAGGCCTGGAATAATTGAGGCTGATGTATTTATGTGGATAAGTATTATCAGGATGGAAGAGAATGAAACCTGAACCCATCTTCTGCTATATAATGTACATTACTCATGTTGAATACAAGAATAGTAGTACAACAGGAATATTAACATCCTCCAGCACCAAAATCATGTAAGTGAAGGGTACCTAACTCTCCACAGTTGACAAGTTGTTGAAATATAGAAACAAAATCAAATGGGAGACTTAGTCTTTGGAGTTACTCTTGCTAATGTTCCTTTTAACCAGAAAGGCACACAGACTTTGAGGCATCCTATATAATAAAGAGCTTATATGCAAATGGTCATCACTCCATCACACCATCAAGCCTTAAGGGCTCAGACACTCAACACTGGGGAGAGAGGAATGGGAACCTGCCAGGCACAAATGAGTTTGCAAGAGAGGAATGGGGACCAGCTAGGCTGCAGCCCAGGAGAGAGACAAGCTGCCTGCCCCCATGGTCATGGGTGCCTGTGGCTGCGGCCCGAGTGAAGCAGCCCACCCACAGTCCCCTGTGGCTGTGGCCGGCCTGAGCAAATCAGCCGAAACCGGTTTGGCTCAGTGGATAGAGCATCGGTCTGCAGAATGAAAGGTCCCAGGTTCGATTCTGGTCAAGGGCATGTACATTGGTTGCGGGCACATCCCCGGCAGGGGGTGTGCAGGAGGCAGCTGGTCGATGTTTCTCTCTCATCAATGTTTCTAGCTCTCTATCCCTCTCCCTTCCTCTTGGTAAAAAAAATCAATAAAATATATTTAAAAGAAAACAAAAAAAAACAAAACAGCCCGGGTCCTGGGTGCCTGCAGCCAACCAGAGAGAGGGAAGCCCAGATTCTGGGTGCCTGTGACAAGCTGGAGGAGAGAATCCTGGGTCCCGGGTGTATGGTGAGGCAGAGGCGTTTAGGGGCAATCAGGCCAGCAAGGGAGCAGTTAGGGGTCATCAGGCCAGTGGGGGAGCAGTAAGGGGCAATCAGGCAGGCAGGCAGAGGTGGTTAGGGGTGATCAGGCAGGCAGAGGGTTTAGGAATGATCAGGCAGGCAGGCAGGTGAGCGGTTAGGTGCCAGTAGTCCTGGATTGTGAGAGGCAGTCGGACATCCCCTGAGCGTCTTGGATTGTGAGAGGGAGCAGGCTGAGCTGAGAGACCCCTCCCTGTGCCTGAATTTTGTGCACTGGACCTCTAATAATCTTACCTAATAATAGAGAAACATGTAAATTGACCATACCTCTGCTATGCCCACAGCTAATCAGAGTGAGTATGCAAATTAACTCAACAAAAATGGTGGTTAATTTGCATACATACCTGGGTCCCTGGAACCTCCTTGGCACCTAGGTCACTCCCAGCTGGCCATCGGAGGGGCTGAGCCTGCAATTGGAGGGGCAGGAAGGGAGGTGCTTCCCAAACCTAAAGCCTTGGGCGGAGGTTTTAGGCTTGGGAAGGGGCAGAGCCTGCGACCAAAGCAGACCATCTGGAAGTCAGCCCTGGGTTGCCCAGCTGCAGCCTGGTGACACAACACTGACTGCTCAGGTGGCTGAGACCCAGAAAGTGAGTCAGGGTCTGATCTGCAGCCTCAGTGGAAGCTGTTGATCAGTGTACTTACCTCTCTCTTTCTCTCCCTCTTTCTTTCTGATCTTTGCCAACAGCCAGGCTTTTCTTTCTCTCCCGGCCTCTGTGAGGGCTGCTATTAAGCTCTGCCTCTTTGATCAGGCCCAGAGACAGGCCTGTAGATGCTGACTGGCATAGGAACCAACCAATTAGAACCAAAGGTGGGTGCTGTGGGGAACCAATGGCTGCATAGGAGGCGGAGCTTCTGACGCTGACTGGCATAGGAACCGAAAAATGAGAACCAAATCTGGGTACTGTGGGGAGCCAATGGCTGCCTAGAAGGTGAAGATTTTGATGCTGGCATAGGAACCGACCAATCAGAACCAAATTGGCCAGCAGAGGAGGGCAGTTGGAGGCGATGTCAGGCCTGCAGGACAGGGCAGTTAGGGGTGATCAGGTTGGCAGGCAGAAGCAGTTAGGGACAATCAGGCAGGCAGGTGAGCAGTTAGGAGCTAGTGGTCCCAGATTGTGAGAGGGATATCTGACTGCCAGTTTAGGCCCGATCTCTAGTATCAGGTCTAAAATGGCAGTCAGACATCCCACAAGGGGTCCCCAATTGGAGAGGGTGCAGGCTGAGTTGAGGGAATCCCCTCTCCATGCACAAATTTCATGCACCGGGCCTCTAGTATATAATAATACAAATGAGACATAGTAAATCTATAAAAAATTAATGTCTCCTTTGTTATGTTAATTTTTGTGTCTTTTTTCCTAAATTTGGTTAATAAAGGGCCTTTTATAATAGCTCTTAGTTAATTACATTTATAGAATGCTGGATAAACATTATTATCTTTGTTTATTTTCTTTTTATAAATTAAGGACCAATATTTGGATTATCTGATAACCATTCTAGGCAATTCAAAGATAGTTTGAGATATAAAGGATATATTAGTGACTTTGAGGACTGAGCTTGAGAAAAAAAGAGCCTGGCCTGTGTCCTCACAGTTCAGAAGCCCTCAGGGGATGTCCAACTTATGGCTTAAACCCGCCCCAGGGGAATAAGCTTAAACCGGCAGTTGGACATCCTTAGTGCTACCTCAGAGGTGGGAGAGGCTCCCGCCACTGCCATTACACTCGCCAGCCATGAGCTGGCTTGTGGCTGAGTGGCGCTCCCCCTGTGGGAGCACACTGACCACCAGGGGGCAGCTCCTGCATTGATTGTCTGCCCCCTGGTGGTGAGTGCACATCATAGCAATGGGTCATTCCACGGTTTGGTCGATTTGCATATTAGCCTTTTGTTATATAGGATTTCACCAGAGAAACTTGAGTAAAGTCTTTCCTAGACCAACACCAGACATTTTGTCTCTATAAGTTTGAGGTAAAGCTCAGAAATCTGAAAATCTATACATACTCAGTATGATTCTGATGTTGAAATACTAACAGCATACTTTTTGAGATTACTTCCATGGATTTATGTGGGGAATACCTATATGTATGTAAACTATGTATACAGATATTAATTTATCAGTTGCAGACATGTATAGGAGAATTAGAAGTGTAGGGTTGCCTTTATACTCTCACCTTAAAATCATAAATGCACAGAATGTTCCAGATGATTATATGATGGCCTGTTTTGAATAATTTAATGAATTGCTACATTGTAGGGGTTTATTATGCAAAGACAGTTTAAAATCAAACCAGGTGTCATGGCTTTCATGCTGGGATTTCTGTCCATTTTACTTATAGTTTATCACTGTGGTACTAATATAGCTGGTTTCCCACATATATGTCCTTCAGATTCACTTCTGTACTTAGAAGCGTTGTACCCTTGGTTTAAGGTGCATTATTGGCATTAAATTTTTTAATAATTCTTTTATTGTTTAAAGTACTACATATGTCTTTTTTCCCCTAATTGACCCCTCTCCCCACTGCTCCCTTACCCCAGGACAAGCTCCCACCATCCCAATGTCCATGTCCATTGGTTATGCTAATATGCATGCGTACAAGTCTTTTGGTTAATCTCTTACCCCCCCCCCCCCCTCCCCTGCCTTCTCTCTGAAGTTCGACTGTTTGTTTAATGTTTCTTCGTCTCTGGATATTTTTTTTTCTTTATTAAGGTATTACATATGTGTCCTTATCCCCCCATTGCCTCCCCATACTCCCACTCATTCACTCACCCCCCGGTGTCTGTGTCCATTGGTTAGGCTTATATGAATGCATACAAGTCCTTTGGTTGATCTCTCCCCCTTACTCCCACCATCCCCTAACTTCCCTCTGAGGTTTGACGGTCTGATCAATGATTCTCTGTGCCTGGTTTATTATGCTTAACATACTGCTCTCCAGGTCCATCCATGCTGTTGCAAATGGTAAAATTTCCTTCTTTTTTATAGCAGTGTAGTATTCCATTGTGTAGATGTACCACTGTTTTTCAATCCACTCATCTGCTGATGGGCACTTAGGCTGTTTCCAAATCTTAGCTATTATAAATTGTGCTGCTATGAACATAGGGGTGCATATATCCTTTCTGATTGGTGTTTCTGGTTTCTTGGTATATATTCCCAGAAGTGTGATTACTGGGTCAAATGCGTGTTCCATTTTTAATTTTTGGAAGAATCTCAATGCTGTTTTCCACAGTGGCTGCACTATTCTGCGTTTCTACTATCAGTGCATGAGGGTTCCCTTTTCTCCACATCCTCGCCAGCACTTGTCCTTTGTTGATTTGTTGAAGATAGCCATTCTGACAGGTGTGAGATGGTACCTTATTTTTGTTTTGATTTGGATCTCTTGGATGATTAGTGACTTTAAGTATGTTTTCATATGTTTCTCAGCATTCTGCATGTCCTCTTTAGAAGAGTGCCAATTTAGGTCCTTTGCCCATTTTTTGATTGGATTGTTTATCTTCCTTTTGTTAAGTTGTCTTAGTTCACTGTAAATTTTGGAGATTAAATGCTTATCTGAGATCACATTGGCAAATACATTCTCCCATGCAGTGTTGATGTTTTCTTGTTTTGTTGATGGTTTCTTTTGTTGTGCAGAAGCTTTTTTATTTTGATGTAGTCCCATTTGTTTATTTTCTCCTTAGTTTCCATTGCCCGAGGAGCTGTATGGGTAAATATATTGCTATGACATATGTCTGATATTTTGCTGCCTATGGAGTCTTCTAAGATTTTTATGATTTCCCATCTTACATTTAGGCCCTTTAATCATTTGAGTTTATTTTTGTGTATAGTGTAATTTGGTGATTTGGTTTCATTTTTTTGCATGTTATCTGATCAATTTTCTCAGCACCATTTATTGAAGAGACTGTCTTGACTCCATTGTATGCTCTTGCCTCCTTTGTCAAATACTAATTGAGAATAATGGCTTGGATATATTTCTGGGTTCTCTGTTGTGTTCCATTGGTCTATATGTCTGTTCTTGTGCCAATACTAGGCAGTTTTGAGAACAGTGGCTTTGTAATACAGCTTGATATCTGGTATTGTGACCCCTCCAACTTTGTTTTTCTCTCTCAGGATTGCTGTGGCTATTCAGGGTCTTTTTTTTATTACAGATGAATTTTTGGAGAGTTTTTTCTAGGTCTGTGAAATATGCTGTTGGTATTTTAATGGGGATTGCATTGAATCTATAAATTGCTTTGGGTAGTATGGCCATCTTAATAATGTTGATTCTACCAATCCATGAACATGGTATGTTCTTCAATTTGTTTATGCCTTCCCCTCTCTCTTCTTTAAATGTCCTGTACTTTTCTGAATACAGTTCTTTTACCTCCTTAGTTAAGTTTATCCCTAGGTATTTTATTTATTTATTTTTTGGTGAAATGGTAAATGGAGTTGTTTTTTTTTTGTTTTGTTTGTTTTGTTTTGTTTCTCTTTCTGTGAGTTCATTTTTGGTGTATAAAAAAGCCATAGATTTTTGGTGTTAATTTTGAATCCTGCTACATTGCCAAATTCATTTATTAAGTCTAGTAGTTTCTTTAGGGTTTTCTATATACAGTATCATGTCAACTGTGAATAATGACAGTTTTACTTATTCTTTTCCAATTTGGATGCCTTATTACTTATTCTTGTCTGATCACTATGGATAACAAAGTTATTAGAAAGATTATACTTTCCATTTATGTTTTCAGCCCCAGAAATAGATTTGAATAAAATCTCATATGATAGAAGTCACTCTTCACATTTCATTGTCACTAATGATGGGGAAAATGTAGCTGAAAACTGATACTCATATAATACTAGTATCCTCAGCCTGATCAGCATGACTCAGTGGTTGAGCATCGACCTATGAACCAGGAGGTCATGCTTTGATGATTTCAGGTCAGGGCACCTGCCCATGTTACAGGCTCGATACCCAGTGAGGAGTGTGCAATAGGCAGCCGATCAATGATTCTCTCATCATTGATGTTTTTATCTTTCTCTCCTTCTCCCTTCCTCTCTGAAATCAATCAAAAGTACTAGTATCCTCTAATCCACACAAAGGCATATAAGAATCCCTGGTTTTAAAAACTAGCAGCTGAGTCTGGTATGTCCCTCTTTCTTTATTTTTATTTGTCAACTATTTTAAAATTCTTTAACCACAGGTTTATGGCACAGCTCCTTTTTCATACTTTAAATATGCTAAGGAAAACCATATTAGAAATATTATCCTTCCATTTCAAGCTACAAATTTCTTTTCTCTTTTGTTTTTCCTTTCTGTATTAAGTATAATTATGGAAAATAAGATTTTTTTATTTATTCAAAATTACATGTTTAGAGAAGAATTTGAGTCATATTTAAAACAGTCTCCAATCCTTTTTTGTTCTCTCTCACTTCACATTTGTTACACTCAAGGAAAAAAAATTATATATTATAATTTAGAGAAAATTACTTCCTGCAAATTTATATTCTATAAATGTAATTACAAAAAAACTGATTGAAGCTTAAACACAAATTAAAAGTGTATGTAGAAATGAGAATTACAATAATATCTAATATATATTTGTATTCATTATGCAAGATATTTTTTCTAAGTACTTCCCATATAGTAGTTCCTTTAATCTTCACAAGACCTGTATTAAGTTAAATGTGATCAGGTATTTTAGATGATAAAACTAAGGCACAAAGAATATAGTCACTTGTCCTGAAGTTATTCATTGTACAGAGAAGATAGATCCCTGAACTACAATGTTAGGTAGAATACAAATAGAAATTTTCAAACACCCCCTTTTGTGTTTTTATCAATAAAAAACTACATACATGTTTACATACTTTGGGGCTTACTTATAAATCCCTAAAGGACCAACATACAGAAGATCTAAGCAGAAGGTCTGTGCATCATTTCCAAAAATGCTAAATTAATCCTATCTAATAAAACAGTACTATGCAAATCATCACTCCGCTACACTCATAAGCCATGCCCACAAGCCACGCCCACAAGCCAATCAGAAAGCAAATATGCAAATACACCTAACCAAGATGGCTGCAGCCTCGGAGATCATAGGTTGTTGGAACAGGGCTATTGGAGCCGAAGATCAGAGGGGAAGATCGGAGCCAGCGGGAGTCCCCCACAGGTGATCAGAGCCAGCTGGGGTCCCCTACAGGCGATCAGAGCCACCTGGGGGTCCCTGCCCAGGGCCCGAGCCTCAGCCAGAGGCTTGCGGCATTGGCTGGGGGTGGAGTGGGGCGATCAGAGCCAGCTGGGGGTCCTGCCCAGAGCCCAAGCCTTGGCCAGAGACTTGCAGCCTTGGCCATTGGGGCGGAGCCTGGCGATCGGAGCCAGCTGGGGTCCCCCGAGGGCGATCGGAGCCAGCTGAGGGTCCCTGCCCAGAGCCCAAGCCTCGATCAGAGGCTTGCGGCTTTGGCCTTGGATGGAGCTGGGCGATAGAGCCAGCTGGGGGTCCCTGCCCAGAGCCCAAGCCTCGATCAGAGGCTTGCGGCCTTGGCCTTGGATGGAGCTGGGCGATAGAGCCAGCTGGGGGTCCCTGCTGGCGATCGGAGCCAGCTGGGGGTCCCTGCCCAGAGCCCAAGCCTCGACCAGAGGCTTGCGGCCTTGGCCTTGGATGGAGCTGGGCAATCGGAGCCAGCTGGGGGTCCGCCCAGAGCCCAAGCCTCTGCCAGAGGCTTTAGGCCTTGGCGGGGGGTGGAGCCCATGAGCGGAGCCAGCTAGGGGTCCCTGCAGGCGATTGGAGCCAGCTGGGGGTCCCTTCCCAGGGCCCAAGCCTCAGCCAGAGGCTTGCAGCCTTGGCTGGGGGTGGAGCCGGGCGATTGAGCCAGCTGGGGTCCCCTGTGGGAGATCGGAGCCAGCTGGGGGTCCCTGCCCAGGGCCCAAGCCTCAAACAGAGGCTTGAGGCCTTGGCCAGGGGCAGAGCCTGGCAATCGAGCCAGCTGGGGGTCCCCTGCCAAGGGCTGGAGGCTTTAGGCCTTGGCAGGGGCGGAGCCAGAGATCACAGGAGATAGGTGTGAACTACAGAGGAAATACCTTTTCTGACCGCTCATTGGCTAAGCTCCCTGTATGCCACAGGTAATATTCTTAGTAACTTGGGTATAAGAATCCAAAAAAGGTGATCTAGGGCTTTTCCACCACACTCCTGGAGAAAAAAACGAAGGTCTGCTGCTGGAGGGCTAAGAAATGTCATATCCTGCCCTAGCCGGTTTGGTTCAGTGGACAATGCCTAGGTTTGCCAATCGTGGAGTCCAGGTTAGATTCTGATCAAGGGCATGTACCTAAGTTGCAGGCTCCTCCCTGGCTGGGGCCCAGGTCAGGGCTCATGAAGGAAGCAAGCAATCTAAGTATTCCTCTCACTTTGATGTTTCTCTCTGTCTTCCCTTTCTCTTTCACATGCTCTAAAATTCAAAGTCAACATATACTCAGGTGAGGATAAAAAAAAAAAGAGAAAGAAAGAAATGTCATATTCTATGAAAGACACATCTTGAAAATGCCTAAAGAAAGTTGTCATTTTTTCTTGGTGAAGGGACTGGAGTCCGTGTTGATGAAAACACCTTGGTGGCTGCAGTGGCTCCAGCAGCGGGGTGATGGGGCTGGTGCCTTTCCCTGATCAGCCTGGCTGTCTCTCACAAAGGGAGGCCAGACTGCGGCTTATGGGGAGCGGGCCTAAGCCGTCAGTAGGACATCCCCTGAGGGCTCCCAATATGTGAGAGGGGGCAGGCTGGGCTGAGGAGACACCCCCCCCCCCCAGTGCATGAATTTCGTGCACTGGGCCCCTAGTATTTCTATAATAGCTTATTGAATAAATGTGCACTTTGAGATACTATTCTTCAGCCTGGATTGCTAGCACTCAATGGCTCTTTGAAATACAGGGATATTTGGGAACTAAAGAATAAACTGTGTGCATTGTGTGGTTCTTTAAATATACTAATACCCCTAACAAGGGACAATTCTCAAAACACCAAATTGAATGTAAATTACATCAGATCCATGAGCATAGCACTTATGTGGCTGTAATAACTGATATTAGGTAGTTACAATTATGAGAAACAAAATGTGTGTGTCTTCACCCTATGAAGATGACTTTATTCACACTATTATCACATCAAGTGTGAGAAGAAGAGAGCTAAGACATTCTGCAGGTAGAATATCCGGGAGGCCTGGCCCATACATAAGGTCACCTCACTTTGAGCAAGGTTGCCACAGTTCCTAGAAGCAAAGGAAATAAAACTAAATAAAGGATGAAAATAAAGTTCTAAACCAGAGCCATATAGACAGTCCAGAATTATTTTTCAGATCTAGAGAAAGTAGTCAACAAAAAGAAAGTGAAGAAAGATGAGACTTAGAGACCATAAAAGGCCATATAAACATGAAGATGCTTGTCAGAGTGGAGATATGGATCATGGAAACATCCTTGAGCTAATTTGAGAAGATGTTTTAATGATTTTTGTTACCATTAATTGAGTATACCTAGAATCCATTATAAAGCAGAAGATTGAAAAGATTGGGGTGACAGGTAGATTAATAGAAGCCCTATAACACTTTTTATTTTATTTATAAATCTTTATGTATAATGAAAGTGAAGTAAGTTATTATCTCCTCACTTATGTTTCTTGTGTGCATGGTGGCATCATGACTTGCTCTAAAAATATATGATTTCATTACCTGAAGGCCTAAGTCAAAGATGGACAATTATTTAGTCAAAGAATATTTACTGAGCACTTACTCTGTGCCAGCACTGTTCTAGGACTCTGGTGATATAACAGTTACTCAAGGTGACAAAAATCCATCCTCTCAAAGACTTTACATCAGTCCTAGCCTGTTTTGCTCAGTGGATAGAGCATCGGCCTGTGGACTGAAGGGTCCCAGGTTCAATTTCAGTCAAGGGCACATACTTTGATTGCTCCTGAAGGAAGCATGCAGAAGGCAACCAATTGATGTGTCTTACATTGATGTTTCTCTCTCTGTCTCTCTCCTGCTCTGTACCACTCTCTCTAAAAATCAATGGAAAAATTTCCTCTCTACACACATCTAAATACAGAGAACAACAACAAAAAGACCTTATATCAGTTTTGATTGGTTGAAGTGAGTGCTTGAAGATCTATGCTAGGAAGAATCCTAAAGTACCATAGCTCTCCAAAGGGGATGAGCCATGATTGCTTAACAATATCAGCCACTCACAGAAAGCATACTAATGTGTCAGCATTTCTGTGTGTGTATCATGTGTATGTTTTGCTAGGAGGTGAACCTGACCTAGAGCTAACAATTAGCATTTGCTTATTGACATAGAGAATAAAAAAAACTTGTGAATATTCTCCTCCCATTTGTCTCTACTTCCAAATATGTTACATTTTTCCCTGAAGCAAAGGAAATATTTTCCCCTAAAATATTATAAATCACTAATTTGTAAAGGCGAATTTTAAAAGGCTAAACATAGGCTGACAAATTTTGACATATAGAGATATTTGGAGCTATTAGTTCACTCACTAACTAGCAAATGCAGAGAGCTAATTGTATGTTCTAATCAAACTCCTTCCAATCTATATCATCTCACTCCAATTTATCCCATAATGTATACAAATGTGATCTCTTTTCACTCCTGATTATATTTACCTAAATGATAATAGCAGCCAATACTAAATAAATACTGATACACTCAGCACTTGTCCCAAAGGCTTTATCTGAATTAACCCACTTAATTTTTAAAATGATTCAATGGGATAGGTACATGTTTTATAATTGCCCCATTATATAGACAAAGAAACTGAGGTACAGATAGGTTGAGTAACTTTCCCAGGTTTGCACAGTTAGCAAGCATGGGAGCCAGGATTTGAACCTAGCAAGGCTCTCTACTGATCTCGGAGTCTGTGGCTTAAACACTACAAGCACATGCTGCCTTTTGTATTTTAACTATCTTTGTTTATTTTACTTTAGTTTGAAATTTCTTTCTCTTTCCTGATATGATGAAGATAAGTAGAAGGAATATAAAGAAAAATATAGCAGTTAAATTATTTATTTTATTCAACAAATATTTATTTTGTATCTACTATGTTGTGCTTGGGACATTTTTGGTACTTGGAATACAGTTGGGGGTGGGGGTTGGCAAAACACAAAACAAGCAAACCCAACACTACATTCCTGTTTATAAAAGATATAATTCCAGGAAACAAAACAAAAAAAGAGAAAACAATATTTTTTTCAGGTAATGAAAGTGTTCTGTATTTAAAAGCAACAACACTAAGGTAATTGAGTATAACATGTGGTCAGAGAAATCCTTTCTGAGCTGTGCAAAGTGAGGAAGCAGGGCATGAACATATCTGCAGAGTGTCTTGACAGAGGGAAGAAAAGGTATTCAGGCTCTAAGGAGTAAAAAGGAGGATACTTTGCAAAGAGTAGACAGGGTAAGTTGCTAGAACCTTATGTCAAAGAAATAGCCAGAAGCTATGAAAACATTGAGGCTTGTAGGGCATGATAAAACTCTGAGTGTTATTCACATATCAACCAAAGTCAAACAAAAAGGCTTCTACTATGAAGAGATAGAACTTAAAAAAATTGCTGGTGTGAAAGGCCATAGCCATGAGTTGAAGGTGGAAAGTTTTTACTTACACAGTGCAGCTGGGGGTTAACTTGCCGGGTCCCCTTGTGATTTTGTAATCCAGTCTCATTGCCAGAGAATGTGCAGTCTTACTGTCTGAGAGCTCCAGTAAAGGAGTCTATTTTGGGTTTATCACAGCCCATGGGGCATGTGTTTGAAAGACAGAGAAGTAGACATGTTAAATTTGTACATATCTGTCTTACAAGTATGAATAAGAGCCAAGTTTGTTAAAACATCCATTGCTTTTCTTGGTCTTCATACCCTTCTTTTTTCATAAGCAACACTGTCCTAATTATCTGAACATACGGTAAAATTTTGGACATATTGTAAATTGTGAGGAACGTGCCTATATGTCCCCAAAAGGCAGGCAAAAAAACAAAAAAAACAAACAAAAACAAACAAACAAAAAACACACACACACACCTCTATTTTACTGTGATCTGTGAATGCCAAAGACAACTAGAAAGCAGTTGTCTTTTAAAGTGGTTATAGATAAAGTTACAATAAAAAGTTTGGAAAACTGTCAGCAGTTTTTCTTGTATATATTTGCATTCTGGGGAAGTATTCATAAGAAATTATTAAAAAAAATATGCTATTGGGCTCCTACCTCAGTTTTATCCTGCCCTAGTAAGTGTTTTTGCAATGACAAATCAGAAAATTAAAACATATAATTCTAATTTCTGAGCAGGGAAAAGAATCTTTAATATCACATAAAAGAGCTCAATGCACTATTGAATTTGAATTATAAAAAAAAATATTAACTCCTTGAATTTTTATTCAGAAACAGCTGGAAAACACTATTCTTTGTTAGAGAGACATTAGCCAGTACAAAGGTATTAGCAACTTTCTGTTTCATCAGAATATTTCCTGTGAGTGTTAGAACTAGAGTGGTTTACTAGCTACCTAGAAGCTATTACAATGCCATTGTTCATACTGCTTAGGAAGAGACCACATCAGAAGTTTTTCTATAAAAACTTTTTTTTCAGAGTTTTTTTAATGCTCTGGTCAAACAAAAAATGTGGGATAGGTAAACAGCTTCCAAAATATTAGAGATAAAATCATGACTCCAGATCCTATTTCCTCTCTACACACATCTAAATCCAGAGAACAAAGGTTGCAGTGAATTACAAACTAATCTTTGCGTACCAATTGATGAAGCATAAAATCTGACTGCATATAGAGCTCCACAAATACAAATCTGCCATAAGATCTAAAGTTAGGAATCATTTGTAACAACAGCAAAATATTTCTCTTTGATTGTTGGATGGATTCAGTCACCAAACAAAGCTAATGAGAGAGTCTCTAAAATTTGTATTTCATAAGCTCTTCATTGTTGAGCCTTATGTGAGTTGCATGATTTTTGTTGGTATCTTTCATTTCTTTTTCATGGTAAAAGGTATCCATAAAAGAGACTTTTGCCAAAAATAATGCCATGAAAGGAAAGAAAAAAAGTCAACATAACCTTCATGTAGATCAATGTGGTGTTAAGTTCTTTTATTTTATCACAGATATGATCTGATAAAGCAATTCTCAAATAAAGCAGAAAACTCCCATGCACATATAACCATTGAAAGTACATTATGAAGTGGAACAGAAGCAAACACCTTTCTTATTCCAGGTGATTATTAGTTTATGCCCAAAGGTATAAAACCAATCTTAGCAAGTGAAACTGTAGATATTTTTGCAGGATTGAGGACATTCTCCCACTATGTATGTAAAATCTGGCCTATGATTAAACATTTGAAGTCAGTGTAAAGAGGTATGAAACATACACTCTACTAAAACATTTATTATTTCTCTAAAAATGGAAAAGCTACATGCCTGTCATATCAGATACTTTAAGCTGAATATGCTCCCACAAAGGCCTTGTGAAGGGCACTGTAAAAAACAAACGAATGCCAACATAAGGCACTCATGCTGGATCTGTGATCCAGAGAGAGGGAAACATCGATCAGACCGTCAAACCTCAGAGGGAAGGTAGAGGAGGGTGGGGGTAAGGGGGAGAGATCAACCAAAGGACTTGTATGCATGTATATAGGGAGAGATCAACCAAAGGACTTGTGTGCACGCATATAAGCCTAACCAATGGACACAGACACTAGGGGGGTGAGAGCATGAGTGGGAGGTTGGGGGGTAATGGGGAGATAATGACACATATGTAATACCTTAATCAATAAAGAATTTTAAAAAATAAGGCACTGGTGCTGAGAAGCTTCAGCTATATGAAGTTGATTTTCATGATTTGCTTAGTTGTGTTCTATAAAGTTTTGAGCATTACCTGAATTAGTGAATATTGAATCATTGACCCTAGGGAAAATATAGGGGTAGCTACTTTACTTGGTCATAATATTTTGGTCAACTGATCAATACAAAACCTTGTTTTATGTGTTCTTCTGTTTAAAGACATTGTATCTTACTAATAAAATCCTAGGTGGTCCTCACGTTCTCACAAGATGGCTGTGCGCACAGCGGAGGCAGAGCCCGAAGGCCTACTTCACGCGGCTTCCGCTGGGGTTCCCACAGCCACCCGCCCACTGTGGAGGCAGGACCCCCTGCTACGGCCTACCTCTTTGGGGCAATCCATCGAGGAGCCCCAGATGGGTGGGAAGGGCCTACTTCTTTGGGGTGATCAATCGCGGGGCTCCCGCATTGTGAGAGGGCACAGGCCAGACTGGACCACCCCCCCCCCCCGAGTGCACGAATTTCATGCACCAGGCCTCTAGTTTTAATATATTTTTTATAAACTAACATTGAATTCATAGTCAATAGCAGTACAGCTTATGCCTGAAAGAAGCTTATCTCACATGAGTGATTTCTCTGTAAGGCGTATTATAGCTTTCTTGAGCTTCAGAAAACTAGACAACACTTCAGCACTATGCTTGAAAGGCACCGTAGGCAGTGAAATGACTAGCAAAATGCACCAAAATAAATGAAATGTAGTCCTAAATAGACTACAGAAAGGACATAGTAGTGTGAGAGCTGACACAAGGACACAGAGCTTTGCTTTACTTTGCCTCAGACTTGCAAGGGCAACACAATTTTTTGCCATTCTATACATGTGTGTATCTTCAAATGACTTTAAAAGAACCATGAGCATTTTTGAGGTTAGAAATAAATTTTAGAGAGTGAAACAATTCACAAATATGGAATTCAGAAACTCTGAGAATAAACTGTATTCCAACTGATTAGTTTATTAAAAAAGAAGTTTGTAAAATTTATTCACAAGGCCTAGCATCACTTTATTATTATAAAACCAACACTAATTTCAAATTAAATTGTTATATAAATTAAATTTCATATATTCTTTAAAGTAACCCAAATTTGACTTCATTGACTTCCCTTTAACATGTCCATTTTAAATATGCAGGTTATGTAAATTGTCACCTTGGGCTAGTTTTTGAAAAATTAAAATCACTCTTATTAGTCCAGCAGAATAAAACAAATAATTGTACCATGTCCACATGCCATCTATAAATAACTTCTTTTTTTTATCCTCACCTGAGAATATGTTTATACTGATTTTTAGAAAGAGAAGAAGGAATAGAGAAAGAGAAACATTGATGTGAGAGAGAAACATTGATCTCTTGTCTCCAGGATGTGCCCCAACCTGAGATCTAACAAGAAACCTAGGTATGTGCCCTGACTGGGAATTAAACCCGAAATCTTTTTAGTGTACTGAATGATGCTATAACCAATTGAACCACCTGGCCAGGGCTATACAAATATTTAAATGAAGACAAGAACTTATGATACACATTCATGTAAATATATTTTTAAAAATAACTTTTAAGTGTGATCTTTCTCTGATAGGTTTGAGATGGTACCACATTGTCCTTTAGATTTGCATCTCTCAAATAATTAGTGACTTTGAGCATGTTTTCATATTTCTCTTGGCCTTCCTTCTGTATTCTTTCAAAAAGTGTCTATGTAGGTCCTTTGCACATTTTTTGATTGGGTTATCTTCCTTTTATTAAGTTGTATGAGTTCCCTGTAAATTTTGGAGATTAAACCCTTATTGGTGATTACATTGGCAAATATGTTCTCCCATGCAGTGGGCTTTCTTGTTGTTTTGTGGATGGTTTGTTTTGGTATGCAAAAGCTTTTTATTTTGATGTAGTCCCATTTGTTTATTTTCTCTTTAGTTTCCATTGCCCTAGGAGCAGTATTAGTGAAGAAATTGCTTTGGCATATGTCTGAAATTTTGCTGCCTTTGGATTCCTGTAGTGGTATTTCTCTCTTTTCCACGCCATCACGGAAAAGGTTCTGGTCCGGTTGCTGAGTGGAGGAGCTGGGGACTAAGAAATTAAAGAAAGAAAGAGACCAAGAGGCAGAAATAGATTCATGAAGCTGGGAGCTGGATGGGCCGCCATCCTCTCTGATGGAGAGGCAGCATGTCTCGCCCAAGCCACGCAGAGCGTTTATTTTAAAGGCCTAGATTTACATATCTAGTCCCACCCCTGCCTACACCTGGGCTGCTATGATTGGGGAAGTATGTTCCCAGGGTGTGACTCGGCCTACGCCCTGAGTTCAGCTGATGATAATTAAGGAAATGCCCAGGTGCCTCCCAGGTGGCCCTCTACAGATTCTTCTAGTATTTTTATGGTTTCCCATCTTATGTTTAAGTCCTTTATCCATTTTTAGTTTATTTTTGTGCATGGTGTAAGTTGGTGGTCTAGTTTCATTTTTTTGCATGTATCTGTCTAATTTTCCCAAAACCATTTATTGAAGAGACTGTCTTGACTCCATTGTATTTTCATGCCTCCTTTGTTGAGTATTAATTGAGCATAGTGGTTTGGGCCGATTTCTGGGTTCTCTATTCTATTCCATTTATCTATATGTCTGTTCTTCTTCCAGTACCAGGCTGTTTTGAGAACAGTGGCTTTGTAATACAGCTTGAAATCTGGTATTGAGATCCCACCTACTTTGTTCTTCTTTCTCAGGATTGCTGCAGCTCTTCAGGGTCTTTTTTATTCCAGATGAATTTTTTGAAAGTTTGCTCTAGGTCTGTGAAATATGCCGTTGGTATTTTAATGGGGAGTGCATTGAATCTATAGATTGCTTTGGGTAGTATGGACATTTTAATAATGTTAATTTTACCAGTCCATGAACACGGTATGTTCTTCCATCTGTTTATGTCTTCCTCTATCTCTTTTTTCAGAGTCCTGTAGTTTTTGCATACAGGTCTTTTACCTCCTTAGTTAATGTTATTCCCAGATATCTTTTTTTTTTTTTTTTTTTTTTTTTTTTTGCTGCAATGGTAAATGGGATTGCTGTTTTATTCTCTCTTTCTGTAAGTTCACTATTGGTGTATAGAAATGCCACAGATTTCTTGGCATTAATTTTGTATCCTGCTACATTGCAGAATTCATTTATTAAGTCTAATAATTTTTTGATGGAGTCTTTAGGGTTTTCTATGCACAGTATCATGTCATCTGTGAATAAGGACAGAATGGCTATCATCAACAAATCAACAAACGAGAATTGCTGGCAAGAATGTGGAGAAAAAGGAACCCTCATGCAGTACTGGTGGGAATGCAGACTGGTGCAGCCACTGTGGAGAACAATATATAGTTTCCTCAAAAAACTAAAAATGGAACTCCCATTTGACCCAGTGATTCCACTTCTAGGACTATATTGCAAGAAACTAGAAACACCAGTTAGAAAGGATATATGCACCCCTATGTTCATAGCAGCACAATTCACCATAGCTAAGATTTGGAAACAGCCTAAGTGCCCATCAGCAGATGAGTGGGTTGAAAAACAGTGGTACATCTACACAATGGAATACTAAGCTCCGGTAAAAAAGAAGGAATCCTTACCATTTGCAACAGCATGGATGGACCTTGAGAGCATTGTGCTAAGTGAAATAAGCCAGTCAGAGAAAGATAAGTATCACATGAATTCACTCTTTTACGGAATATAATGAACAACATAAACTGATGAACAAAAACAGATCCAGGGACAGAGAAGCATCGATCAGACCATCAAACCTCAGAGGGAAAGGAAGGGTGGGAGTAAGGGGGAAGAGATCAACCAAAGGACTTGTATGCATGTATATAAACCTAACCAATGGACATAGACAACAGGGGGGTGAGGGCATGAGTGGGGAGGTCGGGGAGGTAATGGCGGGATACGGACACATATGTAACACCTATTCAATAAAGAAAAGAAAAAAACTAACTGAAACTTTAAGAAAACATAACCCATGGGGAGCACCTATGTGAGGAGCCAGGGCTTATGGAAGTTCTCCTACTCTATGTAATTGTGAGAACCCTACCGATGAACTCTGTTTATAATGAAGCTCTATGGTTCTCAAAAAAAAAAAGTTATCTTTCTCAACAAACTATCTGAATCAGATTCTCCTCTATTTGTTATGAAATGGTGAGGGAGTATAGAATGATCTGAACTACAATTTGTTTAGATATATAATTAATTATATATGTAAAACTTGGATTTAAGTAGTTGGGATCCATGGGTGGGAGAGAACCTAGATCTATTGCCCTCATTTTTTATCATTTTTGCCAAAGCTGCTCTAAATAAAATGATGTGCTTTATGGTTAGGTCATTTTTCTCAGATTTTCATAAAGTGATAATAAAAATATCTTTAGAAAATGTTTCTATTTTTAAATTATATATATATATATATATATATATATATATATATATATATGTATATACGTTCTAAATAAAAATAATGTACTTTCCCATTTAAACATAGCTTCAAGATAAAACCCTTACCTTTGCTCCAACCAGATTTCCACCTCAAAAAATAACATTAAAATTGTGAATAATTTATGAATTATCAGAAATTACGAAAGAGTGTGTGTTCATTTTTAAAGGAAGTGAGCACCAAAAGGTTTTCTTTAGCCAGAAGCATGTGATAAATGAGAAACCATGATGTAATTTTAAGTAAGCTTTCAAAAATAGATTACAATGTGTATCATAGCCAGAGGAAATGTTATTTGGTGGGACATCCTAAGTACATATTTAAGTCATGAAAGAGAAACATTTTTTGTCAACTAAATAAAGCAGTCTCCATCACCTCATGCATCCAATTACCACAAAGGAACAAAGAGAAAGTGATAAAATTAAATAGAACTAATTATACTCTCAATAGGGAATTCAAGGTCACAGATAGAACTCTACCCTACTTTAAATGGAAGCAGCCCGCTGCCTTTCTACCGAGATTGGCTCACATGGACAAGGCCTCTTTAATTTGGATATGGCCCTCTAGAGTGTGTTGGACAAAACAAAAACAAACCTAAAACAAACAAACAAACAAAAACCCCACCAAACACTGCATGCATCCTATCAGAATATTTAGTTCTAAACATGATGTGTACATTTGCTTAGGGCAGAAAGAAGACATATTATAAAAATAAGCCACTAGGCAAAAATCAATTCTAGGTGTTATAAATAATAAGGTTATATCTCAACCAAAATGCGATTTTGATACGTGATATTATTCTGACATTAATCTCAATTTGCATTAAGTAGTAAATTATATTTTTAAACACCAACATCCCATTATCATTTATATCAATGTCAGCAATAACTATATAGGGCTATATGAAGAAACCATCTCAAGAATATTTACTTCCTTGATGAAAACCTTGCTGTTCATAAGAAGTGAGAAGCTGGCTGTCAAGGTGAGCTAGCAAATGGAAGGTCAGGATACATAAAGGATATATAGTTTGGATGTTTTATATAAAAGAGGACTTTTTGTTTCCAAAACACTTTTTGCACTACTATAACTAAGCTTCAATTTCACCTTTGGGAATTCATCAGTGTCTTAAGAGGTTGTTGATTTCTAAGAAATATTCATTAAACTATGAAGAATCTTAGAATAATATCTGAAAACACAGGAAGATAACAAGCTGAGACTATCATTCTATGGGAGTGATGTAAAGCATAGGTGCCTGGAGGGAATGGAGTGACAAAAGAGTCTCCCTTAAAGACTGTATGGACTTTTAATCTTTGCCTGGAGCTTCCTCAGAAGTCTGTGAATATTATTTTTTTTTAATATGGCACATGTATATGGAAGGGAGTTGACTTGATCACACGAACAACATTAAATAAGGGTATTCTAGGAAGGAATGAGAAAAAAGGCCATGTGATTTTTTAAAATTTCTTTATTGATTAAGGTATTACATATGTGTCCTTATCCCCTCATTAACCATGTGAATTTTATAATTAAATTTTAAGACCAAAACAGCATTTCAAAAATATTTTGTTAAATTATATCCGTGTATTTTTATCTTCTCAATTACTTTTTAATGTCTCAGGGAATTTTTCTTCTCTACTAATAACTTAGGTTGAAACCATAAAAACAATTAGTCAGTAGGGCAGAAATAACCAAAATACTTTTATTGGGTTCAAAAGGTCTTACAGCTTCTTTTGCCCATATCACTAAGAGCAGAAAAGTGCATTGCTTAAGAAAAAAAGTCAAATCTCGCTCTGAAAATTTCTTTACTCAAGGCAATTCTGGCCTTACCTATAATGAGAACAAGTGTATGTTTAAGTAGAGAAGATACTGCTGTGTGGCAATCATCTTATTTTCTTGTCATAAATCATCAGTAAGACTGATTGAAAACACACAAGCATCTAAGAGACAGTAAGTCTCTAAGAGTTAAAATGTTTTGCCTAATGTCACTTATTTCCTAAGTTAAATATATCCAGGACAAAAAAAAAAAAAATCAAGGTTTCTGCCTTTCGGACCTATTCCTTTTCTTCTGGTTGGGCCACTGCATTACATTATCTCATCCAGATATTCTTAAAGCACCTGAGACTTATCATCTTTACTGGTTCTTCCTACAGCCACAAGCTATCAGTATTACAATTTATTTTTCCCCCCTAAGTGGTGAATCAATCATTATAAAGAAAGAACTAACAGTAAGAAAAAGAGATTCAAATCCCACTCATCTTCACTGAATTCATACACTGCTTGATGAATACCCACCTGAGTCATAAGAAAAGGTTATAAGAAATAAAGGACAATTTCAATAAACAAAAGATCTCAGTAACAGGAATAAAAATTTATGGTTTAGGATTCACTCAAGGAAAATACTAGTTTATTTCTAAAGATGTTTAAGCTATTAAAAATCCTTATTCTATTTAGCTGATCATTTAAATTCCATTCAATCAATTGAATAACAGGAAGTTGCCCAGAGTCACTGAAGATGAGATCAGAACACCCTTCCAGGGCAGCCTAGCTAAAAATATTTACAGTGAACTTGGATTTAGACTTGGTCCCTATCTGATCCATGATCCTGGTTATTTGCACTGGATTCTGCCAAACATCCCCACCTCAGTTCTGCACTTAGCCAAAAATTACTCTTTTAATAAAGTACCTGAATCATTTGGCAAATCTCTAACTATTTAATTGCTTCTTCTTTTTCTCAATAATAAATTTTGTTAGGACCTACATCAGAAATGAAAGAGGAAGAAAAAGATGCAGGTCACTGAAATTTGGAGATCAGTGAGCTAGCTATTGATTCTCTCTGCTGAAGAAGAGCTTTTCACACAGGTAAAATTTAGGATTGATTTTGAGCTGATGAACACATACAAGGGAAGGAAAACTCCAGCATTCAAATAGTATTACTTAGGGCTATGATCTTTCTTACTGTTGAAGATTAATGTATGTGCATATTAATGCACACTCACACACCTGAATAATCTATATCTATCTATATATATGTATATATATAAAAGGCTAAGTGAACAGTTGACAGGCCAACTGGCCAATGAGCTGACTGGCCGGTAGGTACGACACCCACTGGCCACCAGGGGACAGATGCTCAACACAAGAGCTGCTGAGCAACAGTAACTTTGCAGACTGCCCTCTCACACTCAGGGGCTCCTCAGGGGATGTTGGAGAGCCAGTTTCGACCCCAATCCCTGCAAGCAGGCTGAGAGACCCCACCTGCTGGAGGGACCCCACTCACTCTGCAGGTGCCCTTCGAGCCCCGGTGCCGCCCCAGGTGAGGTCAGCCAGGGAGTGTCCGTGGGAGGTTGGCTCCAGGGCATGTCCAGCCCATCTCACCCAGTTCCACCCCTCTGGCCACCTTCTAATTGATTTCCTTTCAATGTGCATGAATCCGTGCACCGGGCCTCTAGTGTATGACTATAAACAGCTTGCACCATAATAGTATCTTATTCTTTGAAAATTATATAACAAAACATTAAGTCTATATTAGAAGCTCCTGCCTCCATTTAGTTTGTCTCTGCTGTTTCCAGAATTACCTCCAAGACATCACTTTTTGTTGTTTGTTTAACATTTACTCTACCCCAAATATGGAAATTTGGAAAGTCTAGTTTTGAGTGATATAAAAGGAAAATCAAATGGAAAACAAAATAATTCAGGATCTGTTAATATGAGGTTTTTCAAGTTGTTTTGTTTACAAGGTGGATTCTTTCACTAAGGGGTAAACTTTCTCTAGGCAAATTGCATTTTTTAAAAATCTCTCATTCTGTGGATTTACCCTAAAACTGCACTGGGCACAGATTAAACACTGAAAAAATACTTCACAAAAACAAAACAAAACAACAAAAAACAGTCAAAACAATTCACAGGTATTATAGTGATTCTTTTCATTTTGTCTTAGTTTGAATTTGAACTCTGAAAATTGAAACTGTCCTACTTTTAAAGTGTTGAACTGATGATAAAGCTGAGCGTGATACTACCATAGAAAAATATTCTTACCTGCCACGTGTTGTGGTCTATGTTTAAACATGGGTATACTATTTAGGATAGAAACTGCTCCATATGAACCACTGAGGAAAAATATCTCTCTGACAAAATTATGCACTTCAATGTTGTAAAGATAGATCCTAGTGAGCTCGTTTAGTATGCACTGAAAAAGTAGCAAGGTGCAGTTAGAGAACAAAAAATTCTCAATGTCAGTGGCGCCCTGACTGCCTTTCTGCTGTGTGAATCAGAAAGCCTGAAGGTCTCCGCAATGTCATCAGAGAGCAAGAGCCAATCAAGTGAATGTGTATTTTCTAAGAGGTGTTCTGCTTTGGATATGATACCAAGACCTGCCAATATTTCTAGTTCTGGTCTATTTTTTTAAAGGTCAGCAAATGATCCTGAATATATACTGATGAAGAATATGTGGGTTGACATTTTAAAATTCAGGCAGAATAGCTGTGCTATCATCTTAAATGATACTCAGTGTCTATAGGGCTTATTTTAAATGCCATTGGAATTATATTTCTCAGTGTCCTATGAGTCAGAATCAAGAAAATAAGCCACCAAAAATTTTATGCTAAACTAGTTCATGACAGAAGATTCCTTACAGATAGGAATGAATCTGTGTGATGGGAAAGCAAATTATATTTAATCCCAGTGTCTCTGTGATGTGTTATAGCATCCCTCTTACCTTTTTTATTGGCATAGATGGCCAATGTGACTCTTCTATTGCCCAATACCCCAAGTTTCATTATCAGAGTGAAGGTGGTCCTAAAAATTCAGTGATATTGCAATATTCCCTGATACTCAGTATTTTTGTAAAAATATTTATACACATATTTTAAACTGACATCAACTCCCGCAGCCTAACTTACTTTATTGTTCTCATTTTACAGAGAAGGAAAATAAGATTCAGCCTGGCTGGTGTTGCTCAGTGGTAAGTGTTAACCTATGAACCAAGAGGTCATGGTTTGATTCCTGGTCAGGGCACATGCCCAGGGTTGCAGTCTCAATCCCAAGTGTGAGGCGTGCAGGAGGCAGCCAATCAATCATTCTCTCTCATCATGATGTTTCTATCTCTCTATCCCTCTCCCTTCTTCTCTGAAATCAATAAAGTATATTAAAAAAAGGAAAAGAATTAGAGAATTTTACCAAGATAACTAGTGACTTATAACTGCAAACCGACACCATGCTTCATGCTAGGAATCTCTTCAGTATCTGTTTTTTGTTTGTTCCTTTAAGGAAAGAACAATATACACCTCCAAAATGAAAATTCAAAGGATGTGCAAATCCCTTTCTTCTTGGGCATCCTTATGAAGGAATGTTTAAAGAAACTCAAGTTGTCTTACAAAGTCACCAAAGAGGCATAGCACTGAAGAGATCAGCTAGACCATATTTTGGGAAAACACACTGAACTGCTGAGATCTTACAAGGAGAGCAGGAAGTTGTGAGAGCACTTCCCACTCTGTACCAAGCCCGGGCCAGTAGGGATTTTACCTGGGTGAGCAAATATAACGTATTGTACACAAATCCTACGCATTCTTCAAGTTCCTGCTGAAATTAAACATGTTAGAACAGCAAACAACTGTTTTAAGAAACAGATGCTGCGTTTTTAGACCATGGTAAGGTTTGTAAGGTATCAGAAAAGCGAATAAAATAGAAATAATTCTCTAGTCCATCTCAACCCTAGCTGAGCTGCTTTTTGAGGACATAGATTTATTTAAAACATGAAACGTTCTCCACAGACTTTTGCGGATGGATATTTTGTTCAAGTTCCTTAAAATGAAAGCATGGGAGAGGCAATCAGATAACTGCATGTTTTAAAGACTGAGGACCACGGAGGAGGAACAAAGATGGCGGCAAAGTTAAACAACTAAACTGCCGCTGTGCACAACAATTTAAAAAATACAACTAAAAGACAAAAGGTCTACCACCCAGAACCACTGGAAAGCTGGCTGAATGGTAGATTTACAACTAAGAAGGAAAAAGAAAGGAGAACAAACGCGGAAAAGCTGAGGTACGGAGGCGCGCGTAGCGGGCTGGTGGGGGCGACGGGGTGTGCAGCTTTTTTTCAACCCGAAGGGAGACAAGCTCCCAATCACTCTGAAATCCAGTTTCTGGGGACACGCGGGGGACCCAGACGCCTACGGGGAGAAGCTGGACTCTCGGTCATCGGGTCGGAAAGTGAGAGTGACTTTCTTGCAGAGGTGCGCCCAGCAATCAGTGTTTACTGCACTGGAGCATGGGACACGGGGACTTGGAAAGGCAGAGATGGCTGATGGCAGCCATTGCCATTTGCCATGCCCTAGCCTAGTGACGCCCAGAGTCCCCGCCCTGCCCTGAGACCCCGCCCCGCACTTCTACAAACCCGCCCAGGCTCCACACAGCGGCTTTTGCATATAAATAGCCTGCCTTGTGGCAGTTTAACCAAATAAACTGCAGCTCCAGTCAAACTGCTCCAAAACTGCCAAACCCCAAGCAAAGAGGAGAAAACTAGTTCTTGCTGTACCTCCTGCTGGGGGGCCTCAGACAGTAGCTGACCTACACCCCATTAGAGATCCAGAAACTAGGGGATCTAGTGGTCGGTGTGAAATGACACCAGATTTCAACCACACTCATAAGGGACACATTCAAGAGGCAGACTCAGTGAGCGCCAAAGCCCAACTGGAACAAGTCCTGCCCCATAAATGTGTCTCCCGCACAGCAATTCTTTCTTTATAGATACAGCGGGTCCTCACAGCCAATTGGCCTGGAGGTCAATTCCTCCCAATGACACCAATAACAATCAAGACTTAACTACAACAAGGCTGTACACACAGTCCACTAAGGGGTGCACCAAGAGCGTCCACCTCAGGTAACAGGGAGGCTGAGGCATTAAACCAATAGGACACCTAGTACACAAAGCTACCCAACCAACTCAGGGAAGCAGCAAAAATGAGGAGGCAAGGAAACAGATCCCAAACGAAAGAAATGAAGGAGAACAAATGAATGGACATAGAGTTCAAAACCACGGTTATAAGGTTTTTCAAGAATTTCATGGAAAAGGCCGATAAATTTAATGAGACCCTCAAGGATATGAAAAAGGACCAACTAGAAATGGAACATACACTGACTGAAATAAAAAATATTATATAGAGACCCAACAGCAGACTAGAGGAATGCAAGAATCAAGTCAAAGATTTGGAATACAAAGAGGCAAAAGACACGCCTCCAGAAAAGCAAGAAGAGAAGAGAATTCAGAAAGTTGAAGATAGTGTAAGAAGCCTCTGGGACAACTTCAAGCATACCAACATCAGAATTATGGGGGTTCCAGAAGAAGAGAGAGAGCAAGACACTGAAAACCTATTTGAAGAAATAATGACTGAAAACTTCCCCCACCTGATGAAAGAAATAGACTTACAAGTCCAGAAAGCGCAGAGAACCCCAAACAAAAGGAATCCAAAGAGGACCACACCAGGACACATCATAATTAAAATGCCAGGGGCAAAAGACAAAGAGAAAATCTTACAAGCAGCAAGAGAAAAACAGTTGGTTACTTACAAGGGAGCACCCATATGATTATCAGCTGATTTCTCAACAGAAACTATGCAGGCCAGACGGGAGTGGCAAGAAATATTCAAAGTGATGAATAGCAAGAACCTACAACCAAGACTACTCTATCCAGCAAAGTTATCATTCAGAATTGAAGGGCAAATAAAGAGCTTCACAGATAAGAAAAAGCTAAAAGAGTTCATCACCACCAAACCAGTATTATATGAAAAGCTGAAAGGTATTCTTTAAAAAGAGGAAAATGAAGAAAAAAGTAAAGATAAAAATTATGAACAACAAATACATATCTATCAACAAGTAAATCTAAAAGTCAAGTGAATTAAAAATCTGAAGAACAGAATAAACTGGTGAACATAATAGAATCAGGAGCATAGAATCGGAGTGGATTGATAATTCTCAGGGGGAAAGGGGTGTCTGTGTGAGGGGTACAGGAAGAGACTGGACAAAATCACACAACTATGAATGAGGACAGCGGGGGGGGGAGGTAAGGGCAGAGTTGGGGAAGGAACCGGGTGGAGGGAAGATATGGGGGGGGGGGGGGAAGGAGAAAGAATTGTAATAATCTGAACAATAAAGATTTATTAAATTAAAAAAAAAAAAGACTTAGGACCACACTCACAACAAAACCAGGCTGTAAATTATCTTATAGCCCCCAAATAAATTGGAGAAAAAAATGTGTCACTATCTTCCAGGAAAATAATTTATAATTCAAATATTACTCTAGTAACAAAATTAACTTTTCCAGACTTTGTAAAGCCTTCTCATTAACGAATGGGATACTGAACTGCATTTAAATGATTTCTGGGTCTTTTTTAGTAGCAGCACGATCAGAACCTGGAGTACAAGGCCTCTACTTCAATTAAGTAGGTATGTTTTCATAGACACAAAAACAGTAATAACAGATTTCCAAGAATAATATTGAACCATGCACTATATAGCAAATAATAATTTATAGTGCAAAGTGAGGAGGGTGGTCAAATCTCACAGGTCTCTCTTCTCAATACTTAACCATGATTCTAATTTCTTGTTGGTGCCCACCCTCTCTAAAAAACACCAGCCTATGTCCTTGCCTGCTCGCTACTATAATTTTAGTTCTTAACATTAAGTTAGCAATGCCTGATTGATGGACAGTTGCAAAATTGAAATAAGGTAGAGTAAAGCAAAAGAAAAACACAAGCAGCCTCCCTCACCAAGATCCCTGGCAAAGACTCACCCCCTTTCCATACTTCACACTACCTATGTCTCATACTGACATGACCACCACAGCAGGACTGAATCTCTATAGTGCTGCCCTTGCCTTATGCTTGCAATTTCCTTCTTCTGCCTTCTTTAAAAAACAAAACAAAAAATTTAAAAAATAATCCAAGTTTCGTAAAACCCCTGAGATGAGTTAATTATGAAGGGAAATATATATATTTTTGTTAAGCCTCATCTAATCTAATAATAGACAAATATGCAAATTGACCACACCTTCGCTACGCCCAAGCCACGCCCACCAGCCAAGCCACGCCCACCAACCAATCAGGACGAATATGCAAATGATCAAAACAAAGATGGCGGCTAATTTGCATATCGCGGCGGGGGGAGGAGACTGGAGGAGCGGAGGCAGGGCCGGGGGAGAAGGAAGTTGAGCAGGCTGGGCGGGGGAGAAGGGGCGGGGCCGGGGGAGAAGGGGCGGGGCCGGGGGAGAAGGGGCGGGGCCGGGGAGAAGGAAGTTGAGCAGGCGGGGCGGGGTTAAGGGGCGGGGCCGGGGGAGAAGGGAGGAGCGGAGGCGGGGCCGGGGGAGAAGGAAGTTGAGCAGGCGGGGCTGGGGGAGAAGGGGCGGGGCTGGGGGAGAAAGGCGGAGCAGAGGTGGGGCCGGGGGAGAAGGAAGTTGAGCAGGCGGGGCTGGGGGAGAAGGGGCGGGGCTGGGGGAGAAAGGCGGAGCAGAGGCGGGGCCGGGGGAGAAGGGAAGAGCGGAGGCGGGGCGGGGGAGAAGGGAAAAACAGGCGCGCTGGCAGAGAAGGCGGGCCGGGGGAGAAAGGCGGAGCAGAGGCGGGCCGGGGGAGAAGGGAAGAGCGGACGCGGGGCGGGGGAGAAGGGAAAAACAGGCGGGCTGGCAGAGAAGGTGGGCTGGGGGAGAAGGGAGGAGCGGAGCGGAGGCGGGGCCAGGGAAGAAGGAAGGAGAGCAGGCTGACAGAAGTTACAAAAGCAGGGGGCTACCCTGCTGTTGAGAGGCACAGGGGGCTGCCATTGAGGGGGGCTACCCTGCGCCTCTCAACTGCCAGATCCGCGGCCGCTGAGGGCCCTGCTGTGGACACCCAGCTGCGCCTCTCAATGGCAGGGTAGCCAGGTGTCCGCGGCAGCCCCCCTCAGCGGCCGTTGAGAGGCGCAGGGGGTGGGAGGCCCGCCCCCTGTGCCTCTCAACAGCAGGGTAGCCCCCCTCAGCGGCCATGAACCATCAAAAGTGGGGGAGCTGGGTGCCTGTCTGCTCTGGCACCAGGCCTTCTGAAAGGCCTGGTGCCAGAGCAGACAGGCACCCAGCTCCACCACGAAAAGTGAAAGCGTGTAGGGGACCCTACACGTGCATGATTCAATCATGCACTGGGCCTCTAGTCTAAGATATTTTCCCATTGATTTTTTTAGAGATCCTGGAAGGGAGGGGGAGATGCAGAGGGAGAGAAACATAGATGTGTGAGAGATCGGTTGCCTCTGAGATCAAGCCTAGAACCCAGGTATATGCCCTTAACCAGAATCAGCACAGGACCTTTCTGTCTGTGGGCCGACACTTTATCCACTGAGCCAAACTGGCTAGGGTGAAGAAAAATAATGTTTTCACTGATAATGTTTGTACTTGTTTTGTGTGTGTGTTTGTTTGTTTTCCAAATAAGGGGATTTCCTAAAAATAAATGGCCTCCAATGGTGTAATTAATAGACAAATCTGTCATTTTGGATATCCGTGTTTACTTTCATTATTCAATTACTCATGATTTTTATACCCAATAATTTTAGTAACCCACTGAATATTCTGGGGAAACTGGCTGTCTATACTATACAAGAGAAAATAGATGTGACATATAGCAAGTTTTGTTTGAACAAACAAACAAAAAATCTTGAAATTTGATTTTTCACAGTTAAAGTTCTATATTTCTAGATTCTTTGGGGGAAAAGTAACAAACAGTGTATGTGTTAATGCTAGTTCTGAATTATAACATGACAGCAATCTGATAGACATGAGTTTTAGACTTAACCTTTTGAATCTGAACTTTAATTTCTCTACAATCCCATCTTACCTCCTCCATCTTACTTACTGCCTGGCTCTTGCAGACATCTGACTGTACTACCACCACCCATTAATGAGACTATCAGAGGTCAGGAGTTGACTGTCAGACTGAATTGGGTAAAAAAATGTTTGTTCATTTAAAATATAATTAATTAATTTTAATCCTCCTTTAATTATCCTTTTATACAGAGAATATTCATATTCAAATATATAAACATAAAGTCTTAGTAAACATGTTCTGAAAATAGAAAACAGTAAATGTAGTTATAAGATTTCCAAAGAATTCAGTTATATAGCTGAAAATTAGTACTCCAACAACATGGCCTTCTTTTGAAAAGATGTTTTCACAAAATATTTATTGTTATTTAGATATGACATTTTAAAATGTATTTGCTTTTTCTCTGAAAAGATATAAATCAGTGAAATATTTATAAATTTCTATGTATGCTTTACTTCACAATATACAGGGTGGACAAAAGTGGGCTTATAGTTCTTCATATGAAAAGTAATACAATAATTAATAAATAATAATACAAGAATAAACTATGTTCCATGTACTCACAACTGTAAACCTACTTTTTCCCAGCCCAGCATTAATATACTACTGTCATAGTTATTAAGATGCTCATAAGCAATTTAATTTGAAGCAGTAATATCTTCAGTAATGTTCCTGTACAGAGAGTAGTTATGTCTCACATAAATTATAGATGATAGATAGATAGATAGATAGATAGATAGATAGATAGATAGATAGATGATAGATGATATATGGGTAGATAAAGAGAGAGGAGATAGACAGAAGAGAGAAGAGAGAAACACTACTTCATCCTTTGGCTATATAAATTGTATAAGAAGCACACAAAATATACTTGTTACATAAAGAAGTGAATCAGAAGCTTTTTAATTCTTGCTCATACAATTTTCAACTGAGTATTATTTTACTGCTTCAAAAATTCAGGGGATACTAAATTTTCTTTTAATTACAATGCTTTACCACAAATAAAATGTAACTGCCAGGGCTGACCAGCAGACCCTGAGTAATGAATGAATGGATTACTCTGACACACATTTCTGTGAAAGAGAGGCTAAGGGACTGCTTGGCTATAGGAACCAAGTAGCCCTGTTCACCTGCCTCTTTAGGCTTTTATTGTAACAACAGTTTGAATTAAAAGTAATCTCTAGATACAATCATCAGGATGAGTATCCTTGAGAAAGCACATGCTTCTACAATGTCAGGTCTAAAAACTAAACATAGAGATTCCAGTAAAACACCTGGGGCTCAGACTTATTTGGAAAAGTCAAGGCAGTGGCTGCTGCCTTTGGCAAGGTCCCCCTAGAGGCCCTGACCTTTCAGAGAATCCTCCTCACAGACTTTCCAACCACATTCCATGCTTCTCTGTAGGTAACTATTTCAAACACTCTCTTGAGGTGAGACATTTCTAAAAATTAAGTTATGATAAATAAAAAATGAAAATATGAAATAAAAAATATATGGATTATGTATGCATGCCCAATTATTCATTTCTTTCTCTCCAACACCTCTCTGTGACACCTATCACCAGTTCAGGTCTGGATAAAAGAGCTGACTGAGGATAGATGAGACATCCTAAAGTGGCCTGGCACGAACATTTTAATAGATTTATAAACATTATTGAATCTCTTAAAAATGTTCATAGGGACATCATTTTCCAATGTTCTATCATTTTTGTCACCTTTAGACCCTGTGTTGGAAACATTTAAAAATTCAGGAAATTATGATGGGACAAATATATAATTTGCATTAATCAAATAAGAGGCAACACATCTTCTTGTGATAATTTTTAATGAATATTGAAATCTGATTATATTTCTCTTGTGTCTGAGTAATGCACTATCTATAAATTTGCCAAATTGAGTTTGACATTTGCTTTATTTGTCTGAGCTATATGTTCATAATAACTCTTTAGCATGTTTGAGTTAAAGTATTATCTTTCAGGGAAATTTTATGAAGCTAGCTATAGTCATTTGGAACAAAACACTAGAAAAAAAAAGCAAATTATCTGTACTGATAAATCTGATTAAATGTATAATGCAAAATGAATTTAGAAATGACAGGCATTCCCACAAAGTTTGCAAATAAAATCCAGCTTCCCTATACACCGTATTAGAAGATTTAAAATGACAATGCATTTTATCACTATCATTACAAATTCTGCTGTTTGGCTTGTGGCACATTCTTAAGATGCTGTAAAATCCTGTTATTCAATTTATGTTGCACAACTGCTAACATGTACAAAAATTGGAGAAATGGAAGATAAGTTGCACGTAATGAAATGAAAGAAGAAACAGTGATCAAAAGTGGGATGTTAACATTAAATCTGCCTTCACACAGTTGTATGGAAAATAACAAACAGCCCTGGATGGGTCACTCAGTTGTTAGAGCATCATCCCACTATACCAAAGTTGTGGGATTGATCCCTGGTCAGGGCACATACAAGAATCAACCAATGAATGCATAAATGAGTTGGACAACAAATAAATGCTTCTCTCTCTCCTCCACCCTCCTTCTCTTTCTAAAATCAGTAAATTAAAAGAGAGAGAGAGAGAGAGAGAGAGAGAGAGAGAGAAGACATGCATTTAGCAGGATAGACAGTAATGTGGCTGGAGTATGAGATGTATTATCTGATTTTTTTCTTCATTTTTATTGTTGATATTATTAGAGATGTCCCCAACTCCCCTTTTACCCCTCCACCCAGCCCTATGCCCCTCCCTCTGGCTATAACCACACTATCATCTGTGTGCATGGGTTATGCATATGTTTTTTGATTAATCCCTTCACCTTCTTTCATCCAGTCCAATCCTTCTCCCCTCAGACAGCTGTCAGACTATTCCATATATCCATGCTTCTATTTTGTTCATCAGTTTATTTTGTTCATTAGATTCTACATACACCTGAGATCATACAGTATGTATCTTTCTTTGACTTGTTATTTCTCTTAGCATAAATTCTCCAGGTCCATTAATGCTGTCACAAAAGGTAAGATTTCGTTCTTTCTTATGACCAGATAGTATCCCACTGTGTAAATCCACCACAGCTTTTTTATCCACTCATTTACTGAGGAGCACTTGGGTTGTTTCCAGATCATAGCTATTGTAAATAATGCTACAATGAACATAGGTGTTAGTGCTTTGGGATTCTTAGGGTATATTCCCAGAAGTAGGATCACTGTCTTGGCCCACCTCTTTATTCCTATGCTGCTATCAGAGTTCAGGCCATTATTACCTGGGATACTTTAATAGCTTTCCAACCGATCTCCTTACATCCAGTCACTTTTCACTTGGTTCATTTCTCATACACTGAAAAACTCAACAACCTGTAAGATCTGTATTTATTGCTCATCCCAGCTCAAAAACTCTAGGGCTTGCTTCACTTTCCCACAATATTTTCCTACACCTTAGAATTGAAAACCTTAAGCTGAATCAAGTTGCTTAATATACTACAAGCCTACTTGTTTATTGATATTACTTTCCAGGCAAATGGCACTAATTGCTATTAAGTAATCACTTTTCCATTCGTTATTGGAATGGTTTTCTCTCCATCAAGACATGAAAATCCTACCTATCGCTTAGGGCCTATTTTTAAAGTGCCAACTCACCTCTTAAATGTCTCTAGTATTTATACCTTCTGGAAGAAAACTTATCCTTCTATAAATAGAATGAGAATTATTTCTGTAGATATTTGATAAAAGTACGTTCTTCCTTAAAATTAATTTAGTCAAGAAATATTTATCAAGTAACCATGAGAATGATTATTTACGTAAGCAAGTTTTACATGTAAAAAGAAAAACCCACAAAAAACTCACAAAATTATTTATGTGAAGCATTTAGCAGAAGAAGCATTTAGCAGAATAGATCCTATTTTATTAGGGACTCAGTCAAGAACATTTTCCTCTCATCTTCTTCCCCTAGTGAAAGGCTCAAGACTGTTTTACCACTATACATTTGCATAGCATCCAATCTATTGTCTTATAAGTAATCAATGCTCAGTAATTATTGTTGAATTAGCAGGTGGATTTTTCCTTAACTGTTTCATAATTTTTTAAAACCATCACATTAATCATAACATAGCTCTAATATGGTTCATTTTATGAAAATTCCCATTTTCATAGATGTAGACCTGGGTACATAGTAATGCACAACTGGGAAATATTTTTTGTTTCTTTTTTTGTTTTCTAAGCTCAAAGAACCATTTCAAATATTTTTTATTATTTATATTTTGTGATAAGAATAAAGAAAAAACTAAGTGTATTATCTTTTCAAGGGAGAAAATATCAAAACGGAAAGAGTTACAAATACCTGGTCATAGATACTGTCTTTTATTAGAATTAGCAACACAGTAGATCTTTCAGGTCTACATTCCAATTAGCCTTACATATAACTATGACTAAATTATAGTCATTAACATAATTGCAAGGTAATATAAAATTTTTACATTCAAAGTTATATGTCTACACTAATAAAAGAGAAACATGCAAAATGACCATCACTCCACTACACCCACCAGCCAATCAGAGCGAGTATGCAAATTAACCCAACTAAGATGGTGGCCGTCACAGAGCTGGAGCAAGCAGGAGGCTTGGGGTGCCCCCGGTGATGGAGGAAGCCAAAATTCCTCCGCTCAAGGCTACAAAGGTTCAATTATAGAAGATAAATGAATCCCAACAAATATGGCAGTGGACACAGAGCTGGAGTGAGCCAGAGGCTTGGGTTGCCCTGGTGATGGAGGAAGCCAAGCTTCTCACCGCCCTGGCCTGCCCTGGCCTCTGCTCAAGGTTACAAAGTTTCAATTATAGAAGATAAATAAATCCCAGATACCAGGGTCTCCGCTTGGGTTGCCAGAGGTAGTAGCTGGCCTGCAAACCACTACAGGCTCCTCGCCCAGGCTGCCCCACGCCCCAAGGGAACCCTCACCCTGATCTGGGACACCCTTCAGGGCAAACCATATGGCCCCCAACCATGCACCAGGCCTCTATCTTATCTAATAAAAAAATAATATGCAAATTGACTGTCACTCCAACACACAAGATGGCTGCCCCATGTGGTCAAAGATGGCTGGCCCCATGTGGACACAAGATGACCACCACAAGATGGCCAGCAGGGGAGGGCAATTGGGAGGGACCAGGCCTGCAAGGGAGGGCAGTTGGGGGCGATCAAGTCAGCAGGGAAGGGCAGTTAGGGGTGACCAGGCTGGCAGAGGAGGGAAGTTGGGGGCAACCAGGCCTGCAGGGAAGGGCAGTTGGGGTGGAGCAGGCCTGCAGGAGAGGGCAGTTATAAATGACCAGGTTGGCAGAGGATGGAGTTGGGAGGCATCAGATCTGCAATGGAGGGAAGTTGGGGGAGATCAGGCCAGCAGGTGAGGGCAGTTGGGGAGGACCAGGCCTGCAGGGCAGGGCAGTTAGGGGCAATCAGGCTGGCAGGGGAACAGTTAGGCATCAATCAGGCTGGCAGGGGAGTCATTAGGGGGTGATCAGGCTGGCAGGCAGAAGCGGTTAGGGGTAATCAGGAAGGCAGGCAGGCGAGCAGTTGGGATCCAGCAGTCCTGGTTTGTGAGAGGGATGTCCAACTGCCCATTTAGGCCTGATCCTACTGGGATCAGGCCTAAACGGGCAGTTGGACATTTGTCAAGGGGTCTCAGATTGGAGAGGGTGCAGGCTGGGCTGAGGGACACACACCCCTGTGCATGAATTTTGTGCACCAGGCCTCTAGTTATTAAATAAAAGATTTTAAAAGTTAGTAAATATGTCAAGAGCTATAATGAAAAAGTACGTAGCAGATAAGAACAGATGAATAGCCCTGATGGATTGCTCATTTGTTTGGAGCACCACTCCATACACAAAAGGATGGTGGGTTTGATTCCTGTTTATGGCACATACCCAGGTTGGGGGTTTGATCCAGGATCTGGTGTGTATAGGAGGCAACATTTCTCTATCATATCCCTTCCTTTTTCTCTATAATAATATTCATAATAATAATAACTCCTATTATTATTATTATTATTATTATTATTATAACTTATCCTCAGGTGAGAATTAAAGAAAAAAAAAGAACAGATGGTTAATGAAGGCATAAAAATGGAAACTCTAAGAAAGTGTGAAAAGGAAATTCTAGGAATCAGACACTATAACAGAAATGAAGACTGCCCTTGTTGGACTCAATAGATTGCAAAAGCCAAAGAAAGAATCGGTGAGTTTAAAAATGGGGAAGTAGAATTGTTCCAAACTAAAATGCAAAAATGAAGAATTAACATGAATTTTATATAATCTTTTCCAGAATATCGTAGACAAAAATCTCTTTCCAAACAATTGTATGATGCTAGTGTTTTATGGAGATAAAATCAGACAAAGACAATATTAGAAGGAGAAGAAAAGAAGGAGAAGGAGAAGGAGAAGAAGGAGAAGGAGAAGGAGAAGGAGAAGGAGAAGGAGAAGGAGAAGGAGAAGGAGAAGGAGAAGGAGAAGGAGAAGGAGAAGGAGAAGGAGAAGGAGAAGGAGAAGGAGAAGGAGAAGAAGGAGAAGGAGAAGGAGGAGAAGGAGAAGGAGAAGGAGAAGGAGAAGGAGAAGGAGAAGGAGAAGGAGAAGGAGAAGGAGAAGGAGAAGGAGAAGGAGAAGGAGAAGGAGAAGGAGAAGGAGAAGGAGAAGGAGAAGGAGAAGGAGAAGGAGAAGGAGAAGGAGAAGGAGAAGGAGAAGGAGAAGGAGAAGGAGAAGGAGAAGGAGAAGGAGAAGGAGAAGGAGAAGAAGGAGAAGAAAAAACGCTAGGCCAATATTTTTTATGAAAATAAACACAATATAAACAACCCAAATGCAAAATATATAAAACTAATTATGCAGTATAACAAAGAGAGGTATGCAAGGCTGCTTCAAAATCTGAAAATAAATCAATACAACCCATCATATCAACAACTACATCAATTGAAACAGAAAGAACATTTGACAAACTCCAATACATATTCATGATAAAAGTTCTCAGAAAATTAGAAACTAAGAGAAACCTCCTTAACTTGATTTAAAAAAATCTAGGTAACCTACCTCTGATAACATACTTAAAGATGAATGACTGAATAATATCCTTTTGAGGTCAATGGGGGAAAACGGAGACATATGTAATACTTTAAACAATAAAGAATTTTTTTAAAAAAGTGAGAGCAAAGCAAGGATGTCTGTCTCACCAAACTTACTCCACACAATAATGGAAATTGTAGACACAAAGTAAGGATGAATAAATAAGAGCCATAATAATAGAAAAGGAAAAAAAAAATAAAACTTTCTATTTGCAGGTGGCATGAGTGACTATATAGAAAAATTTTAAACAAAAATAATAACAAAACCAAAATTTTCCTGGAAATAATAAATGAGTTCATTTAAATTGCTAAATATAAAAGGAACACTGCACAATCACATTTTTGTATACTGATAATAAACATTCAGAAACTGATATTAATATTAAAGTGTTAATCATCACTCTAAAAAATAAATACTTAGGTACACACTCAGCAAAGCATGTACATTGTATCTATGTGTAAATTATAAAATATTAAAGAATAAAGCAAAAATACCTAAATAAAAGGAGAATAAACCAAGTCCATGTATTAAAAGACTCAATATAGTAAAGATGAAATTTTTTTCCTAAATTGATTAAAGGTTTAATGCAGTCCCAATCAAAATCCCACAAGATTGTTGTATACATATACAAGCTTATTTTATAATTTCTATGGAAATGAATAAAATCTGTTAAATAGCTAAAACAAGAAAGAACAAAGTGGAAACAATCACTCTATTTGGTATTAAAGCTTACTCTGTATTTACAGCAATTAACAATATGATATTGGTGAAGGTTTAGTACATAGAACAAAGTAAAATAATATAACAAGTAAAGACCAATACAAATATACTCAGCTGAAATATACTCAGCTGATTTTTTTCTTTTTTCTTTTTTTTACAAATGAGTAAAAGTGATTCAATGAAGTAAGGAAGCCTTTTCAACGAATGGTTCTGGGGCAATTGGACAAGCACATGCAAATAAATAAATAAGTAAACTTCAACCCAAATCTTATAATTTATACAAATATTATTCAAAATGTATCACAGACTTCAATATAAAAAGTAAAGCTATAAAAATTTTAGAAATAAAAATAGATAAAAGTATTTGGTATCTCTGGCTAGGCCAAGAGTTCTTAGACTTGATATAAGAAAACATATTCCATAAGGTAAAACTTGATGAATTATACATCATGAAAATTATGAACTTTTACTCTACGGAAAGCCATGAGAAGAATATGAAAAGACTGAAAGAAATATTTGCAAACTGCATATCTGAAAAAACAAAAACTAGTATCTAGAATATATAAAGAACTCTCAACACCCAACAGCTTAAAAAAAAGTCAAATAGAAAATGAACAGAAGTCAAGATCAGACATTTCACTAAAGAGTTTATACAGATGGCAAATAAGCACATAAAAAGGTGTTTGACATCATTAGCCATTTGGGAAATTCAAATTAAACCCACAGAGGATGTAACCACATACCTTTCAGAATGGTCAAATAAAAAATAATGACAACACCAAATGCTACCCAGGATGCAGAGAAAATGGATTATATATACACTGCTGGTGGAAATATAAAATATTACAGCTTGCAAATGTTAAATTCTGAAAAATAGTTTGGCAGTTTCTGATAAAACTGAACACACAATAACCATATGATCCAACAATTGCACTTTTGGACATTTATTCCAGAAAAATAAAAACTCATGTTTACACAAAAATTCTACATAAATGTTTTTAGTAGTTTTATATGAATTAGCCAAAAACTAATCAGCTCAGATATACTTCAACAGTTAAATATTAAGAATTATATATTGTTGTATTAAACTCAGCAATCAAAAGGAATGGGCTATTGATACACTCAACTTGGGTGAATCTGCAGGGAATTATATTGATTGAGCACATCATTCACTAAGACACTAGCTTTACTAAGGTATTCAAATTCAGACCCTAGTTTAAATATGAATATTTTTAAACCACTAACTGACAGCACATGCAGAAGAAAGCTATAGCATTTAAATTTAGTTATATAATTAAAATCCGAATTTACAATTAGTATAAAAGTTAATGTTAATAAAAAGTTTCAAGTCAAATATTTTATAGAGCCTTGGTATTCAAAATATAGTACCAGGACCAGTTGTACCAGTATTCATATCTGAGAACTTGCTGTAAATGAAGAAACTTAGGCCTCAAACTAGTTAATATCTTCATTTTCAAAGATCCCTGTCTAGGTATTAAATTTTGAGACTCATTGTTCTAGAGTAATGGAAAGCTGTATGATGAGTAATTGTGCAGTACAATTTTTAAAAAATCACTTAACTATGCAGTGTTCTCACTGTATATGGGCATTAACTACCATATAAATGTTAAACCTTTATACATCACAGAACAAAATCAATAAAATAAAAAGGAAAACTACTGAATGGGAGAAAATATTGACAAATCATATACCTTTTAAGGGGTTAATATCCATAAAACACAAATTAGTCTGAGAGTTCCAAAATGGTGGAGGAGTAAGTGGTAGCTTCACTGACACTCTCCCAAGACTAAACTGGAATGACAATTAAAATACAGAAACAAAACAAAACAAACAACATACTGAATAATGAACTGTAGACTAACTGGAGAGAACCTTGATAACCAAGACTGAAAATGTAGACTGCATACAGACTGGTAGAAAGTGCAGAGGTGCTACAGGGCTGGCCTGGCTCCCACAGCGAGCAGATGAGGTTCTGGAGGGATATCTCAGCTGTGGTGGGTTTCCATAGAGAACTCTGGGGTCTAAACCTCAAGTAGAGCTCCCCAGCCCAGAGCACTGAAACTGATAAAGGTGCCCACATAATATCTGGTTGTATAAATCAATGGGGGTTGCTGTCTGTCAAGGAGAGACATCCGGAAATGCAGAAACCCTCTTAAAAGGATAAAACACAAAATTTCATGTGCAGCCACTCACCATGGGCTCCAGCAGGAGGGCAGAGTGGACTACATTTGTGTGAGGAGAATCCAGGGTTTTGAGCTCTGGGGTTAAAACTTGAAAGACAGCCAACCTGGTTTCCTAGGATGAGTCATTCCCTTCTACTTCAGAGGACATCTTTCTTGGGCAAACACTTACCATCCAGGCAGCTTTTTCCTGGGGGGAAGGAGCAATTGCCCCACTCTGTGGTTAAACCTCTTCTCCCACCCTGTGAAGGCAACACCTTGCTGTGGTCTATAGCCTGAAGCAAATTTAAGACTGAGATTAAAAATCAGACTGCAAATAGAGGTGGATCTCTGGAGGCTTTAAGTCTGCCTGATCTCCTTCTAGACTTGGGGCTAGGAAAAGCAGACATTGATATACATCTAGGTCTTTTCCTAAGGCACCCAGCCCCAGCAGAGGGAGTCACAAGCTGTGAAATGATGATAGCTCCAAACAGGGTACTCAGGCCAGTTACAAACAGTGTTTTAAATTGCCCTACAACAGACACTGGGAGTCATAGCAAATATACCTAGTACATAGACACAAACCAAAATAGGCAGATAAAATGGGGAGACTAAAACAAGCCCCAAATGAAAGGAAAAAAAAAGAATTCTGCCAAAAAAAGAGCTAAATTAAATGGAGATAAATTTATCAGATAGAGTTTTGAAAAGTGATTACAAGGACCCTCAACAGCATGAAAAATATATAGAAACTGTGAAAAATGACCAGTCAGAAATGAAGAATAACATAGCACTAATAAAGAACACATTAGAAGGAATACACAGATGATTAGGGAAAGTGGAGGATCAAATCAGTGAGTTAGAATACAAGGTAAAAAAAAAATCACTCAATCAGAGAACCAAAAAGAAGAAAAAAAAACAATTAAAAAACAGGAAGACAGCTTAAGGGAGCTGTGGGACAACAGAAAACTTAGCAATAATCACATCAGAAGAGTTTCAGAAGGTGAAAAAAGTGAGCAAGGGGTAGAGAACATCATTGAAAAATATTGACAGAAAACTTACTTAATGTGGTGAAGGAAAAAGTCAATACAAGTTCAGGAGGCACAGAGAGCCCATGCAAGAAGAACCCAAACAGGCCCACACCCAGACACATCACAATTAAAATGCCAAAACTTAAAGACAATGAGAGAATCTTAAAGGCAACAAGAGAAAAACAGTTTTTATTACCTACAAGGAGCTGCCATAAAGCTGTCAACTGATTTCTCATCAGAAACTCTATAGGCCAGAAAGGAACAGCATGAAGTAATAAAAGGCAAGAATCTGAAACCAGGACTACTATATCCAACAAAGCTAGCATTCAAAATAGATGATGAAATAAAGAGCTTCCCAGACAAAAAAAAAAATAAATAAATAAAAATAAACATTTAAAAAGACTAAAGGAGTTTATCACCACCAAACAGGTTTGCACAAAAGCTTAAGGGACTGCTGTAATATTAAGAAATAAAGAGACAGAAAAACATAGGCAACAATACTTAAAATAGCAATTAATAAGTACCTATCATTAATAACATTAAATATAAATGGATTAAATGCTTCAATCAAAAGACATAGGATAGCTGAATGGATTAAAAAAAATGACCAAATACATGCTATCTATAAGAGACACACCTCATAAAAAAAGATTCACATAGGATGAGAGTGAAGGAATGGAAAAATATTCCATTGAAATGGAAATTTAAAACTGGTGTAGCAATACTCTTATATGACATAATAGACTTCAAAATGAAGGCCATCACAAGAGATAGTAAAGGTGACCACATAATATTAAAGGAATAGATCCAACAAGAGAATAGAACCCTGATTAATATAAATACACCCAATATTTGAGCCCCTAAATATATCCTACCTAATAATAGACAAATATGCAAATTGACCGTACCTTCGCTATGCCCGCAATTGGCCAGGAGGCGCTGGGGGAGGGACTCGGGGTGGCCAGGGTAGGCCGATTGGGCCGGCGGGACACTGAGCTCGCGTCGCCAGTGGCGGCTCAAGCTCAGCGTCTGCGCCATGGCTGTGCTGTGGCACAGAAGGGGCCTCTGGGGGCAGCAAGCTCACATCCCACCGCGGACCATCAAAAGTGGGGGAGCTGGGTGCCTGTCCGCTCAGGCACCAGGCCTTTAAGAAGCCTTCGCCGAGCCGGAGGCTTCTGAAAGGCCTGGTGCACCAGCGGACAGGCACCCAGCTCCCCCGCTAAATGTGCATGATTCAATCATGCAGTGGGCCTCTAATATATATATATATATATATATATATATATATATATATATATAAAATTCTAGAGAACTTTAAGGGAAAGATCATCAGCAATCCTATCTAATAAAGCAGAAATATGCAAATTGACTGTCACTCCGTGACAAAGATTGCGACACCCACAGCCAATAAGGTGAGAATATGCAAATTGACATGACAAAGATGGCGGCGGCTGATCCAGGACACTTGCGTTGTCGCCATAGCAATGATGCAAGCTTTCCATCCCGCCGCGGCCACTCTGGGCCTCTGGAAAGCACATGCATGCAGGTGTGGAATGGCCAGGGCAGGGCGGGATGCCTGATATGAAGAGGGGGCGTGGAGGGAGCTACAAGAGGGTGGCAGGGCCAGAGTGAAGGCAGAAGGCGGCTCCAGCCAGAGCGAAGGTCCAGGTCCCGGGTGCCGGAGGGAAGCTGGTGCTGGCAGCCAGGGGAAGGAAGGTCTATTCTTGCACGAATCTTCGTGCATCGGACCTCTAGTACATTCATATTAGAGGACTTTAATATTCCACTGACTTCATGGAATAGATCACTCCAAAGTTGCAGTGATCACAATACCAGATATCTAGTTATACTTCAAAGCCATTGTAATCAAAGCAGCCTGGTACTGGCTCAAGAACAGGTATATAGATCAATGGAACAGAACAAGACCCCAGAAATTTACCCAAGCCATTACACTCAATGAATATTTGACAAAGGAGGCAAGATCATAAAATGGAGTCAAGATAGTCTCTTCAATAGATGTTGTTAGGAAAATTGGACAAATATATGCAAAATAACAAAATTAGAAAACCAACTTACACCATACAAAAGAATAAACTCAAAGCGGATCAATAACTTAAATGTCACTCATGAAAACCTCAAAATCCTATAAGAAACCATAAGTAGCAAAATCTTAAACATCTCATATAGAAATATGTTAGCTGATACATAGCCTAGGGGAGGGGAAACAAAAGAGAAAATAAACAAATGGGACTACCCTATCTATTAAAAGAGTAATATGCAAATTAACCATCACTCCACTACACCCACCAGCAATGCCCACCAGACAATCAGGAGCGAGTATGCAAATTAACCCAACCAAGATGGCTGCGGCCACGGAGAGAGCAGGAGGGAGGTTGGGTTTCCCCGGTGATGGAAGAAGCCAAGCTTTCCGCACACCCTGGCTGGCCCAGGCCTCCGCTTAAGGCTACAAAAGTTTCAATGATAGAAGATAAATAAATCCCAACAGAAATGGCAGCAGCCACGGAGCTGGAGAGAGCAGGAGGCTATGGTTTCCCCCAGTGATCGAGGAAGCCAAGCTTTCTGCACACCCTGGCCAGCCCAGGCCTCCGCTTAAGGCTACAAAGTTTCAATTATAGAAGATAAATAAATCTCAACATAAATGGCTGTCACCACGGAGCGAGCAGAAGGCTTGGCTCTGCTCCAGGCTACAAAGTTTCAATTGTAGAAGATAAATAAATACCAGATACCAGGGCCTCCGCTTGAGTAGACAGGGGGCGTGGCCGGCCTGCAAACCACCACAGGCCCCTTGCCCAGGCTGCCCCACGCCACAAGGGAACCCCCACCATGATCCAGGACAACCTTCAGGGCAAACCAGCTGGCCCCTACCCATGCACCAGGCCTCTATCCTATCTAATAAAATAGTAATATGCAGATTGATAATCACTCCAACACCCAAGATGGCTGCCCCCATGTGGTCAAAGATCCTGCCCCCATGTGGATACAAGATGGCCACCTACGATGGCTAGCAGGGGAGGGCAGATGGGAGGGACCAGACCTGCAAGGGAGGGCAGTTAGGGGCAATCAAGCCTGCAGGGGAGGGCAGTTGTGGGGGACCCACGCCTGCAGGGGAGGGCAGAGATCAGGCATAAACAGGCAATCGGACATCCTTTGAGGGGTCCCAGATTGGAGAGGGTGCTTGCTGGGCTGAGTGACACCCCCCGTGCATGAATTTCGTGCACCGGGTCTCTAGTGTCAAAATAAAAAGCTTCTGAACAGAAAAACAAACAAACAAACAAACAAAAAAGCCACACAAAACAAACAAAATCAACAAAATTAAAAGGGAGCCCACCTAATGAGAGAAGACGTTTGGTAATGATACATCCAATAAAGGGTTAATATCTAGAATACATAAGGAATTTATACAAATTAACAAAAAGAAGTCAAACAATCCAATTAAAAGTGCTCAAGTGACCTAAATAGACAAAATGGACATACTGAAGGACAAAAAACAAATGAAAAATAATGTCACTAATCATCAGAGAGATGCGAATTAAGAACACAGTGATATATTATCTTACACCTGTCAGAATGGCTACCATCAAAAATTCAACAAATGACAAGAGCTGGTGAAGAAGTGGAAAAAACAGAACCGTAGTACTTGTGGGGATGTAGACTGGTGCAGCCATTATGAAAAACAGTATAAAGTTTCCTCAAAATATTAAAAATGAAACTGCCATTTGGCCCAGTGATCCCACTTCTAGAAATATATCCTAAGAAAACCAAAACACTAATCAAAAAGAATGTATGCACTCCTATCCCCATAGTGGCACCATTTACAATATCTAAGATTGAGAAACAGCCCAAGTGCCTGTCAGTAGATGAGTGAATAAAAAACCTGTGGTACTTTTTCACCATGGATACCACTCAGGTGTATAAAGAAAGAAAATATTACCTTTTGCAACATGAATGGAAATTATTATTATACTACACTAAATAAGTTCTTTAGAGAAAGATAAATGCCATATGATCTCACTCATATGTGGAATCTAATGAACAAATAATTTAACAGACAAAATGGAAATAGCAGCAGAGCTCCATATAACAAACTGACAGCTGGGGTCTTGTAGGGCTGGATAAAATGAGGTGACTGCTTCAGTGGGGAGATGGAAGTGGGCAAAGATGGGATAAATAGGGACAAAAGTGACTTTAGTTCAGGTGATGCAATATGCAGATAATGTTTTATTGAGTTATACAACACTTGAAACCTGTACCATTTTATTAACCAATGTCAATGCAATAAATTCAATAAAAAACATAACAAACAAACAAAAAAGCAACCTCATTTCTGCCTGGCAGGTGTGGCTCAGTGTTGGAACGTGGACCAAGGAATCAGGAGGTTACAGTTTGATTCCTGGTCAGGGCACATGCCCTGGTTGTGGACTAGATCCTTAGTGAGGGAGGGGGGTACGATAGGAAGCAGATCCATGATTCTCTCTCATCATTGATGCTTCCATCTCTCTATCCCTCTTATTTTTCTCTGAAATCAATAAAAAAATATGTTTAAAACATAACTCATTTCGTTTGAGCATTGATGAGTTCTTTGAATTTTCAATTTTAAGAATAAAAAATAAGAAACTGTTTCTAAGTCATTCTATCTGTAAAACCTTAGAAGCATACTATGCTATGAATAAGTGAAAAAATATACAATATAAACATTACCACGAATTTAAAACAAAGGCATAGCACATTAATATGGAAAAATGTTTGACAGGGAACTCAGTCTTTGAGCTGTAGAAAATTAAAAGCTATCCTTATTACACAAAACATAATTTGTTACTCTAATCACTCTGTGGTAGCCACTGTAGAAAGTACTAGACTTTTTTAAAAAAAGATATTTTATAGTATTCTTAATAGTAGGTATACTGGAATGAGTAAGAAAATGAAAACAAGCATAGGGAGGATTTTGAATCTCAAAAGGATATATATACTAGTACATGTATTTTTTAGACAAATGGGGAAAACACAACTGAATATAATATCTGTAGATATTAGAATTATTAGCCATGATCTAGAAAATAAGAATAAATAGTAAATACCCAAAATGGAATTGGTAGCACATAAGAAATTTTATTCACTTTGCCCATTTAACAAAATTCCCAGTGGAACAGATAAATATTTTCAATTATGCTCCAAATAGATGCTATATTAACAAAGACCACTTTCATAGAAATTATAATCTGTATTATCAAAATTATAGTTTTTATGCTCTTTTAAAACAAGCATGTATTCTTGGATGGTATATGTGGGGATATAATAAAGTTGGATAGTCTGTAAGGCAATATCTGGGATGGTGTGATCTGCCTTCTTCTCCCTCAGGAAAGTGGTAGATGGTATAAAAAGGAGCTGTCTGCTCATATTGCTGGTACGGTTTAGAGGAAATGGTGGTAGATAAAAATATTGGATACTATATCTACTTAAAGTACGTCCTAATTAATCAAGTATAGATACTGACTACATGTATATCCCTTGCTGTTTCAATACAAAGTCAGTGGGATATACTGTGTTACTTTTTAAGTTATATAATTTGAAATATTAAAATGGAAGAATGAGCATGTTAAAGCTATAATTTGCATCAATTAAGGAACATGAGGTTACAAACAACAGTAAAGGGCTTAGGCTCATTGAGGAAAACGATCAAGATCTTAGTCACAGTTAAAACAGCCTGGTCTTTCAAAAGAGAGGAAATGAAGCAAGTCTAGAGTGGAATTGGAGTTGCAGACAAAGGATAACTCACCATCATCACCCTCCTCCCCTTCCCCCCCCCCCGAATCTCTGTCTCTTCTGTTTTAATTTTCCAATTTATCAGTACAGATTGGTCAAGCATGGATGTTTATCCCTAGGTCCATTGATGAAAGGCAGGTAGAGAAGTAATGATTTACCCAAATATTTGGCCAGAAAATAGAGCCTCTTTTCAAAGGAAGAAGAAAAAAAATACTAGTCAGATGAAACCAACAGCAACTATAATCTCTCTCTTAGCTTCTTTGAACTTGTGGACAAACAGGTGCATATACAGTTCTTATACATGCATTTTCATGGGGAAGGATGGAGAATTGAACAGTTTCAAGATAATATGTGTATATATAGTTGTACAAAGTATCACAGTGCAGTTTTAAGCTTTAATAAATTCAGAAGGATAAATGCTATAAACTATGAAAAATTTATGTAAAAGGGGAACTATTTTAATTTCCCTTCTCCTATATAGTTTTGTGAATTTGAAATAATTATTTTTTTAATTTTATTTTTTCTTTGTATATGAGCCTCTGCAGATGAGAGACACAAAAATTAAAAATGATCTTTGAAAATGAGTGAAGTTAAATAAGTGTAAAAACATGCAAATAATTAAACATGCAAATTGTTTTTCACAGGTTGGTAGCTTTTACCCTGCTAAAGTTATTAAGCTTAAATACTCACTATGACACTTTGGACACCTGTATATTATACATATCAAAAGATTTTGAAACTACTCATTTTGTGCTCCATCCTTCCCCATGAATATGTGTGTATAAGAAGTGAATATGCACCTGTGTGTCCACAGTAGAAGGTAAGGGGTGGATTATAGTTGCTTTTTGTTCCATCTGTGCAGTACCTTGTTCTCTCTCAATAATATCTGTCTTCCAGACAAATAATTGTGCAGATGAATATGCAATCTGGAGATGCTGGAAAGAGGTATATCTTCATTTACAGAAATGGATTTAGAAAAATATGTAAAATTGTTTAAAAAGACCAATTTCATGGAAATGTGGGAGTCAGTGCAGGAGAGGGGTATTAGAATATGTACTATTAAATCCTGTAGTGTCTACACTTTTTTGCATCAAGCATGTATTTATGGATGCTATATGTGTGGGTATAATCAATAAAGTAGGAGAGAGGGTAAGGCAGTATCTGGGATGGTGTGGTCTGCCTTCTGGTCCCTCGGTCTTAGTATTAACAGGGGCTGTCTGCTCAGATTGGTGGTGTGGTCGTAGAGATGGTGGTGCTAGAAATGGAAAAAAGGTTGGATACTGTGTCTGCTGAGGGGAATGAAGCCTCCTCAGTGGAGTCTAACCTGCTTCACTTCCTCTCTTTTAGGGGCTGAAAAACAGTCTCTTTAGTTGTTCAAGTTTGTCTTCCTGTCAAATGATGTTCCTCCTGTCCACTTAATGTTGCCTTCACCAATTTCTTGTTCTTTCTCTTAAGCTTTTTGTACTTCAGACGAGCCATGGCTCGATGAAACACATGGCAGCTGAAGCCCTCCCGGACCCCATGCTCCACATGCAGCTGAAGGGCCTCCAGGCTAGCAAAGACATGGCAGCAGGCCAGGCACCGGAACCCGCTGTCCAGCGCCCTCCGCAACGGGACCCTGCGATATGCCACCAGAGTTGAAGGTTCTGAGCGACAGCCAGCCTTCTCCCTTTTCTCTGGGGCTGGACTGTCTATGCTGGGCTCAGGGTCATTTAGGAGATTCTCCCCAGACATGTGAGAGAGGGGGACATTTTTATGCACCTCTGTAGTATAGGTCATTTCTTCCATTTTGATCTTTTTTGAGGGAGGCTCCCATCCTTCCCCTGTGTGGCATAAGACAGCCACACCCCTTTTCATTTGTACACGCATATAGTAAATTTTCATGAGGCCGGGCTCCTTATTACTAGGTGAATGTGAAGAATTGGAGCTATATGAATAGTCAGAGGAAGAATCTGTTTGCACCAGGTCCTTGGGTACAATTCTCTCCTTGATTCCTAGGAAAGAAAATTTCAAACATTAAAAAAAATTAGAATGGGTGTGGGATGGCTGTAGGTGTTACAATGGCTATGATCTACGTGAGCAGGTGAAATAAAGTACATCTGTATGTGATATTTCAGAATTCTGGGTGTAGTGTGCTTTATCTGAGGTATTTACATGGTTTAACTATGTGGGAATGAGGATGTAGGATTATATGTATATACTTTTGGAGTTGTATGTATATTCTGGGACATATCTGGTAAGTGTTTTTTGATGTTGCTAAAAGGCGATGGCTAATGTGTGTGTGCATGTTTGTTATATGTTATGATAGAACATGTGAGCAGTGCAAGAGTGGTACAGGGTATTACTATGAGATTATGAGACTGAGAATGTTCGAGGAGATGTGTATGAGCTCTCAGAATGTTCAGCTAATGAAGGTCTCAAGTGCTGGCAGCTGATGTGCCATATGGCTAGAGACAAAGCAGAAGAAAATTAATTTCCTTCAGGACATGAACATTTTTTTGAGTTTGACCTAAACAGGTTATCTATGTGATGGGGATGTGAACTATTTATGGAATTAGTGTGTAAGGGTGAGTCTGAAAATGATTGTGTGAAGGAATGAAGGTAAGGGGGTATCTAGGTAATGCTATTGGAGATAGGGAATAAAGGCCTGTGTATTTGAGGGAACAAGTGAAAAGAAGGAGAAATGGGGCAATAGCTTATATGAAGGAGTACAGATGTATGAGTGTGTGAAGATCCAAGTTTGTGTTCATTGAGGAGAAGGTTCTGAGTGAACTCCCATACACATGTCAGCCCTGCCCACTACCCCAACCACAGCTGTCCCTCTGCTGCTATATTGAAAATTGGTGCTGAGGGACCTTGCCCTGTCCTGGAAGGCACACTCCCTACTTGTCCCTCTTCAGAAGTCTTAGTACTAGTCATCTGCCCTGAAGCCCTCTCCTGGTTTTGAGGGGAAAGTGAACTAAGTAGAGTAGGCTGAGTAGCTGAGCTGCATCTCTTGACCAAATCCAAGTCCCACCTTTGTTTATTCCTTACCATCCTTATTATAACAGAAAAGCTTGGATGGTGAGGAAACACAGGTGAAATATTCAGAGGAGGATACATATTCTCCTGCTTCCTGTCTACAGCCTGGGGCCTCCACACGGGACTCAGGCGGAGGAGTATCCTGTTGAATCTTGTAGAGTCCTGGGAAATGGAATAAAAAAGAACATTGAGATGAGGCATTTTAGGGGTCTGTGTCAATTCAAAAACTACATGTTGGGTGGACATTATATGTCAGGCATTATCACTTCACATGACATTACTTTCACAGAAATTAAGTATACTTTCCATTTAAAATTCAATTTATTCCAAACCATAAATAAGCACGTTAAATGGTGAGATTGGTGGATGTCAGTGGGAGTGGGTGTCTCGTATGTGATTTTTTTAGTGATCTATATGGATAATCAAAAACTTAGAACCACACTTGAATGACAGTATGCAGGAACTACAACATGGATATCAACTCTATTTTCTAATAAAAAAATTGTACCACTAGGGGATATATGGTACAAGTTTAAGAAATATTCTGCATGCATATGTATCTATTTTTATTGATATCTATATTGAGTTATAAATAGAGATGTAAAAAGATAAATTTTTATTTTTAAGAAATTAACTGCTAATTGTTAGGTCACCATTCATTTTTCATTGTTAACAAAGCTCAATGCTCATTATTTAACTGTTTAAAATTATCATCATGTCTGATGAATGTGTATGGTAAATATATTATTTCCATTTTTTGTAGTATGATATAGTGAGTGTAATGAGCTTGGTGTTTAAGTTCATAATTTGTTGGTTAAAACTGGGTTAAGATTGAATAATGTGTGATTGATTTGTTCTTTGCAAATCTGAATATGAGATGAGTTTTGTGTGAATGAGGATAGTATGTGTACTTTGTGTCTCTATGTTAGTTCAACACATGTTTATGTATGTAGATTGCTTTTCCTATTATTATGGGTTTTTCTGTGTGTTTAATATGTCATGTAGTTTAGGTATGGTATGTTATTACTGAGAATAATCTCTGTGAGATTGGTGGAATGAGTGTATTTGCAAAATGCGAGGAAATGATTACAGAATGTGAGGATGTGAAAATCAAGATGTATAAGAGAAAGAATACCTGGGCTTTGAAAAAGATGGCAGAGAGTGAGGAGAAGTGTGTTTAAATAAGCTGTGCAGTAATATGAGATTGCATTAGAAAGTAAAGTGTGAAAAATTGAGTTATGAAGGGACTAAAAACTGAATATGGAAACTCAGGCCTAGCAGACTAACTCTTAAGCATTCAACAAACAGAAATGTGTACATATTGAAAAAAAATGTAATAGAATATTCAGAACATCAGTTTCTTAAGTAATCCCAGACTCTTAGCAACCAAAATGCTCAGAAAAGTATAATCAATAATGAAATTATATTCATGCACTGGTATATAGAATGAGCAAACTAACATCACATGCAATGTGAATAAATCACACAAATATAATTATGAGAGAAAGTGATCAGACAAAAAGTACATATTGTGCCCTTCTGTTTAAAGAAATTTAAAAACAAATGCTATCTAGTGTGTTAGGAGTCAGATAAATTATAATTCCTTGTATGGTACAGACAATAAGAGATCATGGAGAATGTAGATGCACATGGAAGACTATAAGGTAATGAAAGATGGGGAGAGTGAGTACAATGAAACTGATAAGGGATGACTGTGAATGTAAAACATTGCCTATGAAAATATATGGATGTGATGTGAACTTCAACTGGGTATCTCTGTACTCTATATCAAGTTCAGTCTTGAGTATTTTAACACTTGTGTTGTAAGTTATTGATGCTACACTGTAAAATAACATGCCCTTGTTTGACTCATAGGCACATACTATCCCATTTTTCTCTGATAAAACTCTCATACCTTTAGGTCCTCTCCTAATATTTCCTCAAATAGAACACTGTTCTCCACTGATTTCTGTTGATGTATATGGATTGTCATATACTTAGAAGTATGCCTGAAAGACGGTATGCATGAAATAAAATGTAGATATCAACTCAATTTTCTAATGAAAAATTTGTACCATTAGGGAATATGTGGTGCATGTTTTATGAAACATTCTGCATGTATATCTATCTATTATACTGATATCTATGTTTAGGTACATATATAGAGATATGTAAAAGGATAATTTATGAAAATTAACTATGAATAGTTAATTTATTCAAAAATTCACTGTTCCTTTTTCATTTTTCCTCTTCTTCTGTCATCTACACTAATAAAAGAGAAACATGCAATTTGACAGTCCCTCTGCTACATCCACCAGCCAATCTGTAGCAAGTATGCAAATTAACCCAACAAAAAGGTGGTGGCCACAGAGCTGGAGTGAGCAGCAGGCTTGGGTTGTCCCTGGCTATGGAGGAAGCTAAGCTTCCTATCCACTCTGGCCTCTACTCAAGGAGTGACTCAGAGCCTGGGTACCAGGGGGTAAACCAGACTTTCAGCCTGCCCTGGCTACTGCTAAAGGAGTGGCCAGGCAAAAAAGAAAGAAAGAAAGGGTGACAAAGGGAGCCTGTGTCACTGGGGGGCGTGGCCAGCCTGAAAATGGCCCTCAGCCCCTTACCTAGGATGGCCATACCTCCATGGAGTAAGAGCTCCAACTGGGGAGCCTGGCCAGCCGTCAAACAGCCATCAGCTGCTAACCCACGCTTGCCAAGCACCCCAATGGGGACTCCCCACCTTGAGGGGTTGTGGCCAGACTGAAAAAAGCCTTCATCCCCTCAGCCATGCTGGTCAAACCCATATGTGGTAAGTGTCCCTGCTGGGCAGGCTTGGTCAGTCTGCAAACAGACATCAGTCCCTCACCCAGGCAGGCCAGGCACCCCGATGGAAACCACACACTCCAAAGGGGCTCTGACCAGCCTGAAAATGGCCCTCAGACCCTCACCCAGGCTGGCCACGGGGACCCTCAGCCCAGGAGAGAGTAGCAGGCCTGAAAACAACCACAGGCTCTTAGCCCAGGGCAACCAATGCCCCAAGGGAACCCCCACCCTGATCCCAGACCCCCTTCAGGACAAACCAGCCAGCCCCCACCTGTGCACCAGGCCTGTACCTATAATAATAAAAGGTTAATATGCTAATTAGACTGGGAGACCTTTCAGGAGATGTTCTGGACAAAGCCATGTTGGCAGGGCCAAGGTAGAGGTGGTTAGAGGCCAAAAGGAAAGGGCAGTTGTGGGTGATCAGGTCTGGATGGGACAGCAGTTGTGAGAGATCAGGCTGTTGTGGGGGGGCATTGCAGATGATCATGACAGCGAGGGGGTCCAGTTAGGGGTGAGTAGGCCATCAGTGTGGGTCAGTTGTGGGTGATCAGGATGGGGGGGGCAGTTTGGAGTGAGCAGGCCAGCAGGAGGCAGTTTGGGGCAAGCAGGCCAGTGGGAAGGGAAGGTGTGGGAAAGCAGGCTGGCAGGCAGAGTGGTTATGGGCAATCAGGCAGGCAGGCTGGTGAGTGGTTAGGACCTAGCAGGCCCAGATTGGGAGAGGGATGTTCGACTGCCAGTTTGGGCCCGATCTCTGTAAACTGGCAGCAGGACATCCTTTGAGGGGTTACAGATTGGAGGAGGTTCAGACCAGGCTGAGGGATACCCCCGCCATGCACGAATTTCGTGCACAGGTCCAGTAGTTGTTAATAATGCTCAATGCTCATTATATAACTGTTTAAGATTATCATCATCTCTTATGAATGTTTCTGGTAAATGTATTATTCACATTTTAGCAGTAAGGTACAGTGAATGTAATGTGTTTGGTGTTTAAGTTCATAATTTGTTGGTTAAAACTGGGTTAAGATTAAATAATGTGTGACTTATTTGTCTTCAAATCTGAATATGATATAAGTTTTGTGTGACTGTGCATAGTATGTATACTTTGTATCTGTGTGTTAGGTAAGCACATGTTTATGTGTGTACATTGCTTTTCCTATACTGATAGATTTGTGTGTGTGTTTTACTATGTGGTTTGGATATGGAATGTTATTACTGAGAATATTCCATTTGATACTAGTAGAATTAGTGTACTTGCAAAAAGTTAGGAAATATTTAAACAATGTGAGGATATGGAAACCAAGTTGTGTAAGTGAAAGAATCCTGGGCTTTGAAAAGATGGCAGAGAGTGCAGAGAAGAGTGTGCAAATTAGGAGTGCAGTAACATGAGATTGCCTTCGAAAGCAAATTGTGAAAAATTGAGTTCTGAAAGGGGCTAAGATAGAATATGCAAGCTAAGCACTAGCAGTCTAACTGTTAAATATTCACCAAACAGAAATATCCTTATTGAAAGTACATGTAATATAATGCCCAGAACATCTCCTTTTCAAGTAATTCAGACTGAAAGCAACCAAATGCTCAGAAAAGTATGATCAATAAAGAAATTACATTCATGCAATGGTATACATAGAATGAACAAACTAAAGTCACATGCAACATAAATAAATTATACAAATATAATGATGAGAGAAAGAAACCTGACACAATGCATATATTGTGCCCTTCTTCTTAGGTAAAAATTAAAAACATGAATGCTCATTCAGTGTGCTAAGAGTCAGGGAAATTTATATGATACAGACAAAATGGAGCATGGAAAATTTAGAAGCCTGTGGAAGACTGTAAGGAAATGAATAATAGGGAGAATGAATCCAAATGGGTCTGTCTGATAGGATGCCTGTGATTGTAAACTTTGGGTATGAAAGTATATGGATGTGATAGGGTCTTTAACCATTTGCACTGGCTTGCTTTTTCTCGATTGCTTTATTCTAATGCTAACCTTGTGGAGTCACACTCAACATCCGAGTTCAAAAGGTTAATTGCATATGTCTGTACTCTTGCTCAAGTTAAATTCTTGAGGATCCTACCACTTTTGGCCTGTTTTAAGTTATTAGTGCTTCACAGGTTCACTGTAACATGACATGCCCTTGTCTGACTCATAGAAACATACTCTTAGATTTTTCTCTGATAAAACTCTCATCCATTTAAGTCCTCTCCTACTATTTCCTCAAATAGAACACTGTTCTCCACTGATCTCCTTGCACATTCTCTAGTCCTTTTCAGTGTTTTCCCTTGGAATAGATTGCTTCCTCTGCTGATCACATTGAAGATGATGTGGAAGTGTTTGAGTTTTTGTACTGAGCAGCCGTGTGTTGACTAATGGACAGAACAACTCAGCTTAACTCTGGGTTCTCTCTACATTCCCATCAACTTTGTGTAATATTCAATATTCCTTCCTTACTAGCACCAGATAGTCTGTCTTTAGAAGAGATGTAGTATACATTCTCTGAACAAGAGGTATTCCATGCTTTCAGGCCGTGAGTTTGGGTCACAGCCCTGTATCCGTTCTGCAAAGTATCTTCTCTTAAATTCAACTTTGCTGAGCAATTAAATAAAAATAATACAGATGTGGACCATGCTTGTTATCTATGTATTTATCTGTCCATAAAATAAAAAATAAGAGTCTGCTATGTGACATGTTCAGTGAACACATACAGCCTCTCTTCATGGAAAGTGTAAAATGGTTCCCATGAAAACACTAAATGCACAGAAATATGCATTGTGTCAATATATATCATGGATGAATGGGTTTGCATAAAAAATATTATTTTTAAATGAAACAGAGACTGCTGACTCCTTTCTACCTGGACATACAAATATGTTATACTTATAAATTTCCCTTGAAAATAGTTCTCACCGTGAGATTATATATATACAATGAAAAAATATGAAAATTACATGCACCACTAACAGGCATAAACATACAAACCTCCTATGTGCCCCTCCATGATCTTTCGTTTCCGTGCTGACTGGTACACAGGAATATTAAGTTTCCCAAAATAGGGAAAATTTTTTTGTAATTGATGGAATCCTAGGAAAGAAAGTTTCAAACATTAGAAAACTAGAATGTGTGTGCGAGGGCTGTGGGAGGTAAGATGGCCGTGCCTTATGGGAGCATATAGAGTGAAAGTATGTCTATGCATGATATTTCATAATTCTGTGTGTGGTATGACTCACTTGCCGTATTTACATGGTGTATCAATGTGTGTGGTATGCTTACTTTGAGGAATTTAAGGGGTATAATTATGAGGATATAGCATTGTATGTATGTTTGTGTGTAGTTCTATGGATGTTCAGGGATATATCCATGAGTATTTTTGATAATGGTAAAAGTAAATGGCAAAAGACTTGGTGGCTGAAGTGGTTCATGGATTAGAAAGATAATAGATCAAAGTATATATCCTTTAAGGCACATGTTTTCAAGTGTTTTGCCCTGAATGAGGATTTTAAAGCCGGTTATCTGTGTGATTTCATGTAAATTATTTATAGATTTAGTGTGTAATTAGGTGAGTGTGAAGGTATCAAGGTAAGAATGTGCCTAGGTAATGCTACTAGAGAATGGGAAGACAGGTGTGGAATGAAGGCCTCTGTATTTGAGAGAAAAAGTTAAAAGGAGAAATGGGGAGTTAGCTGGTATGAAGGAGTACAGATGTGTGAGTGTGTGAAGAGGATATCAGTCTGTGCTCACCTGAGGGGCAGGTTCTGAGTAAATTTGTACATACATATCAGCACTGTCCACTACCTCAGCCACAGCTGTCCCAGTGCTGTTATGTTGGAAATGTGTGCTGAGCGATCTTGCTCTGTGTTGAAGGCACACTCCCTACTTATCCCTCTGCAGAAGCCTTAGTACTAGTCTGTCTGCCCTGAATCCCTTTCCTGTTTTTGATGGGAAAGTGAAATCAGTAGAGACTGGGCTGAGGAGCTGAGCTGCATCACTTGACTAAGCTCAGATCCCGTTTTAGTATATTCCTTACCATCCTCAGCATAATCAGGAAGGTTGGATGGTGAGGATACTTAGGTGAAATATTCAGAAGAGGATGCATTTTCTCCTGCTGCCTGACTACAGCCGGGGGCCTCCATAAATGACTGAGGCTGAGGCGCATCCTGTTGAATGTTACAGGGTCCAGGGCAATGGAATAAGAAATCACATTGAGATGAGGCATTTTGGGGGTTCTGTGTTAATTGAAAAACTACATGTTGAGTGGACATTACACATCAGGCATTATTACCACACATGATATTGGTTCTCATACAAATTAAGATGGCTTTCCCATTTAAAATTCCATTTACTCCTAAACTCTAAGTAAAAGCATATTAAAACTGTGTTTGGTGGATGTCACTGTATGTGATATTTCTGTTGATGTGTATGGATTATCATATACTTAGAAGTATGCCAGAAAGACAGTATGCATGAAATAAAATGTGGATATCAACTCAATATTCTCATGAAAAAGTTGTACCATTAGGGAATATGTGGTGCATGTTTTATCAATAATTCTGCATGTATATCTATCTATTTATATTGATATCTATGTTGAAGTACATATATAGAGATATGTAAAAGGATAATTTATATAAATTAACTATGGATAGTCAATTTATTCAAAAATGCACAGTTCCTGTTTTATTTTTCCTCTTCTTCTGTCATCTACACTAATAAAACAGAAACATGCAAATTGACTTTCCCTCTGCTACACCCGCCAGCCAATCTGTAGTGAGTATGCAAATTAACCCAACAAAGAAGGAGGTGGCCACAGAGCTGGAGTGAGCAGGAGGCTTGGGTTGTCCCTGGCTATGGAGGAAGCTAAGCTTCCCGCACGCCATGGCCTCTACTCAAGGAGTGGCTCAGAGCCTGGGTCCCAGGGGGTGAAACAGGCTTTCAGCCTGCCCTGGTTGTTGCTGAAGGAATGGTCCGAAAAAAAAACACACAAAAAAGAAAGAAAGGGTTGGGAGCCTGTGTCACTGGGGGGTGTGGCCAGCCTGAAAATGGCCCTCAACCCCTTACCTAGGATGGCCACACCTCCATGAAGTAAGAGCTCAAACTGGGGAGCCTGGCCAGCCTTCAAACAGCCATCAGCCACTAACCCGTGCTTGCCAAACACCCCAATGGGGACACCCCACCCTGAAGGGCTGTGGCCAGACTGAAAACAGCCTTCATTCCCTCAGCAATGCTTGTCAAACCCTCATGGGGTAAGTGTCCCTGCTGGGCAGGCTTGGTCAGACTGCAAACAGCCATTAGCACCTCACCGAGACTGGCCAGGCACCCCTTTGGAAACCCCACACTCTAAAGGGGCTGTGACCTGCCTGAAAGCCCTCAGACCCTCACCCAGGGTGGCCATGCCCCCCCCCCATGGGGACCCTCAGCCCAGCGGAGAGTAGCAGGCCTGAAAACCACCACAGGCTCTTAGCCCAGGGCAACCAACGCTCCAAGGGAACCCCCACCCTGATCCCAGACCCCCTTCTGAGCAAACCAGCCAGCCCCCACCTGTGCACCATGCCTCTATCTATACTAATAAAATGATAATATGCTAATTAGACTGGGAGACCTTTCAGTAGATGTTCTGGACATTCTTCTGGACAATGCCATGTTGGCAGGGCCAAGGTAGAGGTGCTTAGAGGCCAAAAGGAAAGGGAAGTTGTGGGTGATCAGTCCAGGATGGTACAGCAGTTGTGGGAGATCAAGCTGTTCGGGGACCATTGCGAGTGATCACTCCAGCGAGGGGGGCTAGTTGGGGGTGAGTAGGCCATCAGTGTGGGTCAGTTGTAGGTGATCAGGATGAGGGGGCAGTTTGTGGTGAACAGGCCAGTGGGAAGGGAAGGTGTGGGAAAGCAGGCTGGCAGGCAGAGTGGTTATGGGCAATCAAGAAGGCAGGCTGGTGAGCGGTTAAGAGCTAGCAGCCCCAGATTGGGAGAGGGATGTTCGACTGCCAGTTTAGGCCCGATCTCTGTAAACTGTCAGTAGGACATCCTTTGAGGGGTCACAGATTGGAGGAGGTCCAGACCAGGCTGAGGGATACCCCCTGCCATGCACGAATTTCGTGCAACTCTCCACTAGTTGTTAATAACACTCAATATTCTTTATATAACTGTTTAAGATTATCATCATCTCTTATGAATGTTTCTGGTAAATGTACTATTTACATTTTAGCAGTATGATACAGTGAATGTAATGTGTTTGGTGATTAAGTTCATAATTTGTTGGTTAAATCTGGATTAAGATTAAATAATGTGTGATTGATTTGTCTTCAAATCTGAATATGGAATAAGTTTTGTGTGACTGTGGATAGTATGTGTACTTTGTATCTGTGTGTTAGGTAAGCACATTTTTATGTGTGTACATTGCTTTTCCTATACTGATAGATTTGTGTGTGTGTTTTACATACTATGTTGTTTGGACATGAAATGTTATTACTGAGAATATAACTTTGAAGCTAGTAGAATTATTTTACTTGCTAAATGTGAGGAAATAATTACAGAATGTGAGGATATGAAAACCAAGTTGTGTAAGTGAAAGCATCCTGGGCTTTGAAAAGATGGCAGAGAGTGCAGAGAAGAGTGTGCAAATTAGGTGTGCAGTAATATGAGATTATCTTAGAAAGCAAATGGTGAAAAATTGAGTTCTGAAAGGGGCTAAGATAGAATATGCAAGCTAAGGACTTGCAGTCTAACTGTTAAATATTCACCAAGCAGAAATATCCTTATTAATAATACATGTAATATATTGCCCAGAACATCACCTTCTCAAGTAATTCAGACTGAAAGTAACCAAATGATCAAAAAAGTATGATCAATAAAGAAATTATATTCATGCAATGGTATACATAGAATGAACAAACTAAAGTCACATGCAACATGAATAAATTATACAAATATAATGATGAGAGAAAGAAACCAGACACAAAGCATATATTTTGCCCTTCTGCTTACGTAAAAATTAAAAACATGGATACTCATCTAGTGTGCTAAGAGTCAGGGAAATTTCTATGATACAGACAAAATGGAGCATGGAAAATTTAGAAGCCTGTGGAAGACTGTAAGGAAATGAATGATGGGAAGAATTAGTGCAAAATGGTCTGTCTGATAGGGATGGCTGAGAATGTAAACATTGGCTATGAAAGTATATGTATGTGATGCGGTCTTTAATTGCATATGTCTGTACTCTTGTTCAAGTTAAGTTCTTAAGGATCCTACCACTTTTGGCCTGTTTTAAGTTATTAGTGCTTCACAGGTTCACTGTAACATAACATGCCCTTGTCTGACTCATAGAAACATACTCTTAGATTTTTCTCTGATAAAACTTTCATCCATTTAAGTCCTCTCCTACTATTTCCTCAAATAGAACACTGTTCTCCACTCATCTCCTTGCACATGCTCTAGTCCTTTTTAATGTTTTCCATTGGAATACATTACTTCCTCTTCTGATCACATTGAAGATGATGCAGAAGTTTTTGAGTTTTTCCACTGAGCAGCTGTTTGTTGACTAATGGGCAGAACAACTCAGCTCAACTCTGGGTTCTCTCTACATCCCCACCAACTTTGTGTACTATTCAATATTCCTTCCTTACCAGCACCAGTTAGCCTGTCTTTACATGAGATGGAGGATACATTGTCTGAAGAAGAGGCCTTGCATGCTTTCATGCCTTGAGTTAGGGCCACTTCCCTGTGTCTGATCTGTAAAGTATCTTCTCTTTAATTCAACTTTGCTGAGCAATTAAATAAAAATAATACAGATGTGGACCATGATTGTTATCTGTGTATTTATCTGTCCATTAAACAAACAATAAGAGTCTGCTATGCGACATGTTCAGTGAACACACACAGCCCTCTCTTCATGGAAAGTGTAAAATGGTTCCCATGAAAATAAAAATGCTCAGAAATATGCATTGTGTCAATATATGTCATGGGTGAGTGGGTTTATAAAAAATATTATTTTTAAATGGAACAGAGACTGCTGTCTTCATTCTACCTGAACATACAATTACGTTAGAGTTATCAATTTTCCTGGAAGGTATTTCTCACCATTAGATTACATTCATACAATGAAAAAATAATTGAAATTACATGCACCACTAACTGGCATCATCATACAAACCTCCTATGGTCCACTCCATGATCTTCCGTTTCCATGTTGACTGGGACACAGGCATATTAAGTTTCCCAAGATAGGGAACATTTTGTTGTAATTGATGGGATCCTAGGAAGGAAAGTTTCAAACATTAGAAAACTAGAATGTGTGTGCGAGGGCTGTGGAAGGTAAGATGGCCATGCAATATGGGAGCTTTTTACTGAAACACATCAATTTGTGATATTTCAGAATTCTGTGTATGGTATGCCTCACATGAGGTGTTTACATGGTGTAACGATGTGTGTGGTTGCTTTATTTGAGGAATTTACGTGGTATAATTATGAGGATATAGCATTGCATGTATGTTTTTGCGGAGTTGTATGGATATTCTGGGATATATCCCATGAATATTTTTTTATATTGGTAAAAGGGAATGGTGAAAGACATGGTGGCTGAAGTGGCTTATGGATTAGTAAGACAATAGATCAAAGTTCATTTCCTTTAGGGCATATGTGTTTTTAAATGTTTGGCCTAGAATGAGGATTTTAAAACAGATTATCTGTGTGATTGCATGTATATTATTTATAGATTTGGTCTTAAATTAGGGGAATATGAATGAATCAAGGTAAAAGTGAACCTAGATAATGCTATAAGAGAACGGGAAGACAGGTGTGGAATGATGGCCTGTGTATTTGAGAGAAAAAGTTAAAAGGAGAAATGGGAAGTTACCTGGTATGAAGGAGTACAGATGTGTGAGTGTGTGAAGAGGATATCAGTCTGTGCTCACCTGAGGGGCAGGTTCTGAGTAAATTTGCAAACACATATCAGCACTGTCCACTACCTCAGCCACAGCTGTCCCCATGCTGTTATGTTGGAAATGTGTGCTGAGCGATCTTGCTCTGTGTTGAAGGCACACTCCCTACTTATCCCTCTGCAGAAGCCTTAGTACTAGTCTGCCTGCCCTGAATCCCATTCCTGTTTTTGATGGGAAAGTGATATCAGTTGAGACTGGTCTGAGCAGCTGAGCTGCATCACTTCACTAAGCTCAGATCCCACCTTTGTATATTCCTTACCATCCTCATCATAACGAGGACGCTTTGAAGGTGAGGAGACACAGGTGAAATATTCAGAGGAGGATGCAGTTTCTCCTGCTGCCTGCCTGCAGCCTGGGGCCTCCATGAATGACTGAGGTTGAGGCGCATCCTGTTGAATTCTGCAAGTTCCTGGGCAATGGAATAAAAAAGCACATTAAGATGAGGATTGCTGTCTTAATTGAAAAATTACATGTTGAGTGGACATTATACCTCAGGCATTATTACCACACATGATAATGGTTATCATACAAATTAAGATGGCTTTCCCATTTGAAATTCCGTTTACTCTAAACTCTATATAAACACTTATTAAAACTGTGTTTGGTGGATGTCACTGTATGTAATATTTCTGTTGATGTGTATGGATTATCATATACTTAGAAGTATGCCTGATAGATAGTATGCATGAAATAAAATGTGGATATCAACTCAATTTTCTCATGAAAAAGTTGTACCATTAGGGAATATGTGGTGTAAATTTTATGAATCCTTCTGCATGTATATTTATTTATATTGATATATATGTTGAGGTACATATATGGAGATATATAAAAAGATCATTTATATAAATTAACTATGAGTAGTTAATTTATTAAAAAAAATCACTGTTCCTGTTTTATTGTTCCTATTCCCCAGTCATCTACACTAATAAAAGAGACACATGCAAATTGACTGTCCCTCTGCTATACCCACCAGCCAATATTTAGCTAGTATGCAAATTAACCCAATAAAGATTGTGGTAGCCACAGAACTGGAGTGAGCAGGAGGCTTGGGTTGTCCCTGGCTATGGTGGAAGCTAAGCTTCCTGCCTGCCCTGGCCTCTACTCAAGGAATGGCTCGGACCTTTTGTCCCAGGGTGTGAACCAGGCTTCCAGCAAGCCCTGGCTGCCACTGAAAAAGTGGTTCGGGGGGAAAAAAGAACGTGTTGGGAGCCTGTGTCACTTGGGGGCTTGGCCAGCCTTCAAATAGCCATCAGCCCCTCACCCAGGCTGGCCAGGTACACTGTTGGAGACACCCCACCCTGAAGGGGGTGTGGCCAGACTGAAAACAGTCTTCATCCTCTCACCCAGGCTGGCCAGGCACCCCAATGGGGCCACACACACTGAAGGTGTTGTGGCCAGGCTGAAAATGGCCCTCAGGCCCTTACACAGGCTGGCCATGCCCCCGTGGTGTAAGAGTCCCTGCTAGGGTATGTGGCCAGCCTGTAAACAGCCATCAGCCCTCACCCAAACTGGCCAGATACCCCAGCAGGGACCCCCACTCTGAAGGGGGTGTGGCCAGTTTAAAAAAAGCCCTCAGTCCCTCACCCATTCTGGCTACGCCCCCACAGTGGGGACCCTCACCCCTGGGGAGAGTGGCCAGGCTGCAAAACACCACAGGCCCCTAGCCCATGCCACCTCATCCCCCAAGGTCACTTCCACCCTGATCCCGAACATCCTTCAGGGCTAACCAGCCATCCCTCACCTGTGCACCAGGCCTCTATCTATACTAATAAAAGGATAATATGCTAATTAGACTGGGAGACCTTTCAGTAGATGTTCTGGACATTCTTCTGGACAAAGCCATGTTGGCAGAGTGTAGGTAGAGGTGCTTAGAAGCCAAAAAGAAAGGGCAGTTGTGGGTGATCAGGCCAGGATGGTACAGCAGTTGTGGGAGATCAGGCTGTTGGGGGGACCATTGCGAGTGATCACTCCAGCTAGGGGGGCTAGTTGGGGGTTGAGTAAGCTATCAGTGTGGGTAAGTTGTGGGTGATCAGGATGGGGAGGTAGTTTGGAGTGAGCAGGCCAGCAGGGGGGCAGTTTGTGGTGAGCAGGCCAGTGGGAAGGGAAGGTGTGGGAAAGCAGGCCGGCAGTCAGAGTGGTTATGGGCAATCTGGTGAGCGGTTAGGAGCTAGCAGCCCCGGATTGGGAGAGGGATGTTCGACTGCCAGTTTAGGCCCGATCTCTGTAAACTGGCAGTAGGACATCCTTTGAGGGGTCACAGATTGGAGGAGGTCCAGACCAGGCTGAGGGATACCCCCCGCCATGCACGAATTTCGTGAAACTGTCCACTAGTTGTTAATAATGCTCAATGCTCTTTATATAACTGTTTAAGATTATCATAATCTCTTATGAATATTTCTGGTAAATGTATTATTCACATTTTAGCAGTATGGTACAGTAAATGTAATGTGTTTGGTGTTTAAGTTCATAAATTGTTGGTTAAAACTGGGTTAAGATTAAATAATGTGTGAGTGATGTGTCTTCAATTCTGAATATGGAATAAATTTTGTGTGACTGTGGATAGTATGTATACTTTGTATTTGTGTGTTAGGTAAGCACATGTCTATGTGTGTACATTGCTTTCCTATACTGATAGATTTGTGTGTGTGTTTTACATGCTATGTTGTTTTGATATGGAATGTTATTACTGAGAATATTCCCTTTGACGCTAGTAGAATTAGTGTACTTGCAAAACGTGAGGAAATAATTAAAGAATGTGAGGATATGAAAACCGAGTTGTGTAAGTGAAAGAATCCTCAGCTTTGAATAGATGGCAGAGAGTGCAGAGAAGAGTGTGCAAATTAGGTGTGCAGTAACATGAGATTGCCTTAGAAAGTGAATGGTGAAAAATTGAGTTCTGAAAGGGGCTAAGATAGAATATGCAAGCTAAGCATTAGCGGTCTAACTGTTAAATACTCAACAAACAGAAATATCCTTATTGAAAATGCATGTAATATAATGCCCAGAACATCACCTTTTCAAGTAATTCAAACAGAAAGCAACCAAATGCTCAGAAAAGTATGATCGATAAAGAAATTATATTCATGCAATGGTATACATAGAATGAACCAACTAAAGTCATATGCGACATGAATAAATTATACAAATAAAATGATGAGTGAAAGAAACAAGACACAAAGCATATATTGTGCCCTTCTTCTTAGGTAAAAATTAAACACATGAATACTCATTCAGTGTGTTAAGAGTCAGGGAAATGTATATGGTACAGACAAAATGGATCATGGAAAATTTAGAATTCTGTGGAAAACTGTAAGGAAATCAATGATGGGGAGAATGAGTGCAAATGGGTCTGATAGGGATGCCTGTGAATGTAAACATGGGCTATGAAAGTATATGGATGCGATGGGGTCTTTAATTGTATATGTCTGTACTGTTGCTCAAGTTAAGTTCTTGAGGATCCTACCACTTTTGGCCTGTTTTAAGTTATTAGTGCTTCACAGGTTCACTGTAACATAACATGCCCTTGTCTGACTCATAGAAACATATTCTTAGATTTTTCTCTGATAAAACTCTGATCCATTTAAGTCCTCTCCTACTATTTCCTCAAATAGAACACTGTTCTCCACTCATCTCCTTGCACATGATCTAGTCCTTTTCAGTGTTTTACCTTGGAATGTATTACTTCCTCTGCTGATCACATTGAAGATGATGCAGAAGTGTTTGAGATTTTACACTGAGCAGCCGTGTATTGACTAATGTGCAAAACCACTCTGCTCAACTCTGGGTTCTCTCTACATCCCCACCAACTTTGTGTACTATTCAATATTCCTTCCTTACCAGCACCAGATAGCCTGTCTTTACATGAGATGGAGGATACATTGTCTGAAGAAGAGGCCTTCCATGCTTTCAGGCCTTGAGTTAGGGCCACTTCCCTGTGTCTGATCTGCAAAGTATCTTCTCTTAAATTCAACTTTGCTGAGCACTTAAATAAAAATAATACAGATGTGGACCATGCTTGTTATCTGTGTATTTATCTGTCCATTAAACAAACAATAGGAGTCTGGTATGTGACATGTTCAGTGAACGCACAGCCCTCTCTTCATGGAAAGTGTAAAATGGTTCCCATGAAAATAAAAATGCACAGAAATATGCATTGTGTCAATATATGTCATGGGTGAGTGAGTTTCCAAAATATATTATTTTTAAATGGAACAGAGACTGCTGTATGTTTTTTACCTGAACAAAAATATTACGTTAATGTTATCAATTTCCATTGAAGGTAGTTCTCACCATGAGTTTACATTCATACAATGAAAAAAGAATGGAAATTATAAGCACCACTAAATGGCATCACCATACAAACCTCCTATGTGCCCCTCCATGATCTTCCATTGCCATGCTGACTGTGACACAGGCATATTCATTTTCCCAAGATTGGGAACATTTTGTTGTAATTGATGGAATCCTAGGAAGGAAAGTTTCAAACATTAGAAAACTAGAATGTGTGTGTGCGAGAGCTGTGGGAGGTAAGATAGCCATGCCATATGGGAGCCTGTAGAGTGAAACACATCTATGTGTGATATTTCAGAATTCTATGTATGGTATGCCTCACTTGAGGTGTTTACATGGTGTGGTATGCTTTAGTTGAGGAATTTACATGGTATAATTATGAAGATATAGCATTGTATGTATGTTTGTGTGGAGTTGTATTGATGTTCTGGTATATATCCCATGAGTGATTTTGATATTGGTAAAAGGGAATTGTGAAAGACATGGTGACTGAAGTGGCTTATAGATTAGAAAGATAATAGATCAAAGTACATTTCCTTTAAGGCATATGAGTTTTCAAGTGTTTGGCCTTGAAGGAGGGATTTAAAACATATTATCTGTGTGATTGCATGTAAATATTTTTAGACTTAGTATGTAATTGGGTGAGTGTGAAGGAATCAAGGTAAGAGTGTACCTAGGTAATGCTACTAGAGAATGGGAAGACAGGTGTGGAATGAAGCCCTCTGTATTTGAGAGAATAATTTAAAAGGAGAAATGGTGAGTTACCTGGTATGAAGGAGTACAGATGTGTGAGTGTGTGAAGAGGATATCAGTTTGTGCTCACCTGAGGGGCAGGTTCTGAGTAAATTTGTAAACACATATCAGCACTGTCCACCACCTCAGCCACAGCTGTCCCAGTGCTGTTATGTTGGAAATGTGTGCTGAGCGATCTTGCTCTGTGTTGAAGGCACACTCCCTACTTGTCCCTCTGCAGAAGCCTTAGTACTAGTCTGTCTGCCCTCAATCCCTTTCCTGTTTTTTATTTTTTAATATATTTTATTGATTTTTTACAGTGAGGAAAGGAGATGGACAGAGAGCTAGAAACAACAGTGAGAGAGAAACATTGACCAGCTGCCTCCTGCACACCCGCTACCAGGGATGTGCCCGCAACCAATGTACATGCCCTTGACCGGAATCGAACCTGGGACCTTCCAGTCCGCAGACCGATGCTCTATTCACTGAGCCAAACCGGTTTCGGCCCCTTTCCTGTTTTTGATGGGAAAGTGAAATCAGTAGAGACTGGATTGAGCAGCTGAACTACATCTCTTGACCAAGCTCAGATGCTGCCTTTGTATATTCCTTACCGTCCTCATCATGATGGGGAAGATTGGAGAATGAAGAGACACAGGTGAAATATTCAGAGGTAGATGCATTTTCTCCTGCTGCCTGACTGCAGCCAGGGGCCTCCATAAATGACTGAGGCTTTGGCACATCTTGAGTGCGACAAGGTCCTGGGCAATGGAATAAAAAAAGCACATTGAGATGAGGCATTTTGGGGGTTCTGTGTTAATTGAAAAACTACATGCTGAGTGGACATTACACATCAGGCATTATTACCACACATGATAATGGTTCTTATACAAATTAATATGGCTTTCCCATTTAAAATTCCATTTACTCTAAACTCTAAATAAACACTTATTAAAACAGTGTTTGGTGGATGTCACTGGTATTGGGTACATTTTATGTGATATTTCTGTTGATGTGTATGGATTATCATATACTTAGAAGTATGCCTGTAAGACGGTACGCATGAACTAAAATGTGGATATCAATTCAATTTTCTCATGAAAAAATTGTACCATTAGGGAATATGTGGTGCAAGTTTTACGAAACATTCTGCATGTCTATCTATTTATATTGATATCCATATTGAGGTACATAGATAGAGATATGTAAAAAGATCATTTTTAATTAATTAAGTGTTCATTGTTCTCATGTCACTGTTCCTGTTTCATTGTTAACAAAACTTAATTCTCATTATTTAACTGTTTCAAGAATATTCATCTCTTATGAATGTTTCTGGTAAATATATTATTCACATTTTAGCAGTATTCTAAAGGGAATGTAATGTGTTTGGTGTTTAAATTCATAATTTATTGGTTAAAATTGGGTTAAGATTAAATAATGTGTGACTAATTTGTTGTTTGAAAATTTGAATATGGGATAAATTTTGTGTGACTGTGGATGGTATGTATCCTTTGTTTCTGTGTGTTATGTAAGCACATATTTATGTGTGTACATTGCTTTTCCAATACTGATAGATTTGTGTGTGTTTTACATATGACATAGTTTAATAATGGAATGTTATTACTGAGAATATTCCCTTTAAAGGTAGTGGAATTAATGTATTTGTGTAATGTGAGGGAATAATTAAAGAACATGAGGATGTGAAAATCAAGTTGTATTAGAGAAAAAATACCTGTGCTTTGAAAAAGATGGCAGAGAGATGCGTGTCCATATTAGGTGTGCAGTAACATGAGATTGCCTTAGAAAGCAAATGGTGAAAAATTGAGCTCTGAAAGGGGCTACAATAGAATATGCAAGCTAAGCACTAGCTGTCTGTTAAATATTCACCAAACAAAAATGTCCTTATTGAAAAGCACATTTTACCTAATAATAGACAAATATGCAAATTGACCATACCTTCGCTATGCCCGCGATTGGTCAGGAGGCGCGGGGGGGGGGCGGGACTCGGGGTGGCCGGGATGGCCGATTGGGCCGGCGGGACGCTGAGCTCGCGTCGCCAGAGGCGGTTCGAGCTCAGCGTCTGTGCCATGGCTGTGCTGCGGCACAGAAGGTGCCTCTGGGGCAGCGAGCTCACATCCCACCAGGGACCATCAAAAGCGAGGGAGCTGGGTGCCTGTCTGCTCAGGCACCAGGCCTTTCAGAAGCCTCCGGCGGAGGCTTCTGAAAGGCCTGGTGCACCAGCGGACAGGCACCCAGCTCCCCCGTGATCGAAAGCGAAAGCGTGAAGGGGACCCTACACGTGCATGATTCAATCATGCACTGGGCCTCTAGTGTAATATAATTCGCAGAACATCAATTTTTCAAGTAATTCAGACTGAAAGCAACCAAATGCTTAGAAAAGTATGATCGATAAAGAAATTATATTCATGCAATGAATATAATTATATTCATAGAATGAACAAACTAAAGTCACATGCAACATGAATAAATTATACAAATATAATGATGAGAGAAAGAAACCAGAATCAAAGCTTATATTGTGCCCTTCTGCTTACATAAAAATTAAAAACATGTATACTCATCTAGTGTGCTAAGAGTCAGGGAAATTTCTATGGTACAGACAAAATGGAGCATGGAAAATTTAGAAGCCTGTGGAAGACTATAACAGTGTTATGGTGGCCAGAGAGAAGGTGGAGTGAGTGCGAAGGGGAAGTTGGGGAAGCCTGGTGGAGGGGGGATGGAAACATAAGCCCCTTCTACCATGCTCTTCTTTTTCCTAATTTACTGGGATGTTGATATCTTGGGTTTCTATTTGAAAGCTGCATGTTAATGATAACAAAGTTTACATCAGCTCAGACCCATGAATTACCTCATGGAAGAGACTTGCCCTAGTGACCTGCATATATATGCCAATTTGTCATATAAGCAAGAAATAGATCTCTTTATTAGTCACTGAATACTAATCTATTCTAATGAAGTAGAGATATGTGTTTTTGAGAGGCAAAATAAATAAATAAATAAATGGACCTGGTACATAATTAGTGGGCAATTATGTCAGGTTAATATCTATTTTCCCTGGATTATTTATGTTCTATATGTGTGTAATGTTCTGTATGTGTGTATATGTGAATAGGTTTGATTGTATTTTTCCATGTCTCATAGTTTATGTTCAATAACATATATAATATGCACTATTGTTTTTTGAAAGTGAAATGAATACAGCCTTTTCCAAAGATTCATTGGAGTTTGCAGAAATCCCAAACAAGTTAGAAATATCAGTCCTTGCCCTAACCGGTTTGGCTCAGTGGATAGAACATCCACCTGCGGACTCAAAGGTCCCAGGTTCGATTCAGGTCAAGGCCATGTACCTTGGTTGCAGGCACATACCCAGTGGGAAGTGTGTAGGAGGCAGCTGATGAATCTTTCTCTTTCATCGATGTATCTAACTCTCTATCCCTCCCCCTTCCTCTCTGTAAAAATTTAAGAAAATATATGTTTTTAAAAGGAAGTATCAGTCCTCTTAGGAATGTGAGCTACCATTGGAACTTTGGGGTTGGCTCCATTCTGTCTTCTTCCCACCACTGAGCAAGGTTCTTCCTCATAGTGGTTACTTGTTTACTTTCAATCTCCATAGTAACCAAACTATTTTAGATTTCCATTTTTCCAGAAAGAGCCAAAATATCTCCTTAATTAAACCATCATTGTTAAAAGGTGTTGTGTGTGTGTGTGTGTGAATGTGTGCGCGCGTGCCCCATTTTTTTCTTACATTTCATATAGGAGCCCAGCATTTACATCTTCATAGCCTAAAAAAATAATTCATCTTTACCCCTGGTTAAATAAATTCTTTCTGAAATTATACTCTAATCCCTACACAACCAGTTTTAAGTGTTCATAGTTCTTTCCCCTTCCCTCCCCTCCCCTCCTTTCTCTCCCTTATCCTCCTTCTCCTTCACCCTCCCCCTCCTATCACTTTCTCTGTGTCTCCATCTCTCTCCCACTCCCCATCCCTGCCTTCATCTCTCCTCCTTTCCCTTCCTTCCTATCCCTCTGTCACTCTCTCCTCACCTATCTCTCTCTTTCCTTCCCTTCCTCATTACAACTAGGATTCTCTCTCTTTAGAAAACAGTACCTGGTTATCCTATTCCCCAAGGATGTGCTTAACACATACCTCTTCAAATACTTGCAGTTTTTATGAAATACTCACTTTCTAGATGTTTCTTTTTTTCTTTATGCTTCATGGTTCAACTCTGTAAAGATCACTCAAATCAGGCACTTTTCTCCCCGAAACTCTACTCTCAGAATGTCAGTTGGTGATGATAAAGAATGAAATTACAGCAAGTACAATTAATATAAACAAACTATAATCAATAACAAGTCACTTGAGAGACTTATCCTCTCAGAAATCACTGCTCTGACCAGTGCCTAGGACACCACCAGGGCAGTTATGATGCAAGTCATCGCTATGGCTTCAGCAGTGTTCCATGACATGTGCATGACATCAGTGCATTCCAGGCTCCAGCTAGTATTCATAGGATGGCAGGACTCCCACATCCATGGACCACAGTGATCCCTTTTATCCAATGGAAACTCTGCCATGAACTTGAATTTCTTTGAATCATTTACTCCATATCAAAACTAGAGGATTGGCAACTTGAATTAAGCAAAGGCAATTATTTTATGTGTCTAGGACAGTGGTCGGCAAACTCATTAGTCAACAGAGCCAAATATCAACAGTACAATGATTGAAATTTCTTTTGAGAGCCAATTTTTTAAAACTTAAACTTCTTTTAATGCCACTTCTTCAAAATAGACTTGCCCAGGTCCTGGTTTTTGTTGAAGAGCCACACTCAAGGGGCCAAAGATCCGCAAGTGGCTTGCGAGCCTCTGTTTGCCGACCACTGGTCTAGGGTAATGGCATCACTAAATCTCCCCAATGGTGATTCTAAGGAATATCTGAGAAAAATAGGCTTAGCACCATGCTTGTCCCATAGAAATAGTATTGCTTATTTATATCCTATGGGCAGTACTATTTAACTAATGTACAAACATGATTATAAGTGAGGTGCATATTGGTGTATATGTGTGGATTTGAAAACATCTCATAATTCCTTACAATTCTAACATTTATTGAATATCCCCCATTATTAGGAATAATCTCATATATTTTTACAATAAGCCATTGTCTCTTTTGCTACTCTTTTCCTTATCATTTCCCCAGAGGCTTGGAAAAGAGGAAGCCTCTGGCCCTTGTCAAGAATCCTGTTCTTGTCAAGCCCAAAGGTTTCATTCACCAGGCCTCTGTTAGGCTCCATGCTGTATCTTCTGGAAACTGCTGGGCTCTGTACAGGATTTGAACTCTATATGGTCGCTCCATTGTACATCCCACCCACCACAGAATATGCCTCCTCCATTCAGAGCAATATGTATTTACTTCCACACCTTAGTAGTTCCATTAGAACCAGGCCATTACTTAGCCTTCTTCAGTCTTCTTTACCTTCAGTAGGCCCTGCCTTTGTGGGTAAAGAACTCTTACCCCACCTAACCATTGGCAGCATTTTCCAGTGCTTAAAATCACACCTACACACTATTAGACTAATGCATAAAGTCAATTTTGTGCTCACAAATGCTCATAATAATGGTGTCAATATTTCTAAATCCTTAATGCTACTGCATTAGTTTCCACTCTTTTTGACCAGCATGGAGTTTTGCCTCACTACTTTCAACTATGAATTTTGAGGCTTGAAATGAGGAAGTTTTGAACCTCAGATATGAATTAATTTGTATTCCTGGTTTCACACTCCTGGCTGAGAATGAATCTAAAGTCGAGAATTTACACTTAATCAATAAAGAAATTTAAAAAAAGAATTTACACAAGAAAAAATCACTTTGGTGGCCAGTATGTTATGTAAATATTAGTGGCTAATCAATGCTATTGTCCTCAGCTCCATTAATTTTTAATACATTAAATTAAGGACTGAGTATTTCCCTATAATAAGTAATCAATAAAATTAAGATAATTTTCAAAATAGGGGTCAAATATAATGAAGAAGGAATAAAAGCTATGCTTTTGACTTGAGTCTCAAGATTTACTGTGAAATGGGAGGAAATCATGAAATATTTGATTTACAGCAGACATGCTAAAAGCTTTGTTTATTTGCAAAACACAATGTGAAGACAATTTACCAATTTGGGTCAAATTCTGACCTCCCAAATGACACTAGTAGAGAATATAACAAATATTTGGATAAATGTAAGCTTTTCAAAATAAGGGGTAATAGAGTAAAAGAGATATTAATTTGCCCCCCATAGTAAAAGATTAACTACTTAAAATAGTTTGTCAAACATTGAACTTAACTGCTTTAATTTTACCCTCTTGAGACTGAACATAAAACCCACCATATTGAAACCAGCTTTATTTGAGATACATAAATTTAGCATTTTACAAATTATTGGAATAATGTATTCCCAAACACCAATGAGAAAAATACACTAGTAACAAGAAAATTATCCACAAATAAAGCAGCACTGATTTTAAAACTAAATGTATTATTCAAACCAAATTAGTCTGCAATGGGTTCATTCCTCTGCAAAGGAAGATGTTTGTGAAATAGTAACAACCTTAGTTTTACAGATATTGAAGTTTAAAAGAAATCAGATTGAATTGCATTGGTAACCTCCATTTTCAGGATATTAACCTCAAAACCATATGTACAAATAGACCATATTTTAGTCACACAAGTACAAAAAAAATCTTTAAAAAATTAAACTTGGTAAATATTTACAGAATCTTACCTAGGATTTAAAGGATGTAAAAACTCATATATATGTACATATAAAAAGTAACTTGTGGTTTGTAATTTCATATTATAGAAGTTTATTTATTTAATTACTTTTTTAAAATGTGTTTTATTGATTTAAGAGAGAAGGAGAGAGAAAGCCATTGATTCGAGAGAGAAAAATTATTTGGCTGCCTCCTGCATGCCCCCATTGGGAATCAAGCCTGCAACCTAGTCACTTGCCTTGGCTGTGAATTGAACAAGCACCTTTTGGGTACATGGGATGACATCCAAAAAACTGAGACACATCCGCCAGGGCATATAGAGGGTTATTTTTTCTTTTAAGTCTATTTAAATTTATGGTACAACTAAAGGATAACCAGCATTCAAAGAAACTATTACGCCCTGGCAGGGTTTTCTCAGTGGTTGGAGCATTGGTCCTAGGACCGAAGGGTCAGGTTCGAAAGCATGTACCTTGATTGCAGGCTCAATCCGGGGCCTCAGTAAGCATGTATGCTGGAGACAACCAATCAATGTGCCACTCTCAGATTGATGCTTCTCTCTTTCTCACACTCCACTATCTCTCTAAAAATAAATAAAACAAAATAAAATAAAATAAAATAAAAGGAAAAAAATATCCTCAAGTGAGGATTAAAAAAAGAAAAGAAAAGAAACTGTTGCCCTAACCGGTTTTCCTCAGTGGATAGAGCATTGGCCTGCAGACTGGAAGGTCCCAGGTTCAATTCCGGCCAAGCGATGTACCTGGGTTGCGGGCACATCCCCTGTAGGAGGTGTGCAGAAGGCAGCTGATCAATGTTTCTCACTCTCTATCCCTCTCCCTTCCTCTCTGTTAAAACATTAAATTTTAAAAAGAAAGAAACTGTTAAAAGTATGGGAACATTTTGGGTTTTCCTCTACTTACAAGCTAAATATTTAGCTGCCACACATTCATTACTGCTGACAGAAGACACAAGTTTTCTGAGACAGGGACAAAGGATGTTATTTCTTGTGTCCCAGTAGCCAGAAGGATCATGATATTCATATTTGCTCAAATGCAGATATTACACTTGCTGAAGGTTTGCATTAGAGGTGAGTCAGCCCCTGAAAGCCAGGTCCTTTTATTAGTCATAGCAGCAGTTCATTGGAGATGATAAGGCTCTTGGTACACACACAATACATTTAGAGCTTACTGTGGGTCAAGCTCTCAATAAATGGTTTTCATCTATTATCTGATGAAATTTTTAAAATAAGATAAAAAATAAGAGATATTGATATTTCCAGAGGAGATGATAGAACTTAAGCAAATGGGGCTTACTTACCTTAAGCCCACAGACGAGGAATCCTAGATCCCTGGTTCTAGAGCTCATAGTTGTAATCACGCTGCTAAAGCCCTTTATCCATGATAAAGTTACTCCTAATCTGGGTACTCTGAGAGACAATTGTTCAAACTTCTTCTGAAGAGCCCTAAAAGTACAGATAATGATCTCTAATTGGGATTACATGAGATTGACAAATTGTGCTATTATATTTAATTATAATGAGAATTATGTGTAAAGATATATTATACATATTTCATTGAAAGAATATGTAATATTTCCAAGCCTTTTGTATCACAGTAGTTCTTGGACCAGCAACATCACCAGGCAAGTTGTTAGCAAATTTCAGGCACCACCACCACGAAGGAATCACAAACTCTGAAAATGTGTCCAGGCAAAGTGTTTTAACAAGCCCTCCTGGTGATTGTGATATATGCTAAGAATGACTTCTGGGGAATATTTTAGCTGGCTTCCAAATCAGGGCAATGAAAATCAGTTTGAAATGGGGAGTGGATATATTATGAAAATGGATTGAAACAATCTATAAAGAGTGGTTGCTATTAGTTCTCTTCCAACTACTTAAAAAATATCCTGATACCTACACATTTTCCTTCACTGGAGATTTGAGGACTTTTCTTCTTTTTTTCTAAAGAATTTAAACAGCAAGAAAGAAAATTTCTAAAAATGTGAATTAAAAATGGTCTTTAAATTGAAACAAGCAATTCTCACTTACCTCACAGTGAGGACCACCAGTCAACAAATCCTGCTAATAGTCACAGAGGTTCCAATTGGCTTTTTATGCTTCACTGTAAAACTTTGTATGAGCCAAACTATAAATTAAAGTTAAATAATAAACACATTCATTTTCAGACATTCAAAGACTCAAATACACTCTTTCTCAGAAAACTCCAGGAGGTTTTATTCCACTAAAACAAGGAAGTAGACCAAAGGAAGAGGAAGACCTGGGATCCATTGAGTAGACCTTCTAATAGGAGTAGAAAAAGTATATTCCATAAGTATATTGGTGCAGAAGACTTAGCAAGTAAATATTATGATTATTTCTCTAAGGGGGATGATGATAGCTGAAAATTCTCCAAGGAAAAAATGGAATTAATAGATTACCTAATGTAATTTGAAAGTGGCATTCAAAGAAGTGTTGTTTTATATATATATATATATATATATATATATATATATATATATATATATTACTGTTGAATAATTGAACATCAAACTAGAAATGGGAGTGGGAGATGGCTCCAGACAGCAACCTTTCTTCTTTTCACAGTCAGATGTTTTCTGGGCACTTTTCTCAGTTCTGGTGCTCTGGGATGGCCATCCCAGCTTGGGTTTAGACCCCAGTGTTCTCAGTGGGAACTGCCCACAGCTCAAATATCCCTCCAGAACTTCAGCTGCTGTCTACGGATCCCAGCCAGGTCTTTTGTGCCTCTGCACTTCCTACCATCTCTATGAGGTCTCCACTCTCCATCCTTGGTTTACAGGGTTCTCTCCAGCTAGTCTTCAGTTGATTATTCAGGATAATTTTTCTATATTTTAGTTGTAATTCCAGTTTGGTCCTGGGAAAGTGTCAATGTAGCTTCCACTTACTCCTCCACCATTTTGGAACTTGATGTTTGTCTGTTGAGTTTGATTATGATTTTATGTTTCCAAACAGAGTGTATTGATTTCACAAAGTGAACTTCATGAATCTTTCATTTATTGTTCCTAGATTTATATTCATAATTTGATTTCTGTGTTCCGTGGTTAAAAGTCAATATATCTATATTCTTTTCGGGCTACCATTTTTTAAAAAAAATTCCGTTTATTTTTTTAATTCTTTATTGTTGAAAAAAATATTTGCCTTTTAAAGCAAGTGGTGGTCTGGGGTATTGATCCAATTTTATTTTTTATTCTCCAAATAGTTTTTTTTTTCCCCATTTCCCTAATTTTATTTATTTAAATGTTCATCATTTACTTAGTAATTGGTCAAGTCCCCACCATTGGTTTAACATTTTTATCATAGACTAAATTTTATACTCATTTAGGTCTAATTCTAGGTTTTTCTTAGTCCATTGTAGCTTGCTTTCTTGATCTCTATATCTCTTTAAATGCTGTAAGGACTGTCTTGAATATAAAAGCTGTGTAGTAGACTTTAATGCTTCATAAGATTATATTCCTTCTACTGTTGTTGCTTTCCTCCCCCACCTCAAGGAGACTCATAGCTCTTCTTCCTGTTACTATTTCATATGTACTTTAGTATCAATTATCTTTTATAGAAAACAAAATTAAAACAAAATATTTGTTTGGTATTCAATTTGGATTGCCTTATATTTTTATCTTATAATTTAGAGAACTGATATTTTTTATGATACTGTAGTCATCCTACCTAATAAAAGGGTAACATGCAAATTGACCGCAACTTTGCTATGCCTAAGCCACGCCCACCAGCCAATCAGGGCGAGTATGCAAATTAACCCAACCAAGATGGTGGCTAATTTGCATACACTGAGGGAGGAAGGAGTGAAGACTGAAGACACCATAAAAGGAATAGGGAGGGAAAGTAGAAAGCAAGGCTGCTGCTGGAGGGAAAGCGCAGGCAGCGCGTGCAGCCACAGAGGAGGCGGACAGTGGCGGGTGGCAGCAGCAGGTGCAGCGGGTCAGGGAAGCGGGGGGGGGGGGGGAGGGGGGAGGGGTGGGGGTGGGGGGGGCTAGCCATGGAGGCAGCGGCGGCAGCGGTGCGCATGGCCACAGAGGTGGCGACGGCAGTGGCCATGAGGTCAGGGCGTTCAGTGGCTGCAGCAGCTCAGGGGACCATGAAGCAGTGGAGGTGGGTGGGGCGGGGTGGGCGGGGCGTGCCCCACCCACCGCAGCTGGAGAGGTGGGAGGGGTGGGAGAGGTGCAGGTAGCGGGAGGGAAACTGGCAGGAAGTCTTGCAGGATTTTTCCTGCAAAACGGGCCCCTAGCTAATATATAATATTTTCCATTGTTAAATCTACATTTGAGACTGTCTTAACATTATATACTGAAGGATTATATTTTTCTTGTCAGTCTTAGACTTAGACATTATTGTAAATGGACTTTTCCTATTATATATTCTAGTGGGTGTATTTAAGGTTTCGATGTGAAGGCAATTGATTATTATTTTTTAAAGCTGTAATGATAGCAATACCACATGTTCAAAAATAGTTGAGATTTTATTTCACTATTTTGAAATCTTTAAAAAGTTCATTCTGTACTACCAGATATTTTTCCGTAAAGAAATAATCAGGTACCTGGAAACATGTTGATCCTCTTGGTGTAGGCTTTAAACTTTGTTGGTGGGATCAAAGCTACATTTATTCTAGGGTTTTATGGTTAAATTATTCCTTTTCCTCTATTTAGACAAGACAATTCTAGTAGCTTAATCAATGCCCACTGGTTTATGAGGTTTTCCTCCTGGCTATTAGGTACAGGCATTTTTCATGCAAAGTGACCATAGCAACAGAGAGGGGAGAACTTATTCATGAACTCAACAACATGGATTACTTTACTTCGCAACAAGGCTGATTGGTTTAATGCACTGATAAATGCCCATCCTATGTACAGTGGAGACTAGCAATGCTGAAATAATTCTATTTTACAGTGGGGAAACGGTTCTTGTAACTGATATCAGGTTGATTATATTGGATGAGACACTGTTTCCTCTAGTCTTTTCAGGGTTTGATATTTTTCCTAGCCTTGATTATTTGTCATATGTACTCCTTTGTTAGTACTCAACTGAACATTTAAGTGGGACTCTCTACAGATCTCGAGGTAAAACTCTGGGTAACTCTCTTGTTTTTGCTATGCCTTACAACTTCTTTGTTCATTGGATATCTTGGGCTCCCAGCTCTGTCTCCACAACTTAGGAAATCCAGAAAGCTCTACCTGCGTGTTGGCCATGATATTTCCTCTATGTTGTAGGATGGAGCAGTAGTAGAACTTTAGGTTTTCTGTCTCTCTAGAATGACCATTTTCCACTGCCTGATGCTTTGTATGCTAATATTTCATATATTTTGTTTGTAAAAATAAAATTGCATAATTATTGATGGCATATTTTGCATAGATACAATAATTTATTATTTAATCTAGACACAAAAATTGTTATTCTCTGCCAATTTTGAAAGATTCATCTACATCTCTTCCTCTGATTAATTTGTTACTAATCCTTTAATCTTGTAATATTTAAATCCATGATCATATGGAAAAATTATTAACCACTGTCCACAAATATATACTATACATCTATCTGGCCCTTTATATATTTATACTGTGACAACAAAATATATTGCTTTAAATTCTTACTGGGAGGATACTCTTTACCATTATATTTAAGGACCATACCTGAAAGTGACTATATTACTTTGACAATCTACTTCTGACTGGTACCAGAAGTTTGGGCAAATCCATCTATGTTGGGCAAAATAATGGCCACCAAAGATATCCACATGCTAATATCTGGAATTTTGGAATATTTTATTATGTTATATGGCCAGGGAGGCTTAAAGTGGAAGATAGAATTATGTTGGCTAATCAGCTGACCTTGAGGTGAATAAATTATCTTAGATTGTCTAAGTTAGCTCAATGTAATAATAACAGTAATAACAGTCCTTTTAACAGAAAAAGTGAGGCCAGAAGGTCAGAGAGATTTGAAGACACTATGCTGTTCTTCTGGCTTTGAAGATGGAGCAAGGGGCTGGGAGCTAAGAAATTTAGGAGATCTCTAGCACCTGGGAAAGGCAAATAAATACATTCTTGCCTAATTCCTCCAGAAGGAATGCAGCCCTGCTGAACACCTTGATTTATAGGCCAGTAATAACCATTTGGGACTTCTGAACTCCAGAGCTGTAAGATAACAAATTTTAATTGCTTTATACCACTAAGCAAATGGAAGCTAATATGCCATTTTTTCCCTTTGCTAACTGATCATAGCAAACATCCCATGAAATATAAGAATTTGAGGGAGAAATTGCAATGAAACATAAATGGCTACTGTAGAAATATGAAAAACTTGCTAATGCAATTTACTTGAGTTTTCATAACTATTCAGGTCTCATATCAAATATACAACTTCTTTAAGAATGAGCACTGCTACTTTCACTGAAAATTATGGTTTTGTGGGTTATAAAAGATCCAGTTGATAAAATTCAAATCAAGGATCCTGGTTATTTGGTATCCCATGGTTAATAATCAGTTTCTACCAATGTCCAATAGCAAAACAAAAGTTTTTCTCAAGAAATTATATTTAATTGCAAAAGAAGGATGTATTTACCTCAGCACCTTGAGCTACTGTACTACAATTCTCTTAGTGGGACTTTTCAGAACTCCATACAACAAGCTACTTGCTATTTCAGCAGAGCAGAAGAAGGAAGTATAACATAAACCACCATAAAATATTTGGACTTTTTAAAGCCCAGTATTTCTACCCAGCACCTGGAATTTAGACAATAAATCTAGTTTTTCTCATCCTTGAGAAAGAGAAAACACTAAAATTAGGTGGTAGATTTGATGGGTAAAGGGGTCTCATAAAAAACTCCACTCCTATAAACCTATATATTGTACTATATATTGAGAAAAAGATTTCCCAGACAATTTACAAAGCTCATTACATACTTTTCATTAAATTTGTTTACCATAATAACTTTTTACATGGTCACCAATACAATGAAATAGTAAAGAATAAGATATGATGACAGCAATAAAATTGTAGCTACATAGACAAGGAATGCTATTTGTTCATCTTTAAAAATATCTAAGCAAATTTTAGTTCCTTTGTGCTTTTGAACCAAAATCTGCACAATAAAAAAAAAATACACATATCTTATGGCTTTCTGGACATTTTTCCAATTAGAAAACAAGTTTGTTAGATATTTTATAAAATACAAAACCTTTATATTAGAAAAATAATCAAAGTACTCCTTAGAGGAAACAACTAAGTGGAAAAGAAAGTAAAATTGTATAAACTATTTAGATAATCTCCTAGGATACAGTGTAGAGATTATATAAGGATAAACAATTCTCTGATATAACCTGGTATATTTTTGAGAACTAGAGTAATGATAATAAATTACGTATTATGAGTATAATTTTACAAATATATGTACTGCTTTTAAATTAGACTCCTGTTGTTTTACCCAAGTATTCTGTGTCTACATTGTATTTTCTAATTTTTAATGAAAAACTTCAGAACAATACTGCCCTTCTTAAACATTTACCATAGCATGAAAAATTAATGGTCTCAATAAATTACAAATACTATTAATTATAAATCATTCAAAAGTTGATAAATGTTGAATCTTTGTCATATTAAAAACTTTAAATTATTATTTGCTTATTTACAAATATCTAAACCAACAGTTCTCAAAGAAAAGCATTTATTTCACACCACAGCCATCTCTAATCTTGAAGCTATTTAGTTGACTTAGCACAAATTATAATAATGATTATGTTATTTAAAAGTTTAAACAAAGCACTTTTCTTTTTAAATGCTGCAAATCTTCTGTAACTGAAAAGGGAAGATCAGTGACTTTAATTCATAGAAAGGCTTAGCAGACTGCAACACTTGAGAGAAGCACATTTTAAAAATATTTTTGTTGATTTCAGAGAGTAAGGAAGACAGAGAAAGATATAGAAACATCAATTATGGGAGAGAATCACTGATTGCCTGCCTCCTGCACTCCTCACCCAGTTATGTGCCCTGACCAGGAATCGAATCTGACCTCCTGGTTCACAAATCAACTCTCAACCACTGCCATGCCAGCCGGGCCAGAAGCACACTTTTTAAGCAAGAAATGATGAATAGTTTATAATAGTTAAATATTTCATTAAATACATGGTAATAGTATGAAAAATACAGAAAAAATAAAATTAATAACTCTGTAAATGAGTGATATTAAATATAAAACATAACCAAAAGTTATTAACTAAGACTTTCTTGTCTTTCCCAAATAGGAGATTTTGACAAAGATTAGTCTTGTACAGCCGACAGCAGGCTAGATATGAAAAGATTATAGCTCAGAAAAGTAAGGAAACTAGAGTTAAAGTTTCTTAAATTTAAGACATGCAGATGAGTCCACAATATTGGAGAGATACTTAATATCAAAAAAGACATCAAAATAGCTTATAAACATGTGAAAATGCTCTCCATATTTATAATCATGAGAATGGAAAATATAACTAGGAGATACCACTTAATCCCAACTAATACACTAATTCAAAAGAATATAGGCACCCCTGCATTCATTGCAGCATTATTTACAATAACCAAGGTTAGCCCCTCAGTAGACAAATGGATAAAAAAGCTGTGGTAGATTTATACAGATGGACTACTATTATTCTATAAAATAATGAATTAGTTAATTAATTAATATTACCCTTTGCAACAGCATGGGTGGATCTGAAGATTATTATGCAACATGAAATAAGTCAGTCAGAGAAAGACAGATACCATATGATCTTACTTGTAGATGGAATATAATCCTATCTAATAATAGACAAATATGCAAATTGACCATACCTCCAACACACCCACAAGCCACGCCCACCATCCAATCAGAGCGAGCATGCAAATTAACCCAAACCAAGATGGCTACAGCCACAGAGAGCAAGGTTTCCTAGGTAACAGAGGAAGCCAAGCTTTCTGCCAGCCGTTGCAGGCTTAAGCCTCCACTCAAGCTACAAAGTTTCAATTATAGAAGGTAAACAAATTCAAACAAATGGCGGCAGAATGGAGCTTGAGAGAGCAGGCCAGGGTTGCCGCCAGCAACAGGGGAAGCAAAGCTTTCCACACACCCTGGCCAGGCCCACCTGCTTAAGGCAACAAAGTTTCAATTATAACCCCAACACAAATGGCTGCCGGCCTCGGAGGGAGCCCCAGGCTTGGCTCCGCTCCAGGCTACAAAGTTTCAATTGTAGAAGGAAAATAAATTCCAGATACCAGGGCCTCCACTTGGGTTGCCAGGGGGTGTGGCTGGCCTGCAAACCATCACAGGCCCCTCGCTCAGGCCGTCCCACACCTCAAGGGAACCCTCACCTGATCCTGGATGCCCTTCAGGGCAAACCAGCTGGCCCCCACCCGTGCACCAGGCCTCTATCCTATCTAATAAAAGAGTAATATGCAGATTGATCATCACTGCAACACACAATATAGCTGCCCCCATGTGGTCAAAGATCCTGCCTTCATGTGGACACAAGATGGCCACCACAAGATGGCCAGCAGGAGAGGGCAGTTAGGAGGCACCAAGCCTGCAAGGGAGGGCAGTTGAGAGGGACCAAGCCTGCAAGGGAGGGCAGTTGGAGGTGATCAACCCTGCAGGAGAGGGCAGTTAGGGGTGACCAGGCCAGCAGAGGAGGGAAGTGGGGGGCAAACAGGCTGGCAGCAGAGTGGTTAGGGCGTGAGCAGACTAGCAGGCAGAAGAGGTTAGGGGCAATTAGGAAGGCAGGCAGGCGAGCAGTTGGGAGCCAGCAGTCCTGGATTGTGAGAGGGATGTCCGACTGCCCGTTTAGGCCCGATTGGGCCTAAACGGGCAGTCGGACATCCCTTGAAGGGTCCCATATTGGAGAGGGTACAGGCTGGGCTGAGGAACAACCCCCCTCCGTGCACGAATTTCGTGCACCGGGCCTCTAGTGAACAAAATAAAGTAATGAACAAAACAGAGACAGGTGCATGGACACAGAATAGATTGACAGCTGACAAAGGGGAGGGGTGCTTGTGAAAGTGAAAACACTAGGAATTAGGTGGTAGATTTGAAAGAATGTAAAGGAGTTAAGCAATGAAAAATATATATATATATATATTACATAGACCAACAACAGTATGGTGATAGCCGGAGAGAAAGGGGGTTGGGGGCTAGGTAGAGGTGGGCAAAGAGTGGGAAAATGGGAACAGAGAGAGACTTTGCTTGTGGCAATAGGTGCACCTTGCAGTGTACAGATGATGCTTTATTGAACTCTATACTTGAAAACCATATAGTTTTGTGAGCCAAAGTCACCCTAATAAAAACAAAAAAGTATTGGAGAAGTTCTGGATCACATGGAATGCTCATATATGGCTAGAAGTGTAAATTTGTATGATCACTTTAGAAAACTTTGACACTAAACTTGGTCATAGACACACACTGCTCAGCAATTCCTTTCTTAGGAATATACTTGTATTAGCTTGCTACGTAGGGCTACCCAAAACAAAGTATATACCAGAGACAATGGTCTCAATAAATTACAAATACTATTAATTATAAAGTATTGAGACTAGGTTTAAATGACAGAACAATTTATTTTTTTCACAGTTATGTAGTCTAGAAATCTAAGATTTCTAGTAGAGTTGATTTTTAGTACTTTTTATATAGTTGATTTTTTTTTTCTGAAATCCATGAGGAAGGATCTCAGCTTGGCTTATAGATGTGTGTCTTCTCCCTGAGTCTTTACATTGTCTTCCCTCTGTGTCTGCCTGTGTCCAAATTCTCCTTTTATAAAGACGCTGTTATATTGAATTAGGACTCACCCATATGACTTCATTTTAACATAATTATTTCTTTAAAAACTGTATCTTCAAATATGTATATTCTGAGGTTCTAGAGGGTAAAACTTGTACACATGAATTTTGGGGAGGGGATAAATAATTCAGCCCATAACAATACTGAACAGAAATACACACACACACACACACACACACACACACACACACACACAGACTAGAGGCCCGGTGCACGAAATTTGTGCACAGGGGTGTGTGTCTCTCAGCCCATCCTGAACCCTCTCCAATATGGGACCCCTCGAAGGATGTCTGACTGCCCATTTAGGCCCGATCCTACCGGGATCGGGCCTAAACGGGCAGTCAGACATCCCTCTCACAATACAGGACTGCTGGCTCCCAAATGCTTGCCTGCCTGCCTTCCAGATTACCCTTAACCACTTCTGCCTGCCAGCCTGAACACCCACTAACCACTCCCCTGCCAGCCTGATTAATGCCTAACTGCTCCCCTGCCAGCCTGTTTGCCCCTAACTGCTCTCCCCTGCAGGCCTGGGTTCCCCCCGCCCCCATTCTGACCTTCTGTACAGGCCCGGTCACCTCCAACTTCCCTCCTCTGTCAGCCTGGTCACCCCTAACTGCCGTTCCCTGCTGACTTGATCGCCCCCAACTGCCCTCCCTTGCAGGCCTGGTCCCTCCCAATTGCCCTCCCCTGCTGGCCATCTTGGGGTGGCCATCTTGTGTCCACATGGGGGCAGCCATCTTTGACCACATGGGGGCAGCCATCTTGTGTGTTAGAGTGACAGTCAATTTGCATATTACTCTTTTATTAATTAGGATAGAGGCCTGGCGGTGCATGGGTAGGGGTCAGCTGGTTTGCCCTGAAGTGTGTCCGGGATCAGGGTGGGGGTTCCCTTGGGATGTGTGGTGGCCTGGGTGAGAGGCCTGTGGTGGTTTGCAAGGCAGCCATGCCTCCCCGTTGACCCAAGCAGAGGCCCTGTTATCTGGGATTTATTTATCTTCTATAATTGAAACTTACTAGCCTTGAGTGGAGGCCTGGGCCTGCCAGGGTGTGCGGAAAACTTGACTTCCTCCATTGCCGGGGAAACCCATGCCTCTTGCTCACTTCGTGGCCGTAGCCTTCTTGGTTGGTTTAATTTGCATACTCGCTCCTGATTGACTGGTGGGTGTAGTGGAGTGATGCTTAATTTGCATATAACTCTTTTATTAGATAGGAGATATATATATATATATATATATATATATATATATATATATATGCATTTATTATTTACATATCCAACATATAATTTACCCAAACAAGCATAACAAACAGAATGAATAAGTAAATTTTGATATGTTCACACTATAGACTATTACAATGAGAACATATGGATGAATTTGAGAAACAGAAAGAGGCAAATATCAAAGAATACACACAGCATCATTTCATTTATGTAAAGTGCAGGAATAAGAAAAACTAATCTGTAATGTTAGAACTTGGGATAAGAATTGCTCTTGGTGGGGGAGGGAGAGCTTGTTAATGGATGGAGCATAAGGGCACTTCTGAGGTGTTTGTAATATGCCAATGTTTTGTTGTTATTATCTGGGTATGTGCAATTTGCAAAAATACATTAGGGAGTTCATATAAGAATCCTGTGCATTACTGAACCTAATTTATATTATAAGATTTTTTTAAATAAACAAAATAAAACCACTGGCTGACTGAAACCACTATTGTTGTTTTTAATAATAGGACCTACTATTTTGAAATATTTTAAGGGAGATTAGGGTCATTCAACAAACATCCACAAATTAAAAACTTGATGAACTATTTTGTGTTCCACCTCTCACCCTTAACTAGATTTATGATCTTTAACACATATTTTTAATTCACTGAACCCCTGATACCTCTCCCTTAAATTAATTATTTTTATAGTTACTGCTTTTGAACTTCTCATTCAACTTTAGAATTCTATATTCTTATTAATTTAGGGATTTAGTTTAATTGAAGTGAAAATACTCTTTCAACATTTGACTAAAAATAGATTAAGTTTCCCTACACTGAAGATAATAATCCATTTCTTACTTTATTGTCATTGAAATATTAAGTTTTTTTTCAAAAATAAGGTTAATTGCAGGATAATCTTGTTTTTGCTATTAATTTTGACAAACTGATTATATATGCTTCCAGATGAAATTTACTTATGTAAAAATAATTGAGATGACAAAGTTTTTCTAATTATCTTAAGCAAAGAATGTTAACTTGCTAATAATATTAAAACTCAGCAAATACTTTTCTAATGTATATTTTATGTAATAAGAAATCTTGAAACTATTACTAAAATACATGAAAGAAAGACAAATATTGATTAAACATATTCAGAACCATCCCTAAGGCCAGGTAAAAAGAAAAGCATCCTGTGAGTTGTCAAGAATTATTAGAGCAACTGGAAAAGGACTAGTGGTGATTTGAAATCGATGATTGACACAGGTAAAACAAATAAAAATAAATGGTTGTTTTGAAGGAGCAGAGAATCTGAATATTTATAGTCAATAAAATCCCAAGGAAAATAAAACGTAAACCATGCCAGTGTGCAGGCAAATATGAGAGTCCTCATGTGTATATATTCAGTGATTTCTTTATCTAATAAGAAATAGGAAATTATGACTCATGGGTAGACTCACATCAAAAGTCAAAATCAAATGGCTTTATTGAGCATTTTACTTTGTGCCCATGCAGTAATATTTTACACAGAGACCTGCTGTAAAAATAATACCTGTGTCAGAAAACAAGAAAAAGTAATAGAAGAATGATGAACTGAAGTCACCCTTAAGCAGAAGTTGCCTGATATTGCTACACTTTCTTTCCAGAAATATTCATAGAATAAAATTTATGTTGGAACCATCCAGATTATTGTGTTTGAAGGCAAGTGGAGGAGAGAGTGTGAAATATATTGAATAGCTTTCTTGTTCTAAATGCAAGCAGAGGTTAGTGTTTTATACTTCCTTTGAGTGGTCATGCAGTAACCTTTTCAAACTTTATGACAAAAAACCTCACAGTTGGGCAATAATGTTGCCATGTGAAAAAAGCCAAAACACTTAAAACTCAAAACCTATTTCTCATATTTTAAATCCTGATTTTTTTCTTGCCTTTTAACTTTAGTTTACATTTTTCATGTTCAGGCAGTTTAGAAAAAGGAGGAAATATAATATAAGTACTTATAATGGTTTAAACAACTATACACAATATTAAGACATTTGAGATGAGGAGAAGGATTTACAGTCTGACAGATGCGCATATTTTAAAAATCTTTCTTTAATTTTATTCTTGAAGCAGACCATTTGTCCTTGGAAAGATCATTTAAACTTTCTTTTTTAAAAAAAAATTATCTTTATTGTTGAAAGTATTACAGATGTCCCCTTTGTTTGTTTCTCCCACTGACCCCTTCCACCCTGTACCATCCCCTGCCAGGCCTTCACCACACCATTGTCTGTGTCCATGGGCTATGTATAATATGCATATAAGTTCTCCAGTTAATCACTCCCCAACCCCACCTTCCCTCTGAAATATGTCAATCTGTTCCACGCTTCTATGTTTCTTACATAATATTATCACCATGCATTAGCTAAATGGTACTAATAACCATCATAGAAATTATAGGAAGAATAAATATTGAATAGTATAAAAGTTAGTGGAAAAATGTTTTGTTTGAATAACAGTCATAATACTAGGGAACTGTTTTAATGAGCTCAACTCAGACTAAAATTAATATTTTACATTCACTTGTGACATATTAAGACAGTAAACCTATTCAGTATTTCTTTTAAAGATCAATAAATGAATACATATCTTTTGTTAGTGACTGTTATTTTCTCTTATGATTTGTAGCCAAAGTTATTAAAAATAGCTTTTACTATAAAACAAGGAAAAAAGTCAGTCACTCCATTCATTATTCCAGTGAGCCATGTGCAGATTCCATTGTGCTAAAGAGGCTGTACAGGAGCCAAATGACCACTGGCCCATGGCTTTAGTCTGTTATAACGCTGACATGAATGGTAGTCTACAGCAGTGATTAACTATTTAATGCTGCAAGAAAGTACATTACCTTTGGTTCAAAAGCAATTGATTAGAATTTAGAAAGGCATGACAACTGTTTTAAGAGACAATTAAAATGAATATTTTACCTATATGTGAGTTCATGTGTCCCTTCATTTATTGTTAACAAACATTTGCTAAGCCCTTTATAAGTGCCCCGCCCCCTATTTTTTCTGGTGCTTAGAGTCACTAGCAAATATATTAGACAAATATTCTGTTTCAGTTTTACATCCTAAAAAGAAGACATAAATAAATAAAATAAAATTATATACTACATTGACTGTTGATAGACGTTATGTTTTTAAAAAAAGGTAGAAAAGATAAAAGGGAACAGGGAGCACAAAGTGTTCCAGGGAAGAGGGGAAAGTTGCAATTTTAAATAAGGTCATCGAGGTAGTCTCAGTGACAATGTATCTTTGAGCAGACTTCATATAGGCAAAGGAGTTACCAATGCAGACACCTGAGAAGGAAATGTTCTATAAGAGGTAACTGCCAATACAAAAGCCCTAAAATGTAAGCATGCCTGTTGTGTTCAAGGTAAATCAGCCAGTGCAGCTGAGGAGAGGGACAGAAGGCACAAGATGAGGTGTTTGGGGGCTTGTCTAGGAAGAACCTAGTAAACTATTGTGATAGTTAATTTTATGTGTCAATTTGGCTGGATGTTGAGGTACCCGGATACTTGGTTCACATTATTTCCCGATGAGATTAGCATTTGAACCAGTAGTGAGTGAAGCAGATTCCCCTCCCCAACATTAGTGGGCCTCATCTCATCTGATGAGGATCGGAATAGAAAGAAGGAAGAGGAAGGGAGAATTCCTTCTCTCTGCCCTCAGCCTGGAACCTAAATCATTGGCTCTCTTGTTTGCAGACCTGCAAACGTGGACTTGAACTTCACCATCAGCTTTCCTGGGTCACCAGCTTGCAGACGGCAGGTTATAGGATGTTTCAGCCTCCATAATCACAAGAGCCAATTCCTTATGATAAGATAAATATATATTTATAATATAAGATAAATATTACTTAAACTACACACACACACACACACACACACACACACACACACACACACTGGTTCTGTTTCTCTGAAGAACTAATATAAGCATTGCAAGGACTTTTTTTTTAATTTAATAAATCTTTATTGTTCAGATTATTACAATTGTTTCTCCTTCCCCCCCCCCCCATATCTTCCCACCACCCGGTTACCACCCCCCTTCTGCCCTTACCTCCCCCCTGCTGTCCTTATTCATAGGTGTATGATTTTTGTCCAGTCTCTTCCCATACTCCCCACACAGAAACCCTTCTCCCCCTGAGAATTATCAATCCACTCCCATTCTCTGCCTCTGATTCTATTATGTTCACCAGTTTATTCTGTTCCTCAGATTTTTAATTCACTTGACTTTTAAAATCACTTGTTGATAGATATTTATTTGTTGTTCATAATTTTTATCTTTACTTTTTTCTTCTTTTTCCTCTTTTTAAAGAATACCTTTCAGCATTTCATATAATACTGGTTTGGTGGTGATGAACTCCTTATCTGTGAAGCTCTTTATATGCCCTTCAATTCTGAATGATAACTTTGCTGGGTAGAGTAGTCTTGGTTGTAGGTTCTTGCTATTCATCACTTTGAATATTTCTTTCCACTCCCATATGGCCTGCATAGTTTCTGTTGAGACATCAGCTGATAATTGTATGGGTGTTCCCTTGTAGGTAACTAACTGTTTTTCTCTTACAGCTTGTAAGTTTCTCTCTTTGTCTTTTGCCCTTGGCATTTTAATTATGATGTGTCTTGGTGTGGTCCTCTTTGAATTCCTTTTGTTTGGGGTTCTGTGTGCTTCCTGGACTTGTAAGTCTATTTCTTTCATCAGGTGGGGGAAGTTTTCGGTCATTATTACTTCAAATAGGTTTTCAGCGTCTTGTTCTCTCTCTTCTTCTGGCACCCCCATAATTCTGATGTTGGTATGCTTGAAGTTTTCCCAGAGGCTTCTTACACTATCTTCAACTTTCTGAATTCTCTTCTCTTCTTGCTTCTCTGGAGGCGTGTCTTTTGCCTCTTTGTATTCCAAATCTTTGAGTTGATTCTTGCATTCCTCTAGTCTGCTGTTGGGTCTCTGTATAATATTTTTTATTTCAGTCAGTGTATGTTTCATTTCTAGTTGGTCCTTTTTCATATCCTTGAGGGTCTCATTAAATTTTTCGGCCTTTTCCATGAAATTCTTGAAAAACCTTATAACCGTGGTTTTGAACTCTATGTCCATTCGTGTGTTCTCCTCCATTTCTTTCGTTTGGGATCTGTTTCCTTGCCTCCTCATTTTCGCTGCTTCCCTGAGTTGGTTGGGTAGCTTTGTGTACTAGGTGTCCTATTGGTTTAACGGGTCAGCCTCCCAGTTACCTGAGGTGGACGCTCTTGGTGCACCCTTTTGTGGACTGTGTTTACAGCCTTGTTTTAGTTAAGTCTTGATTGTTGTTGGTGTCACTGGGAGGAATTGACCTCCAGGCCAATTGGCTGTGAGGACCCGCTGTGTCTATAAAGGAAGAATTGCTGTGCTGGAGACACAGTAGGGCTTTGGTGCTCACTGAGTCTGCCTCTTGAATGTGTTCCTTATGAGAGTGGTTGAAATCTGGTGTCATCTCACATCGACTACTAGATACACTAGTTTCTGAATCTCCAACGGGGTGCAGGTCAGCTACTATCTGAGGCCCCCCAGCAGGAGCTACAGAAAGAACTATAGTTTTCTCCTCTTTGCTTGGGTGGTTTTGGAGCAGTCTGACTGGAGCTGCAGTTAATTTGGTTAAGCTGCTACAGAACAGGCCATTTATATGTAAAAGCCACTGTGTGGAGCCTGGGCTAGTTTGTAGAATGTGCGGGGCGGGGTCTCAGGGCGGAGCGGGGCCTCTGGACATCACTAGGCTAGGGCGTGGCAAACACTGATGGCTGCCATCAGCCGTCTCTGTCTTTCCGCGTTTCCAAGTCCCCGCATCCCATGCTCCAGTGCAGTAAACACTGATTGCTGGGCGCACCTCTGCAAAAAAGTCACTCTCACTTTCCGCCCCGAAGGGAGAGAGTCCAGCTTCTCCCCGTAGGGGTCTGGGTCCCCCGCGAGTCCCCAGAAACTGGATTTCAGAGCGATCAGGAGCTTGTCTCCCTTTGGGTTGAAGAAAAGCCGTGCACCCAGTCACCAGTCACCAGTCCGATTCGCGTGCCTCCATACCTCAGCTTTTCAGCGTTTGTGCTCCTTTCTCTTCTTAGTTGTAAATCTTCCACTCAGCCAGCTTTCCCGTGGTTCTGGGTGGTAGACATTTTGTCTTTTAGTTGTATTTTTGAAATTGTTGTGCGAGGCGGCAGTTTAGTTGTTTAACTTTGCCGCCATCTTGGTTCCTCCTCCTCTGGAGACTTTCGCATTGCAAGGACTTTAACTTTTATTCTCAGAAAAATGGGAAAGCACTGCAGTGTTTTGAGCCATCATAAATCTTTGACTGGTTATTTTGGAGAAAATTTATAGAAAAGCAATGTAATGATTGATACTAGATATGCCAGTAGCTTGGTACAAGGAGATACTAACAAAAATGATGAGAAGTGGTTGGTTTCTTGACATATCAGAGATCAAAGAACTTCCTCGTGAAATGGACATGAGCAGGGAAGAAAGGCAGTAGTCAAGAATTACACCATGTTTTTGACCTCAGTAATTGCAAGGATGCAATCACCATTACCTCAGAGAGAGAAGATGGTGGTTGGAGCAAAACCACCCTAGCTAGCCTCTTTCAAATTTCCATGAGTTTCTCAGAGTAATATGATTCAGATTAAAAGGGACCCTGAATTATCACTAGACTTTCAAATAAAGTCATAGTACAAAGGCATTTATTTTAATTTATTTCTACACAAATAATTTTATTGCAAAGAAAATAAAAGAGAAAATACTAAAGGAAGATAAGGACATGGATACCATTTTAGTTTTCAGAATAAGCAGAAAATAACATAGTTACAATTCTATCACAACAAGCAAAAAAGCAAATTTATTTTGGAACAGTGGTTTTCATATTGCTTTGTAGAACCCCAGGTTTCTCACGGATCAGGGTGTGCCAGTGAGGAAATCAGGCAGGATATAACTTTGCTTTTATTGTTGTTTTTTTCAAAATGTATTAGCATTCTATAATTGAATATATATAGCAAAAAAGATTATTGCTATATTTTTTGAACTCTGAAAACCACTGTTATAGAGGAAGACCTCTGATTTTATTCCTCCATTAAAAATGTGAACTTATTTACTTTCTCTGATATTATCATAGATTTTGAACTCAAAGTAAAGTGGGTATAAAGGGTTGGTAAGAAGAAATGCATGCATAAATATGAAATATTCATGATACTATATTTGACTACTTTTGTTACGATGAAAGATGTCCAAAATCCAGCAAGAACTATTTCTCTGTTCTTATAGAAGAAATAACAATGTGTCAATATTGTGAAATATGATTACCATTGTATTGTTTTTAACTTGTGTATAAAGTATTTGAATTTGAAAACTTTCCAACTAAAAGCTTTGAATTTTTTTTTCCTAATTAAACATGGTATTTGCATCTTAGGAAACAACTATTATTAGAGAAAATGTAAATAGATGCATAAAGTCCAATTGCTTCACAGACATGAATTTTTCATTTCTACAATAAATGAGATGAATTTAATTTTTTTAAAAGGGAATCCCTACCAAAGAAAACAATGCTAACATTGATTAAGAGTATTGTAAAATAAAATTATAACTAATTATTACAGTTTCAAATTACCTAAAGCTCATATTATTCACATGGTTTCTTTTGAAACAAAAGTAAAGAAGCATCCACAATAAAACAGCTTCATTAAATGCTATTTGTCTTTGTATATCCTATTCTGGTAACTTTAGATTACTTCACTCAAATGAAATACTAAATAATCACAAATCAATTAATAAAAGTGGCCTGTTGACTTGGAACTGAGGCAAAAAAAAATTTGTTTCAGTCCAACTAAAATTTGAATCAGCTGCAATAGCATTATTCTCTTTGGAATGCATTACTATAGCCTCAATACACATCTATACTAACAAAGAGCTAATATGCTAATGGTCAGGATGCCATAATGGCTAACGACCAGGTCATTAGCATATTAGCTGGGGCGTTGCTCCGGAGATGGGGCAGAAGTGGGGAGGTGCCTGGGGAGGGGAGGGGTGAGAGACCATAGTGCCCCCCTCACCAGTCCTTTGTCACCCACTGCTCGCACTCTGAGTGCCCTGCAGCCCACCTGCCAGGGTAAGGAACACAGTACAGCAGGCAGGATGCTTCCACACTCTCCTCTGGTGCCATGATGGGGTGGAGCCGCTGCGTTGCTCCTGAGACTGGGCAGAAGTGCGGAGGCACCCACAGAAGGCAGGACCAGCCCAAGGCGACTTGAGAGACTGAGGGTGGGGCTTGAAGCAGCCAGAGAAGGCCAGAGGGTTTGGGGGCTGGGCCAGGCACGCTGGAGCTCTGCATGGACAGGTTTGGGTGTCAAGGCAGGGCTGCAGGTGGGTGAGCGACGCTGCTCGAATTCACGTGCTGGGCTCCTAGATGAAACTATTATATTGCGTCAACAGTTGTATTATATATGTTGGCTATTTTGACAGCAACAATAGTTATCTGCATAGTTCTTTATACTTTAATGAAAGTTTGTCTTCTGAAAATCCTCATGGTTACAATATTTATCAGATATAAATCTGAAATTATTTAAATTTTATTCACATCATAAATTATAATTTCACATATCAGCAAAGTGTTTAAGGTAACTCTCTAGGGAATAACTTATTTAGTAATTAAGAACAAAAGATTTTGCAATTATCTACACTAATAAAAAAGAAAATGCAAATTGACTGTACCTTCGCAACGCCTACCAGCCAATCAGGAGTGAGTATGCAAATTAACCCAAGAAAGATGGAACGTTAATTTGCATACGCAGGTGCTGAGCAGCCAGGGAAGGGGCGGGATGTTTGCATCATTGTCATGGCAACAACGCAGGTGTTCCACACTGCCCAGCAGCTCTGGGCCTCTGGGCAGCGTGGGAAGGCAGAAAGGCGGCTCCGGCTTGAGCGAAGGTGGTGCTGGCAGCCAGGGGAAGGAAGACCCATTCTTGCACAAATCTTCATGCATCAGGCCTCTAGTTTTCCATAAGCACATTGTACAAGTTATTAAATAAAAGAAAATTCATCTCCTGTCCATTGTAATTTCATATTATGAATTATAATCATGTTCATTTTTCAAGAAATATTCATGTCATTTGACATGCTAAGTTATAGTCATGGGTCACTAAACAAAAAGATTTCATTGTGGGAAAATCATAGAGTGCATTTACATAAACCTATCTGGTACAGTCTACTACATGCCTAGGCTATATGTTATGACCTATTACTCCTATACAACAAGCTTATTCAGCATGTTGCTGTACAAAAACACACAAGATTAGATCAAGAATAAGAGAAAATTATGCATTTATACAACATCAGATGTATGAGGCTGCTGCCAGTATAACAGGATGTACTATTTACAAGCAAACTTTTTTTATAAGTAAACAGAGGATACTAAAATAATGATAAAAAGTAAACTATAGTAAATAATAAACCAGTAACAAAGTCATTGTTGTCATCAAGCACAACTGTCAGTACAGTAGGTTTGTTTACACTAGCATTACCACAAACACATGAGTAACGTGTTGCACTGCAAACAGGCATTACAATTATGACAACTGACATCACTAGGCAATAGGAATTTTTCCTCTCCCTTGTAAACAGGCAGCAGCACTGTTGTGTATGTGGTTAGTTGTTGACTGAAGCATCATTATGTGGTGCATGAATGTATTATGATTATTTCACCAATGATAATGCTTTGATGTTTTTTTATTTGCCATACTGTAGCATTTTAAATTTTATAAAATGGATTTCAACAGTATAATCTATATATATATAAACCTAACAACCATTACAGCGGAATGACCAGAATGCACTGCAGCAGCCAACCAGCCTGTTCAGGGCTGGGTCAGCTGGCCAACCGCCTTGGCTGGCAGAAATTTGGGGTCCGGAGACCTTAGGGTTGCTTGGTCTTGGTCTCCAGAAGCTGCACGGGCAAACCTTTCCCAAGATCAAGGCACCGGAGTTGGGGATGTGGTGGGGAGGCTTTCCTGGTGGCCACAGCAGTACCTGGGCCACGCCCAGCACCTAGGCGTCTGGCCCTGGTTGGAACAGTGGCAGGGGGCAGTGGCACACAGGAGGTGCAAGGCCTGACCTGAGCTCTTACCCAACCTGCTGGGCCCAGCAGCATCAGCAGGTGGGCCACGATATGCAATGAGGCACTGGGGCACAGACCAGAGGGAAAGCAAGCCAGGAAGGCAAGGCCCTGTGCCAGACAGAGCCCCGAGTGGCATAGAGGGGGGACGGAGCTGGAAACCCTGGTGGAGTGGGTGGGGCTGCAGCCCCATGCTTTTTGGTCCTTGGCCTTGGAATTCAGAGGTCAGCCCTGCTTTAAGAGAGAGGACATGGCAAAAAGTGGCAAGGCCATAGGAGAGATGGGAAATGCTGTGGCCATCTTCGGGAAACACAGCTGCCATAGTCTTCAGTATGAATGATAATCTTTGGTCTGCGTTCTACAGAAGAGAAGCTGAGACTCAATGAAGGGAGCCTTCCACAACACCTCACCCACTTCTCAGACATGACCCTGTGCAGCATTGTTTTCATTGAAAGTAGAGGATCCAAAATGTTTTTATATCTTTGCTATTTTAGGCAGGAAAGAATTTAGCACAGGGAATTGGTGCTTGGGAAATCATCGGAAAGCTGGAGGAGTGGGTATTAGGGTGAGCCCCCAGAGACACCCTGCTCAGAGGGAGAAGCTGCCCCTCAGCCACAACTGAATTCTAGGACACTCTGGTGCAGCTGTGACCCAGCGATCAGGAAACTGCTACCCCTGCAAGTGCAAGTGGCCTCCAGCTCCCACAAAACAGGTCACTGGGCACTGCCTCTGCCACAACTGCCTGTGCACAGCCTGGATTCTGCTACAGAAAATCTCCCCAGCTCTGCAAACATGATCACCAGCAGCAAACAGCCCAAACTGCGGGAAGATGTCTCTGCCCCACTTCTGCCTTCAAAATATTGTGCCAGCACATTCAATTGGAAGAAAGAAATTCATATCCAGAAAACTTGCTGCAAAGGAACTTGGGCAATTTCAGACTTTCTTCTAGGAGTAAGATCTTGCCAATGTGCCGCATGTGCCTGGCATTGATAAAAATGGGGCCAGCTGGCGGAGCTCAGTGGTTGATCATCAATCTATGAACCAGGAGGTCATGATATGATTCCTGGTCAGGTTTTGGGCTTGATCCTCAGTAGGGGTGTGTAGGAGGCAGCTAATCAATGATTCTCATCACTGATGTTTCTATCTATCTCTCCCTCTCCCTTCCTCTGAAATCAATAAATATTTTTTAAATGGGGTCATGCTGTATGTATGTGTTACAAAAAGTTTTTCACTTTATAGATCACTAATGTCTTTCTTGTTAAAACCATACTTATAGAACATTACTTATCATTCATTTTAATTGATCTCAGAAAGAAGAAGAGAGAGAGAGACAAAAATTGTTCCATTCTTTCCTGCACTCACTGGACTGGGTATTGAATCTGTAACCTGGGCATGTGCCCTGACTAGCAATTGAGCCACCACTTTCTGGTGTATGGGACAATGCTATGCTGGTACCCTGACCCCAAATTCCAGCCTCCAGGACTGTGAGAAAAATACATTTCTGTTGTTTAAGCCACACAAATTTATGATATATTGTTATGGCTGTCTGAGCTGACTAATCCTATATAATAAAAGCCCAGCGACCGAATGGCAGAATGACTGGAATGACCGGAACAACTGGAATAACCATGGCCCCTCACCCTGGTCAGCCCCACCCCTGATTGGCCCCCATTGGGGCAGGCCAACTGGGCCCCACCAGTGCACAAATTCATTCACCAGGCCTCTAGTTACATATAAATTATTTACCTAAGGTAAAAGATTGCATCATATATTATTAACATCCATATGTACTCAATAATCTTTTCATGTGTGTTGAGATAACAAGAATAATTAAGAGTTTAAAGATGGAATAGTGAACTTCACCATTAAATATTAGCAGCTACTGTTGATTAAAGAGCAATGAGTAATTAAATGATCTCTATTTGGAGGTGGTATTAAACAAAGAACTGAGTCAAGTGATAAATTAGATGGACTAAAATATATGGATTAGCCAAGGGCCAGGCATATTAAAGGACCTTGTCTACTTCATATGACTGAGTCTGGACAAACATGGTCAGATGATCCTGTGTTTTACAATTGTATTAAAGAGTTTGGGATTTATTTTAATGTGTGACAAAAATTTATGAAATTATTTTAAGAAAGGTTATGATATTAATATTTTTTATTTTAAAATGGTCATGTAATACACAGCATGGTGACTATAATTAACAATACTATACTATGATTTGAAAAGTGCTGAGAGTAGATCTTAAATTTATCATTACAGGAAAAAAGCACTGCAACTATGTGAAGTGATGGATGTTAACTAAACTTATTTTGGTAATCATTTTGTCATATATACACAAATGAAATCATTATATTGTAAACTAATACTATGTTATATGTAAAATTGTATCTCAATAAAACTGGGGAAAAAATGGTCATTCTGTGATTGTAAAGATGACATAAAAATTAGGGAAAACTGAGGTTAGCAGAGAAGTTGGATACTATTCCATGTGGTCATAATGAGATATTGCTATAAATAATATATATGTATATAAATAATATATATGTATATATGTATATTAATCACTGCTGATGTAGGCATATTCTGTAAAGCATATATAATCTAAAAATGCAAATATGTGACAAAAACACTGAAGTGATATATTCTTTTTTTTTGTATGTACATTTATACATGCATTAAACATTAATAGTAAAAAGAAAAGAAATATGAAGATAGTATATGAAGCCTCTGGGAGAACTTCAAGACTATCAACATTTTTATTGTGGGGATGAAAAAAAAAGAAAAAGAGCAAGAAACTGAAAAACTATTTGAAAAAAATGACAGAAAGCCTTTCTAACCTGATGAAGGAAATAGACATACAAACCCAGCAAGCACAGAGAGTCCCAAATAAGATTAATTCAAAGAGGCCTACACCAAGACACATCATAATTAAAATGCAATAGGTTAAAGACAAAGAGGGAATCATAAAAGCAGCAAGGTAATTCCCATAAATCTGTCAACTGATTTCTCAAAATAAACTTTGTAATCCAGAAGGGAGAGGCAAGAAATATCATTGTGATAAAAAGCAAAGACCTAACCAAGATTATTCTACCCAGCAAAGATATTATTTTAAATGGAAGAACAGATAAAGAGATTCCCAGACAAAGAAAAGCTAAAGGAATTTCTCACCATCAAACCAGTATTACCCGAGATGTTAAAGGGTATTCTTTAAAAAAGAAAAGTAAAAACAAAAAGATTTTAAAAATGTGAACAATAAAAGGGCAATAGCCCAGCTGGCATGGCTCAGTGGTTCAGTGTTGACATATGAACCTAGAGGTCACAGTTTAATTCCTGGTCGGGGCACATGCCTGGATTGTGGACTTGATCCCCTGTATGGGGCATGCAGGAGGCAGCCAATCAATGATGCTCTCTCATCACTGATGTCTCTCTCTCTCTCTCTCTCTCTCTCTCTCTCTCTCTCTCTCTCTCTCTCTCTCTCCTTCTCCCTTCCTCTCTGCAATCAATAAAAATATATTAAAAAATAAAATAAACAAAATGGCAATAAGTAAGATGGAAGGGAAGTTGGGGAGATGGGTGAAAAAGGTGAAGGGATTTAGAAATACAAATTGATAGTTACAGAATAGTCATGTGAAGTATGGAAGAGATTAACCAAAGAACACATATGAAAATATGCATAGCCCATGTACACAGATGTGATTAAAACAATGTGATGAAAATTAGATTGTGGGGGTGGGGAAAGGAAGAGGGGCTGGGTGGAGGTAGGCAAAGAGGAGGAAATGGGGGACATCTGTCATAGTGTCAACAATTTAAAAAATAAAGTAAGCTAAAAGATCTGATTTTAAAAGATGTAAATATGGAAGAAAAGTATTTAAACCTTAATTTCTTAGAGTCTTCTGATACTTGCCTTCCAGTGACCTATGTTATTTAAACTTGAGTGCATTCCCTGTAAATTATTACCATATACTTTACTCATTCTTTCCTCAGAAATTCCAGTAGACTCACAAGCGACAGGAAGTGGGAAGTTTTGGTGATAATTAGAAATAGATGTAATTGAGCATTGGGACTATAGATTAGAGGTAAGGTAAATGATAGGACATAAGAACTTGATTTTGCAATTAACTCTTAGCACAACTAATTTATAGATCAGGACAACTGAGTCAAAATATTTTTTTGCATGAGCCTCAAAAATGTGTTCCCATGTGCTACTAAAGTGAGAATAGTGCTCACTATTAATTTTTAAAATATGTTTTATTGATTTTTTTTACAGAGAGGAAGTGAGAGGGACAGAGAGCTAGAAACATCGATGAGGGAGAAACATCGATCAGCTGCCTCCTGCACACCCCCCACTGGAGATATGCCTGCAACCAAGGTAAATGCCCTTGACCAGAATCGAACTCGGGACCCTTGAGTCCGCAGGCCACCACTCTATCCACTGAGCCACACCAGTGAGAGCTGTACTGAGAATTTTCCTGAATGGAATTAAAAGTGCAACATTTTGCATCTGGAAAGAGGAGTAGAAAAATAATCTTTCATAGTTGATGTTTTCTCCTTAGTGATGTTGGGCTAGAGGAATTATTAGGTGATTCAGTATTTTATCTACAAGAAGTGTGCAAGCACCCACATGTTCATAGTGAGTAAGAAACCAAAGAAAGCCTGCATTCTTGGGAGTTAAACAAAACGTTTGGTGCTTCTATTTAGGTGCAGTTAAGAGTGAGCATGTTTAATTTCCTAGGCCTCATCTGTAAAATGGTGTGAAAATAAGTTTCTTATAGTATTATAGTGCGAATGAAAGAACATAAATATATGCAAAGTACCTGGCAAGTAATAGGCACTTAATAAGCACACAGTACTTAGCAAGGATGAAACATTCAATATATGTTAATTTCCTTCTTCTTCTGCAGGAATTAGAAAAGAACAGTTTAGTCTTCTAGGAAGAATGAGAAATAAAGTCTTTGATACTGAAAAGACCCAAGAATTAAAATTTCAAAAGAAAAAGGGACAAGATCTTTAAGGGAGTATCCTGGGTGGTTAGTGAAATGTTTAGAAAACTGGGTAGCCTGGACAATATGTTGATTCTAACATGAGGAAGTCTTTTTCTATATAGCACATGTGGTGCCAAGCAAATGTTGCCACAATAAGTATGAAGGAAAATTTTACAATTTTATAAAGAAATGTGATAGAACAATAAGCATTTGTAAGACTGACAGAAAAACTAAAAAACTATGTTTTGTGGAGAGATACATGAATTTACATTTCTGAATAGAAACTTTTCTCCCATCAACATAGAAGTGACAATTGGACAACTGGGGGGTGAGAAGAAGGAGAGGGACTCTAAGAACTTCTTCCAAAGCATCCTCAGTTATGGGAATAGGTTAGGATGAGGCAAAGGACACAGAGCAGCAGCAGCTTTGGATCCTGGATGATAGAGAAAAGCAACAGTAGGTTACTGGTACCCAAGGAGAGTGACTACATCTCCAGCACACATAAAATGAAGAAATGGGAGTTTTAATATTTGAAAGCCCAGTGTTTTATGTGGAACAAGGCTTCAGACCCATGAGATATTCATTGACATTTCTGTGATTCACTTGCTTTTTCAAAGGAGTGACACTAGATAATGAATTCCCAGTAATGCTTAGAGATAAACTGATGACTAAAATGATTTAATACTTACCAGCCTAAATAGACAAAATATCATTTCTTGTTTTTCTGAAAGTATCATGAACTTGGGGAGAGATCACCTTGATTAGAATATTGGCAATCACATTACTTACTACTTTTGTTTCTTACTTACTGTTTCTATAAAATGGAAGTAATAAGACAGTTATATTTTAAATAAATTATTATATGTGAGGCACATATTAATGCTCTTTAAACTTAGTGGTTATTATCTTTATTATGATTATAATTATTGTTTATTATAATTATAATTCCATTGAGAAGAGCTTTTCATTTTAAATGATAACTCTGATCTTTGACCTTACATACTGTTTATTATCAGTAATTTCTAGTTGGTTTCTTTGCAGATTTCCTTTTCTCATAATGAAGGAAAATATATATTAAAGTATCATGCCATTTAAATGAAAATATTTTATCCTTGCAATTCTTATGTTATAATTATTCAAAGTACCTGAAATAGTGATACAAAACTATCATTAAGGGTGATGAACCACAGATTATTCATAATTGAATACATATTGCATTAACTGATTATCTTCCTGAAATATGAGTTATTTTTGCTTTGTTAATAAGAATCATTTGGGTCATTTGTGTGCAAATGATGCATTACTTATATAAAATATAACATCACAGCTATTTAACTCTCTAGAAATTATCTTTGTCCTAGGTGAACACATAGACATACATAGACTCATACAATTCATATAAATAAAATCCACACATATAATTTTACCTAGATAGTATTTTATTAATAAATTGTAGTTTGTTGTGTGTGCTGCTTTGAGGTGAAGTAAAATATTTCAAACGCAGTTACTTTTTTCAGGATACAATAGTGAAAGATAACAGGAAACCTAACACAACTATTCAGATAATGGTACACACAAGAATTTTAATTGTGGATTATCCATCATAAATGTTCTTTAATAATAAAAAATACTTTCAATTAGATTTAAATCTTTTAAATTTATACTTATTTTATATTTGCAATAGTTTTAGATTTTCTTCCCACAATTTGTTCTATTATATTGACCATCAGTTAATGGAAATGTAAGGGAAGAGTCAAGTATTAACTTACTTAGTCTTTTCTTTTTATTAAAATGTTTCATGTATATGGCACAATTTGATTGTCCTTAAATATGACACAGTCTATATTCTATCAGACACTCATTGTGTTTAATAATATCTCTCCATGAAGGTTCATTAGTAGACAGTGTAATTTCTACAAAGTGAAAATAAAAAGTAGATTCTAGAATGCCATTTCTAGTTTGTATAACAGTCTGTCTTCTCTGCAGAAAGAATCATATAGGTTACACATGGTAGAAATTGGCTAAAATAAATTCAATGATGAGAATGATGAATATTGTCAATGGCTTTTCCTCTGATGTGACTTTAGGTTTTGATAAGGAATCCAAATCATAGTACTTAAAATATGTTTCCACCTATTCTATGAGAGATGGAAATGTTTGTCATTTTCATCCCACTCTCATATCTCTTTCTTTGTTTTGTGAGTGTTTTTTAAATTAAATTTATTGGGGTGACATTGGCTAAGGAAATTATATAGAAGTATACAATTATATTCAAGGGTAAAATTCTATGGTACATCATCTGTATATTGCATTTTGTGGCCACTATCCAAAGTCATATCTTCTTCCATCACCATATATTGGACCCCTTTGCCTTTTCTAACCCCTCAGCACTTGCTTTCCCTCTGGTAATCACCATATTCTTGTCTGTGTCTATGAGTTTGTGTTTATTTTTCTTCCTTAGAGAACATCCTTATGCTCTTTTCAGTCAACTGTAAAAAGCCTTCCCGAAGAAGTTCCTGGCAACATTTTCTGAACATTGCTGATAGAACTGTAAGTGTTCATTTGTCCTAAATCAGATTATTGATAGTCTCTTTCCCATGAGAAGACTACAAAGAGTGACTTCATTCAGATCCTGTTGGGCATATGAACATAAAGAGAATGTACTAATACTGCCATGCATTTGTTTTTACCATGTGCCCACCCTCCAAAAAGAGACCATGTGGCATTATAAGGAGTGAGCTTTGATTACAGGGATATTTACTCTTCCTCGTTTTGGTTCTTGGGGGAAATATTTTAAAATCATATTAACACTTTGAATCTCAGTAATTATCTCAAATTCTCCTTAATAATCATGGGACTATTGACATTTGTTATTTATAACCAAATCAATCTTTATAAGTAACCTATATATGTTTTTTATAACCAAATAATCCTAGATTAAAACACTATACATGTAATAAATAAGCAAATTAGTGTGTATTGAATAGTTTTAGAGTTATAGACAAAATGGGAAGGGGATAGAATTATCAATCAAATAGAAAAGTAAAGAAACTAGAATTGATAATGGTTAAAATTTTCAGGGAAAAATAAGTGAAAGTGCCTAATTCAAAATTTTAGCAGGTAATCTAAGTGAATTCACTTGTTTTTCTCATTAATACACTAATCAAATTGTTGAATAAGAGTTTAATGCACAAAAATGTATATGATTCATATAAATAAACTATGGAAATGTGATATTTTTAAAGGAAAGCACTTATAATATAGCCAGGAACCAAACTTTTCAGAGTTTCTTGGAATAAATTAAAGAAATGTGTAATAATCTATGGATAATGTTAAAAAAATTGTCCCACTGATATAAAGAGGAACCTAAATATTGAGTAGATACTAAACACATACAGATTAGAAAGTACAATATTATAAAATATAATAGATCCTTGTAGCCATTGATAAAACATTCTAATTTCAATTATGACCATCAGTTCTTTTCATAGAAATCAAGAAATTATTTTAAATGAAAGTGCAAAAGAATGATTCTAAAACAAGAGCAAGACAGGAAAACTATCCCTACCATATGCCATCATATTTATAAAGCTATACAAACTAAAATACCATGGTCACTAGTTCAGAATTAGATATACAGTTCAATTGTATAAAACACAATAGCTAGAAACAGGCATAAACACTTCTAGGAGCTGAATAAGTGAAAAAAGTGGCAATATAAGACATTATGCAAAAAGCTATATTATTCCATGCATGATATTGCGCCAGTTAAATTATGTTTAATCATATATATAATTAATATACACTTGTATTAAATACTGAATATATTTAAAAAGAAAATTTAATCTGTTACATGATTATATAGTAGAATATCCTTAGAATAAAAGAAAAATAATGTCTTAGACATGATTGAAAATGATTGATGAGTCTGACTACATGAAGATATAAAACACATTTAAGACAAACAATTTAAGAACCTGTATGGGCACAGTTATAAGACAAATAGTAGAGTATAAGATATTTGCAACCATAAAACAGATAGTAGTAGGATCCAGAATATGTAACAGATTTCTAGAAATTAGGAGAAAAAGAGAAAACAAATATTTAATTGAAGAGGTCATGTTTTTGGTCAATACATATATGAAAATATGTTTAATCTGATTAATGATCAAAGGAATGAAAATTAAAATAAGTTATTTTGCACATCCAACAAGAGTAGAAAAAATTGAATTTCTCATAGCAAGTATTTACAAAGATTTGAAGGAAATTAGAGTTTGCGAGCACTTCTAGTAGTGTTATATATTTTCAGAACTATTTTGGAAAACACTTTTGCTAAATTTAGAAAGCATTTAAAATATGCTTATCCAGCAATACTAATTCTGGGGAAACATTTTCATATGCACACAACAAACATGTATATGTGTGTTAATGTCAGAATCAACATTAAAATATAAAACTAATTATGTATATTCATGTGATAAAATATTTAATACATGACAGTTAAAATGAATGTACTATATATAAATAGATTGCATTTTTATGTATCTAAGAAGATACATTTATAAACCTCAATGTTAAGTGAGAAAAGGATACTGAGGAACAATGCATACAATTTGTCATTATTTAAATTTTTAAAAATTATAATATTTTATAAATTTTACATATATATCTTCATAGGAAAAATGCATCAAACATAAATTAAATGGATAATTCCAATTGAAAAAAAAATGGTTGCTTCCAGTGGGAGAAGGGTAATAAGATGTACTTGAAAGGGTCTAAGGGGAAAGTCAAGTTGAATTTCCAAATAAATTCAAAAATTATTCTCAGATTTTATATAGGGTGTCCCAGAAAGTGTATAGACACTTGAAATTATTATAAAGTCAGTGTTTATTAACACAAAGTTCATTTTCAAAATTTAAAAGAATCTACATAAATGAATTTTTTTGGTTTGTTTTCAAACTGATGACTGGCCCAGGCACTGCTAATAACACAAAACAATGGAATAGCAGTCAAGAATCATTTTATTTGGTATGTGTGCATCCTCATTTCATCCACTGTTACTGGTTTTGTACTGTAGACTTTATCATTTATGTGTCTCCATAAAAAGTCCAGTGAATAAATTTTCTTTGTTTAAAGCTTAGTCTGACTTCACCCATTATTTCAAATCAGTTAAACCTGAAAAGGAGGGAAAATTAAGTGAGTTATCAGCTGTTAAAAGTGTCGCTCAAAAATTTATAGATACTTTGAATAATTATAAAGGCAGTGATTGTGCTTCAACTGCATTTTTAAACGTCCAGTACTATTTTAATATGACTTTCCTTTGTGCATCGCTTAGTCTGACTGACAAGAAACATCAATTAAGCTATCAGTTGTTAAAGTGTGTATACATGTTTTGTGGACAGCCTGCATTTTATGTTGCATATGTATTTGTTTTTAAGTGTTTATAATACATGCTTTGCTTTTTATATTTTCTTAAAAGATTTTTTTCTAGTGTCTTTTCTTATTTTAATCAGTTTCCCTCATTTGACTTCATTTGAGCCTCTGCAACATATTTATATTTCTTGTCATTTCTTTGATTTGATTTTAATTTTCTCCTCTCTATGAGTTTTTGTCAATCTCCTTGATTATACATAGTTAATATTATTAAATTATCTTTTCTGTTTTGTTTTTTTTTTAGATTTTTAAACTTAAGACTTTATTGAATTTCATCTTAAAATATCAGGAGAGAAAATAAAACCTGGGATAATTTCCAATTAGTCACATACTAGAGGGCTTACATTCATAAACTGCTTATGATAAATCATTTAAATTATATCCTAAATACAGAGACAGAGAGTACAGCAGTCCCCCTGGCCCTTATCCATAGGTTTGTTTTCCATGGTTAGCATGGTCAACTGCAAGCTAATATATTAAATAGAAAATTCCATCTCAATTCATCTAATCACATATGTATTGTATTATCTCACATCATCATTAGGATAAAGATGAGTACAGTACAATAGGTATTTTGGGAGAAAGAGAGCCACATAACCTTTATTACAGTATATTGTTATAATTGTTCTATATTGTTATTGTTTTTAATTTCTTACTGTGTCTAATTTATAAATTGAGCTTTATCATAGTTTTTTATATATAGACTAAAGGCCCAGTGCACGAAATACATGAACAGGGGTGTGTGTTCCTCAGCCCAGCCTGCACCTGGGACTCCTTGAGGGATGTCCAACTGCCCATTTAGGCCAGATCCCGCGAGGATCGGGCCTAAACGGGCAGTCGGACATCCCTCTCACAATCCAGTACTACTGGTTCCCAACTGCTTGCCTGCCTGCCTTCCTGATTGCCCCTAATCATTTCTGCCTGCCAGCCTGATCACCCACTAACCACTCCCCTGCCAGCCTGATTGATGCCTAACTGCTTCCCTGCCAGCCTGTTTGCCCCTAACTGCCCTTCCCTGCAGGCCTGGTCACCCTTAACTGTCCTCCCCTGCCGACATGGTCACCCCTAACTGTCCTCCACTGTAGGCCTGGTCCCCCCCAACTGCTCTCGCTTGCAGGCCTGGGTCACCCCCAACTGCCTTTCCCTGCAGGCCTGACCGCCCACAATTGCCCTCCCTTGCAGGCCTGGTCCCTCCCAACTGCTCTCCCCTGGTGGCCTGATCGCCCACAACTGCCCTCCCTTGCAAGCCTGGTCCCTCCCACTGCCCTCCCCTGCTGGCCTGATCACCCACAACTGCCCTCCCTTGCAGACCTAGTCCCTCCCAACTGTCCTCCCCTGCTGGCCATCTTGTGGCAGCCATCTTGTGTCCACATGGGGTCAGCCATCTTTAACCCCTTGCACTCACTTGCTTTTTTCTTGATTCCTTTATTCTAATGCTAACCGTGTCAAGTCACACTCGACATCTGAGTGCAAAAGGTTAACCACATGGGGGCAGCCATCTTGTGTTAGAGTGATGGTCAATTTGCATATTACTCTTTTATTAGATAGGACTAGAGGCTCATTGCAGGAAGATTTCTGCAAGAATAAGGCTTCCTGTGGCCATCTCCACCACCCCACCTGCTTCCCTCCCTTCTCCACTGCCCTGCCTGCTTCCCTCCCTTCTCCCTGCCCTGCTTGCTTCTCCGCAGCTTCGCTCCCTTCTGCAGTGCTTGGCTTCCTTCTACATTGTCTTCAGTCTTCATTCTGTGCCTGGATATGCAAATTAACCGCCATCTTGCTTGGGTTAATTTGCATACTCAATCCTGATTAGCTGGTGGGTGTGGCTTGTGGGGGTAGTGGAGGTACGGTCAATTTGAATATTTCTCTTTTATTAGATAGGATATATATGTAGACAAAAACACTATATATGGAATTTGGTACTATCCATATTTTGGTCATTGACTAGAGGTCTTAGATGTATACTCCGTAGATAAAAAGGAGCTGCTATATATTAAAAAAATAATAACATGAATGGGTCTTCCAATAAGAAATGAGATTCATTAAAGGTTACTCTTCATTAGCACATGTATACACAATGCACATCCCTGCAGATTATTGTTTCAAAAGCTTAATAGACACAATTAGGAGATTACTTTATGCAGTCAAATATAGATAAATAAAGAGCCCCCTATTGTATAACATATGCTAATTTACATTTTTAGTTTTAATAATCTTAGGAATTTATGTTTATATAAATTTCAAACTGTTTGTACATAATATTTTTATTGAATAGTTTTTTTAAATTAACTCGGTTTCAAATATTTGCATGATATCAAATTTAGATTCACCATTTTGCTAACTGTAGTACAAAAGTAAAAACTGCTTTTTTAGTTATTCAGAATATATTTATTATCAATATGACTGGCTTTTAGTATATTTTCAAAGTTGGATATAATTAACTTATTACATATACTATCAATAGAATAGAGTCATTATTTAGTCTTGGACTCTTGCAAAATATCAAGTTAATCAATTATTTATTTGAGCCACAAATCATATAAAATTACAAGACCTGTGTTTTCATGACCAAAATTTCTTTAAAAAAACCTTTGTGAAATATCCTTGTATTTTATCATTTTGGTTCCTAGTTTTTTCTCTGAAATTTCTCTGCAAGCATAATGGTGTTCTCTTGCCATCTGTCCCTGTATTTTTTCTAGAATGCCCTCAAATCACATCTGGAATGTTATATTGGTACAGGCACTGTAGTACTCTCTCACAATAATTCCACTAAGCCTTTTACTAACCCATATGATTTCTACAATGCATCCAAATCAAGCATGTCACGTTCAAGCTTGTGATGTAAACATAGATTTGTTTCTTTGAACAACAAATTTTTCATTGTTCTATTCTAGTCTCAAACACCATTATCCTACATTCCGATTATAATACTTATAAAATCATATTCACCTCATTTTAAAATTCATACTTGCTTTTATCACTCACAATTAATATTCCTGGCCCCGCTTTTATGTTTTATATATTACTCCTAAAAATCATTGTGCTGCTTCTTCAGCCATGTATTCATTAAAGATTTTTGATCTGAGTATGTCTAAATTTTTTCCTTAAATATGTTTCTAATCTTTATAACACATAATCCAGGCTTTACCAAGAGCTCACCTTTTTGATATAAGAATCCATAGAATCCAATCCTACATAATAAAAGGGTAATATGTAAATAACCATCACTCCACTACACCCACAATTGGGCCAGCAGGAGGCGCAGGGGGCGGGACTCGGTGTGGCCGGGGTGGTTGATTGGGCCAGCGGGATTCTGAGCTTGCGTCGCCAATGGTGGCGTAAGCTCAGTGTCTGCGCCATGGCTGTGCTGTGGCACAGAAGGGGCCTCTGGGGCAGCGAGCCCACATCCTGCTGTGGACCATCAAAAGCGGGGAGTGAAAGCGGGGGAGCTGGCTGGCTGTCTGCTCCGGCACTAGGCCTTTGGAAATTCTCCGCCATGCTGGAGGCTTTCAAAAGGCCTGATGCACCAGCGGACAGACAGCCAGCTCCCCCGCGATCGAAAGCAGGGAGCTGTGTGTCTGCTCCGGCACCAGCGGACACCCTGCCATCAAAAGCGGGGAGCAGGCTGCTAGCAGTGTCCGCGGAGCGTGTTAGGCTTTGCGGGGCAGTGGATATGGCCTGGATGGCAGGTTAGGCCTAGGGGACCCTACACATGCATGATTTAATCATGCACTGGGCCTCTAGTCTTATTTACAGTATTATCTGTTGTGCCATTTATGTATTTTTTTTTTCTTTCTAAAAGCATCAACCAGAGAAGAGATGAAAATATCACATGGGTTTCAAAGTCTTTTGATCCATCAATAGGACTTCAAAGCTTGGCTCAGCATTTGTTCCTAAACAAAATAACAGAATACTTTTACTGGTTGTGTTCAATAAGTGTGATGAGCCTAAAGCTCTTCAGCCTTGTGTTTCTGATGTCTATGTTCCACATTACTGGGATATCTATCTTTCTAAAACAGAAGTCAGGTTATGCTATTGCTTGTAAAGACATGCAAGTAACTCAAAGTACTTCATACATCTATTTCATTTTGCTCTCATTTTGTGCTTTAAGTTTTTCTTTACCAGTTTATCTACATTATTACGTATTTTTGAAACCATTAACCATGCCTTATCCTAATTTCTGTCACTCATACTTAGGGCACACTAGTTACTTTTAAAGTTCTGTGGTCCTTAAATATTTAATCAGTCTTTCAAGATTTCAAGCATTGCTTTATAATGTTTTTAGGATGTTTTCCTAAATGCATTTCCAAAATACCACATAAGAAAGGAAATCAATGTTGTCCAATTATATCTTAGTCATAGTCATAGTTAAATCATTCTATCTATATTAATTGTGTTGCTAACAACAATTTCCTTCATAGCAGCTCTCTTTCTGTGACTGGGGCAGGGTAATATTGAATAAAGAAATGAATAAATGAAGTTTCTTTCCTTAGCAACTTTATGATATAAAAATAATTAAAATGTGACTACAAAGGTTTTTTGGTTCATGTATGTAATTAAAGTATGACATAAACTTACAAGTAACAGCATAAATAGAAAGTTTTATGATATTAACACATACTTAAGGAAGGCCAGGAAATGTTTCATAAAGTAGTGTGTAAGTGGTATCATGATTAGGAACTGCCCAGGCGGTCCAACAGCAGCAGATATTCCATGCCGACCAAATAGCATGTTCAATGGAATAAAAAAAGGAGACATCCCAGGACTACATCAGTCTGAATTACTAGAACTAGACAGAAGTTTGTAGTAAGGGGAGTTGGGGTTCCACAGATGATAATGGGCCTGGTCATAAAAAAAACTAAAGATATTTAATATTACTTCAGGTGATGAGGACCTATGAATATTTTCTAAGTGTGAGCTGAGATTATTAACTTTCTATTTTAGAAGATAACTCAAGGGGAGGTAAACATGATGGAATGAAGAGGTTGAATGTAGATTGCTCAGCCATTTATTCATTAGATATTTTTTACAATTACCAGTAAACAGTTCATTTACTCAGAAGTTAAAATTCCAGTCTTTGACAAGGACCAAGAAGCAATTAACACCTTTAGAGATTAAAGAGCCAAATAAGCGGCACACAGAGATTTGGAATGAGCATGAAATCTGTGGGTCCTGGGATAAGGTTGGTGCCTATGTCCTGTGTGCTGGCACAGATAAAAAGGGGCCATAATTTCGTACCTGCCTAGGGTTACCAAATAAAGAATAACAAGCAGAGAGATGAAGATAAAAATAACATAAATGTGTGGCCATTTGTCCTGGTATTTTCCCCTATTATTAACCTTATTTTCCCAGTCTCAGATGGATCCGGATAACTACAGACCTTTTGAGCGCACAGCCAATCAAATAAGCTTACCATTCAGAGTGGAGAAGTTGGTATTGTGAGGACAAGGTAATCAAAAGGGGGAAAATATATTAATCTTTGAAAATTTGAGAATTTTTTTCACTTTGATTTTAAAATTATTATTTTAAGTCTTTATTGTTGAAAGTATGACATATGTCCCCTTTTTCCCTGATTGGCCTCTTCCAGCTCACCCCAACCCCCACCCCAGGACTTCACCACTCTATTGTCAGTGTTCATGAATTATGCATATAAGTTCATTGGTTGACATCTTCCCATCCTCCTACCCTCCCCTGCCTTCCCTCTGAGGTTCCATAGTCTGTTCGATGCTTCTATGCCTCTGGGTCTTTCTTCGTTCATCAGTTTATTTTGTTCATTAGATTCCACATGAGTGAGAAGTAGAAGATATGTGGGCCACTTTATATCCAGTGGTTTTCAATCAGGATGTGCAAGAATTTAGATAAATGCAATCTCACAAGAAATTAGATAAATGCAATCTCAACTTTGAGTTGTCATTTGATGGATAATGCTATTGGCACTTGTTTTGTGAAATAAGAAATGCAGTGTAAACTGACAAAATTAAAACTTGTCAAGGATCAGCTAAGTATACCTGAACTGAGAAACACAACTAGAATCCAATACTCTTAAGGGCCCTTTAGACCTCATTAAAGACTACACATTTTTTTTATTTTCTTCACAAAATGTTATATATTTGCAGCATCAAAAATTTTTTTTCTCTATTTTGTGATATTTCAATTCTCTTCTTTGAACTAAATGTGCTATTGGAGATATTAAAGACTGTTTATTTAAAAGTGGCTCTACTGTATATCTAAATTAGGATCAATCATGTAAGATGATTCAGAAATTATGATTCTGAGACATGGAAGTTAATATTACCTGAATAGAGGATGAAATGTAATCTAAAAGAATTAAAAGGACAAACTCCCAAATGACCGTGATTATGGAGGACTTTGTACAGTCATTTTTGGCAAGAATCAGAGCACTTGAAATTATGTGATCAGTTCTATTTCCAAATGCCTGACATAAAATTGTTTTGTATATATATTATTAAACTGGTATTAAACATAGATAACTTGTTTTGAAAGTAACAAAAATTAATTTTTTTAAGAATTAATCTCCTCCATTGAGTACAGCTCATATAGTTAAATAACCTAAATTAAATTTTATTTCATTTTACTTTTGTTAAGCTTTCAGTGCATTTGAGCACTTGCTTCTTTTTTTAATCTTTATTGTTGAAAATATTACATATATCCCTTTATTTCCCCCATTGCTTCTTTTTAATGTTTGTCTTTAAACTAATCTCTACTTTAGATGTTTTCTTAGATTAAAGAAGAGCCCTGTGGTCTCCACACAAACTTTAAAAATACACGCAAAAAAAATGAAACTAGACCACCAACTTACACCATTCACAAAAATAAACTCAAAATGGATAAAGGACTTAAACGTAAGACGGGAAACCACAAAAATCTTAGAAGAATCCATAGGCAGCAAAATATCAGACATATGTCATAGCAATATTTTTACTGATATGGCACCTAGGACAATGGAAACTAAGGGGAAAATAAACAAATGGGACTACATCAAAATAAAAAGCTTCTGCACAGCAAAAGAAATCATCAACAAAACAATAAGAAAGCCCACTGCATGGGAGAACATATTTGCCAATGTTATCTCAGATAACGATTTAATCTCCAAAATTTGTAGGGAACTCATATAACTTAACAAAAGTAAGATAAGTAATCCAATCAAAAAATGGGCAAAGGACCTAAATTGGCACTTTTGGAAAGAGGACATATAGAAGGCCAAGAAACATATGAAAACATGCTCAGAGTCACTAATCATCTAAGAGATGCAAATCTAAACAACAATGAGGTACCATCTCACACCTGACAGAATGGCTATCATCAACAAATCAACAAACAAGTGCTGGTGAGGATAGGGAGAAAAAGGAACCCTCATGCACTGCTGGTGGAAATGCAGACTGGTACAGCCACTGTGGAGAACAATATGGAGTTTCCTCAAAAAATTAAAAATGTAACTTCTATTTGACTGAGTAATCCCACTTCTAGGAACATATTCCAAGAAATCAGAAACACCAATCAGAGAGGACATACACACTTCTATGTTCATAGCAGCACAATTCACCATAGCTAAGATTTGGAAACAGCCTAAGTGCCCATCAGCAGATGAGTGGCTTAAAAAAACTGGTACATCTACACAATGGAATTCTACGCTGCTGTAAAAAAGAAGGGACTCTTACCATTTGCAACAGTGTGGATGGAACTGGAGAGCATTATGCTAAGTGAAATTAAGTCAGTCAGAGAAAGATACATATCACATGATCTCACTCATATGTGGAATATAATGAACAACATAAAATGATGAACTGAAATAAATCCAGAGCGGAAACCATTTTGACTCAGTGGATAGAGTGTTGGCCTGCGGACTCAAGGATCCCAGGTTCAATTCCAGTCAAGGGCATGTACCTTGGTTGCGGGCACATCCCCGGTAGAGGGTGTGCAGGAGGCAGCTGGTCGATGTTTCTCTCTCATCGATGTTTCTAGCTCTCTATCCCTCTCCCTTCCTCTCTGTAAAAAAAATCAATAAAATATTAAAAAAAAAAGGAAAAAGAAATAAATCCAGAGACTTAGAAGCATCCAACACACCACCCCATCTCAGGGGAAAGGGGCCAGGGGCGGGAGTGTGTGTGTGGGGAGAGAACAACCAAAGCACTTGTATGCATGCATATAAGCATAACCCATGGACACAGTCAGTAGGCAGGGTGAGGGCATGTGTGGGGGATGGAGGTGGGGAACAAGCGGAGAGAGGTCATTGGGGGAAAAAAGGATTCATATATAATACTTTAAACAATAAAAAAATTTAAAAAGGAAAAATATATCTTCTACTCTTGTGTTTCAGAATTCTATTAATATTGCCTTCATAACTAGAATTAAAGATAAATTTAGGTGATCCAAAATTAAAATATCTACTAAACTTTAGGATTTGGGTAGAGAATTAATACATACCATATTTGGAAAGTGAAGAATTATTTTTAATTTGATAGATAATAGACAAGTGTGAAATATCTTTAGCATATTACTTGAAGAGAATAACAGTCAAGAAAACACCTTTAAGGTTAATGAGAAAGTTTCACCTGTCAATAAATGAAAGCTACTCATCAAAGGCATTAACTATAAAAGCAGAAAAATAATTAAAAGGCATAGAGATGAAAGATGTAAAAATAACTAAGAAAAATACATAAAGTTTAAAAATATTTTATGAAATTAGAAATACGTTATATAAATACATAAAAATTTAGTTTTCTGAAAGAGAATACTAAAATTTCTATAATCTTGGAAATTTATTTTCATTTTACTATGTAACTTTAAGCTGCTATACTAAAAAAATGAGAAAACAATAAAAATGTAAAAATTACTATTCAAGTATATCACATATATTAAATTATATATATTACTAGAGGCCTGGTGCATGAAATCCGTGCACTGTGGGGGGTCCCTCAGGCTGGCCTGCGTCCTCTCGCAGTCCGGGCCCCTTGGGTGGATGTCCATCTGCTGGCTTCTCACTGAGTGGCGCTCCCCCTGTGGGAGCACACTGATCACCAGGGGGAAGCTCCTGCATTGAGTGTCTGCCCCCTGGTGGTCAGTGCGCATCATAGCAACCGTTCGTTCTGCTGTTCAGTCAATTTGCATATTAGGGTTTTATTATATAGGATAATATAACATATATATGACACATATGACATGTCATTGTATTTACCCAATAGTAATTAAAGAATTGGTAAATTCAAAGTAATAAAGATTTGATAAAATTTACACAGAAAAAAATTAATATAAAAAAATAAAACTCTTGTGCATTTCCTACTGCTTAGTAACTTCTTGATTTACTGTTAGGATATAAAGTTACAATTCACCTGATTCTGATGAATTAATTGGGTAAGATAAATTTTGTTAGCCTCAAAAACAATTTTGTGAATAAAGCAAGCCCCACACTTACATACCCACATATTTTTTAGAAGTATATGAATTATAGAAGTGAGCATCACTTCAAAGCATCAATAGTATTCATCAACATAATTTTCCTAAATGCAATATTATCAAGTATCTCCAAGAAATAAAATCAGATATCTGTAGTTTATGAGCATTCTTAGGACTAAATTCTTCTGTTGATCTTCTGTGGGATCCTCGGAGATGTAAGCAGCAATGTGACTGTTCTACCCCAATGTTTACATTTTTCAGTGTATTAAGCATCATAGTTGAGGACTGTGTCAGACTCATTTTTACCTCTGTATCTATTCTGAGATCATTACTAGAAATGGCAATGGTTATTAAGACTTCTAAATAACTAACAGTTACTCAGCCTGTATTGTTTTTATTATAAAATAAAAGACAAAAAAGATCATTCATGTAAATTTCTATGACCAGAAAATTAAAAAACAATAAAACCACAATTTTTATAAAAATAAACCCTGTTTAAGCAATGTAATCTGTAATAGAGCAAAGAGCCTGAAAGCCTCAGGAGCAGTAACAGATTTAATCTAACAAGATGTGTTTATTTTGACTTTTAAAACTTAAACACCTCTGAGAAATACACTCCTCAGAAATACCATTGAAGCAGTAACTGATGGCCAAGCTCCACTGATATGTTGAAACAATTCACCCATCTGAATGTTCTTAAGCTTGTTTCTGCCACCTTTCTCAGTGGAAATGTTTTGACTAGGTTTCTTTTTACTTATGTAAGAGATTTAGGATATTCTTATATATTCATATTTTTTACATCTTCACACTTGGAGAGGTACCTTTTTCTATCGTATATTTTTAAAGGTATCTTCTTATTCCACAATCATAGAAAATTATTTTATATTTACTGTATAAGTTCACAGCCCTGGCATTGTCTTCCGGCTTCCAAAATCTGTTTTATATTTCTAGTATAATCAGTGTAATCCAAAGTTCCTCATTACTTACCACCTTTGATATAGTTTGTTTCATAACAGAATAATTAAAAATCTTTTGGGGATACCAGTGATTATACACTGAGAACACTAGAATTTCTGTTAAAGAATTTCATGTGGTTTTAGAAGGTCCTTAGGTTTAACAGGTGCATGCACATCCTTTAATTATATTAAATGTCTTTAGCTATTGCTCTGCCACAGAACTTGAAAGGAGTTTGTTAGTTTAGATAAAATAATCCTCTGAGACTAGGGCTATTCGAGGACCATCTGCTATTGTTTATTACCTGCCCCACACGGGATAAGTACAGGAAAAGTTACAGCAATATTTGACATATAATTAAACAGGTTACAAAACAGTTTAGGTGATGTAAAACTTGAGTGGTGAGTTAAATTAGTTGCTGATTACTAGTGATGGTCAAGGAGAACACATATCTGTTGGCAATTAAACAGTAAAATAAAATACTGATAGTTTTCCACAAATAATTTCATAAGTGCTGATTATGATTATAGTGGCTTGATTTAGGGATGCCACACACAATTTCATGTCTAAATGTTTTAATTCTGTTTCCAAATAGAAATTAATAAAAAGAATAAAAAGAGTGGTGTGAGAAGAAGTTGAAAGGAGAAAGTAATCCAAATCTAAATATGATGTGTGAAATTTAGATAAAAATGATTTGCCTTAGGGGGCGTATTTGAAGAGTTGTTAATATTTTAATGTTATGAAATAGTATAACAAATATTAAATATTTGTTGAATCTTTATAGCGTATCCAAAATGGATTGAAGTCATATTTATTTTATCTTGCTCCTATATGGAACTTACTAAAAATGAGAAGTAGATGGGGCACATATACCATGTTTTTTAAAATTATGGATGGCCTGAAGCTAAGCATGTTACTTATTTTCTACAATTGTGATCTCAGTTGATCATTGTGCTATATTTTTTCATAACATTCAACATAAATCATTTAAAGATCCAGGTTTTGAGTTCATGAAAGAGTTATACTCATTGCAGAGAGATGATAATAATATCCTTGTGTTTGGGACTTTAATAATAACAAAGGACTTTTACATATGTCATTCCATGAGATCCTCACAAAATCTAGTAATACAGGAAAGTCTTTCTTTCCATTTTATAGAGGGAGAAATCAGCACAAAGTAGATGAGATTGGGGTTGAAAAGGAAATTAGCCAAGAATCAACATATACATAACACTCCATCAGCAATAGCAGAATACATATTTTAAGCCCTCATGGAAATGGAGAATATGTTAGACTAAAACATAGACCTTAAGAAATTAAAAGTGGACGGACCTGGACAGTATTATGCTAAAAGAAATAAGCCTGTCAAGAAAAAGTGTCAATTGATCTCACTTATATGTGGAATCTAATGAACAAAATAAACTGATGGAAAAAAAAAAAGATCCAAAAACATTGAATCATGCAACAGATTGACATATTTCAGAGGGAAGGGGGTGGGTGGGAGGAGATTAACCAATGAACTTGTATGCATATATGTATAACTCATGGAAAGTTATGCTTATATGTATATGTGTGGGGAAGGCCTAGGGAGAGAACAGGGGGGGGGAGGTGGAGAGGGCCAATGGTGGGGGGAGGGTAGACAGATTTTCAACAATAAAGAAACATTTTTAAAAAGTAAAACAAAAATTTAAAAAATAAATTAAAATAACTGAAATGACACATAATTGAATAATTTAAATCTGAACATGAACATAATTGAATGAAACTAGAAATTAATAACAAAGACCACAAATAATCTTTAAATGCTTGAAAATTTTAAAAATATATAGGTCAAAGTGCATGTCATATAATTTATAATAAATTATAAAATATAAGGAAATGAATATACCAAAATACATGAAATCCAACTAAAGCAGTGCAGAGGGGAACATACATCACACTAAACATTTACTCTTGAACAGAGGAAAATATCATTTCAATAATCTAAGTTCCTACCTCAAGAAATTAAAAGAGAAAATAAACTCAAAGCAAACAGAAAAAAGGACAAAACAAATATAAGAGCAGAAATCAATTCCATTATATATAATTTCATTTACACAACATTCTTAAAATGTCTAAAAGCAATTGAGAAAAACACACATTCAAACAAAATGTTGGTTAATTTAAAAACTATCAATGAAATTGGTGAAGCCAGAATGACAAAATTAAAACAGAGAAAAGAAGATACAGACCACCAATATTAGATATAAAACCAGGTATCACCACAGATTTTGAAGCCATCCTATATAATAAAGAGGTGATATGCAAATTGACCAACACTCCAACACACAAGATGGCCCCCCATGTGGTCAAAGATGGCCCTCCCCATGTGGATACAAGATGGCCAGCAGGGGAGGGCAGTTAGGGGTGATCAGACAAGCAGGGGAGGGCAGTTAGGGGCGACCAGGCTGGCAAGGGAGGGAAGTTAGAGGTGACCGAGCCAGCAGGGGAGGGCTGTTGGGGGTGACCAGGCCTGCAGGGGAGGTCAGTTAGGAGCAATTAGGCTGGAAAGGGAACAGTTAGACATTGATCAGGCTGGCAGGGGAGTGGTTAGGGGGTGATCAGGCTGGCAGGCAGGTGAGGGGTTGGGAGCTAGTGGTCCCAAATTGGAGAGGGTGAAAGCCAGGCTGAGGGATGCCCCCCAATGCATGAATTTTGTGCACTGCACCTATAGTGGTTATATATGACTAGAGGCCCAATAAATGAATTCATGCATGGGTGGGGTCTGGCCAGCCCTCCACGATCAGGGCTAATCGGGCCAGGCCGGCCAGGAGGAGGGGACACAGGAGGTTAGCCAGCCAGCTCTGCTCCCTGGTCAAACTCCCAGTAGAGGGGACATTTGCATATTAGCCTTTTATTATATAGGATTACTTTGTATCACATATCACAAGTGCATGTGAATCTAAAATTACAACAAAATTAAAAGTTAACATATAAAGGAAATGGTTTTGTCAACTTTTGCATAGTTGGTAAGGGATAGAAATAAGAATAAAAGCTATATTTTATCACTTCTATTTTGGGACTCTTTTTCCTTCACAATGACAAAAGCTCAAATTAAATGATGATCTAAAGTTAAAAACAATTCTTTTTATTCCTAGTTATATGCCTGAACTGATGTTATTCTTATGAATTCCTCTAAGTAATTGAAAAATAAAAGCCATAAACAATATTATGCATGTGCAATCGTCAAGGAGACAAATGTATAGTGGAGTTACAGGAGAAAAGTTGAGTTAGCAAGTATTCTATGCTATGTATAAATATCTTAGAATGGGGACATATAACACTGAATATCATGTACAGAGATACTGTACTGACCACCTACCTGTATTTTTTTCTTTTCAGGATGACATAAAACTATAAATGTGTTTTGTTGTTGTTGTTAATCCTCACCCGAGAATATATTTTCCATTGATATTTAGAGACAGTGGAAGGGAGGGAGAAAGAAAGAGAGAGAAACATCAATGTGAGAGGTTGCCTCTTACATGTTCCCTGACTGAGGCTGGGATTGAACCAGGTACTTGCCTTCCATAGGGAATTGAATCTGTGACCCTTTGGTTCACAGCCTGATGCTCTAACCACTGAGTGACACTGACCAGGACAAAGTATAAATGTTTTTTTTGTGTGTGTTTTTTAATTATTGATAATTATGATTAATTTAAAAATGAGAAGGGAGAAAATTATCTGGTATCTGGGTATATTCATTTCTTATTGCTGCTGTAACAAATTATCACAAACAGTGGATTCAACATCACAAAGTTATTATCTTACACTTCTAGTCATTGGAAATGGGTTTTACTGAATAAAATAAAGGCATTGATAGGCCTGTGTTGCTTCTAGAGGCTACAGGGAAGAATCTGTCCCTTGCCTTTTCTAGTTTATAATGGTTGCTGTGTCCCTGGGATCATGGTCTCTTCCAGAAATGCCATTACTCCAACCTCTGCTTCTGTCATCATGTCTCCTTTTATGACTCTGACACTCCTGTCTGCCTTTCTTTTATAAGGGCCCTTCTGGATAATCCAGGGCAATAACCCATCTTAAGATTCTTAATAATAATAATGTATTCACAACTGCAAATGCCCTTGTCATTTAAAATAACATAGTCACAGGTTTTAGGGGTTAGCATGGGGACATCTTTTGGGAGCCATTATTGTGTGTACCACATGGGTAAATTGATACTCTATAAAATCTCACATTTCAATGTAAAATGAAAGGCCAGCCTGGCCTGTAGCTCAATTAGTTAGGGCATCATCCTGATAGACCAAGTTTTTAGGTTTGATCTCTGTTAGGGCACATTCAAAAACTAACCAATGAATGCATATAAGTGAAATAACACTTTTTCTCTCTCAAATTAACAAAAATATGTATCTATATAAAAGCGTAAGCGACCATTAGAACCAGACAACCAGATGACCTGCAGATAGCTATGACATGCACTGACCACCAGACGGCAGATGCTCAATGCATGAGCTGCCCCCTGGTGGTCAGTGCACTCTCACAGACAACCTACCATGGCCAGCCAACCTCCCACAGTCCCTCCTCCAAGCTGGCTGGCCCCAATCAGGTGAAACGGCCCTGATGAACCTCAATCGCTGGCCAGGTTGAGGGACCCCACCCATGCACGAATTCCTGCACCAGGTCTCTAGTTAAAAAATAAAAATCCAGGTCACTGAGTTAACTCAATAAAATATTTCATGACTTAAAAGGCCGTCTTCATAATACTGAACATGTTTTGCTCCACTCCATACAGGGTCTCTACTATAAAGCATATGAATCTGAAATGACAGGCAATTCTTTCTCTAAGTAAAAAAATAAAATGAAATAGAATTATGATAAGATTCTTTCTTTCGAAGTGGATATATTGACAAGAATTCTCATATGCTGGATAATCAGCAGGAATATTCATAATGTGAAGCATTTTATATTTATTTTTCAGAAAATAAAGTGCAAGACTGCATTTTCTAGCATAAATAAACATATGTAGACTAATATCCTTGCATAATACTTCATACAGGATAATTTCTCATTTAAATGCAATACTACTGCATAACATGTTTAATAATTGAATAATAAAATATTTCCAACCTGAATGATGAATGTGGTATCTACAGTCATTAAAATTCAAACTTTTATAAATGATTCATAATTCTAATGATAATTACTGAATTTCACCCACTCCCTGCTGCAAATAAAAGGAAACCATGGATCTTCAATGACAAATTATCCTACCATATTCCTATACATCTAAAAACAACTGATTGTTAACTCTCCTGTGATCATGTAGCTAAAAATTAATGATTTATGAAATATGGGTTTTCTTTTTTATTTCATTAATAATTAATAATGTGGACTGAAATGGCAAAAAGATAAAAAATAAATAAAAGAGTCTCTGATGTGCCAACTGTTCTGGTGTAAGATATTTGCATAACTAAAGGCTTGTTTTACATGTAAAATGTATCTACTGGTAAGGCTTCAGGACTGCAAGCCATTTGATATTTCATTCTATCTCTTTAACCCCTTTACTTAAAATACCACAACATATTTGTTTAGTGAGGCTCATACTGTTATCGGCTTCTGTTTATAATTCTAATTGAAGTCAGAGAATTTCCTGAAGGAAATTGGGTTATGAACTGCATATACGGAAAATAACACATTTTGATAGCCTGTTCATGTATTAAATATTTTTATTAGAATAACAGTGGTAAATGATTTGGTACTACTTTAGAGTTTGGAGCCACACAGAGCCAAATTAGTTTATAATTTTGTATAAAATGATAGGTATTTGCATAGGAAAATATTGGATGTAAACAAGAGACCTAAAATGATAAATGATCATTTAAGTCAAAATGACATTCAGAGAAACACTAAAATTATTCCTTTTGCCCTGACTTTTCTTTTTCATTTATCTCTTACAAGATAATAATGAAATTAGTTGTAAAATATTTTGTACTGTGGCACTTGCCTCAGACAACTAAATGAGCTTAGATATCTGTAATAAAAGCAAAGTGATTCCTCCGTCGGCCCCATAATTTAAATGTATCTTACTTTCTCAGGTCACTTCATAATGCTTAGGGTTTTTATCACTTTGTATTTTCAAGAAAATAGAGAATTACAAATTATACAGTTGGTACCAGATAATAGCCATGGCTCTGTGTTTTAGAAATTATACAAAAGATAAATGAATAATCCCACATCCATAAACATTTTAAATGATGAGTCTATAAATTGCACATACACATAAAAAAGCTAGCTTGGCAGAGAGAGGAAACAGCATGAAATAAAAAATGTCTCACCATGAGTTAGAACAATGCACATCCTAGGACACTTCAAATATTTGCACTAAGAGAAAAATTTCAATTTGCTGGGAAGTAAGCAACTCTCAGGAAAGACAACAGCAGCACTTAGTGTGTTCACTGCTGACTTTCCACACGTTTGGCATTAACTTTTGGAGAACATATTTAGTATACAAGTTAGTATTGCAAATGATTGATTAAATTGATTCTCTGTGGAGGGAGAATTTTGCATTACTCAAAAAGAATATAAATTGTGCCTCTTCTTTATGCTTTTTAAAAAATTTTAAACATATATATATATATATATATATATATATATATATATATATATTTTAAACTTTGCCAGCTAATATTTTGCCACGTTTGATTTATCTTTTCTTTCTCACTTTATATAAACTGGGAAATATATATATATATATATATATATATATATATATATATATATATGTAAGATATATACATATCTACACTAATAAAAGAGAAAGATGCAAAGTGACCGTACCTCCGCAATGCCCACCAGCCAATCAGGGGTGAGTATGCAAATTAACCCAACAAAGATGATGTATTAATTTGCATATGCAGGCACCGAGTGGCCAGGGGCAGGGCGGGACACCTGAGTCGTCGCCATGGCCAGGACACAGGTGTTCCACACTGCACCAGCTGCTCCAGGCCTCTGGGCAGTGTGGGAAGGCAGAAAGGTGGCTCTGGGCTGGAGAGAATGTGGTGCCATCAACCAGGGGAAGGAAGACCCATTCTTGCCCGAATCTTTGTGCATTGGGCCTCTAATATATATATATATGTATATATTCCCACATGCATGTATGCCACATTTTTTTTCTGAGTGATTGGAAAGTGGTCACAGATATAACACTTAACACCCAAAAAGATAGCTTGTATTCCTTTTTAAAAAAAGGCATTGTATTTTATAACTTCAATCCCATGTTATACTCAAGAAAGTTAACATTAATTAAACAATATGATATCCAAAATATATCTGAATTTCCTCAGCTGTCCTCCAGAAGTTCTTCATAGCTTTTTAGTTTTTGTGGGGGTTTTTTTGTTTGTTTGTTTGTTTTGCAATCCATGACACAGTCAGTGTTCACATGCTGCATTTGGTTGCCATTTCTTTTTAGTCTCCTTTAATTTGGAATAGTCCTCTTTTTTGCATATATATATATATATATATATATATATATATATATATATATATTCCACAGCAAGGTGTGGCCACTCTCCATTTCATTCAGGACTTTAACTTTAAGATGTTGGCAGAATGGAGAAAATAAAGCAAATAGTAAATTTGGCATTTCTGAGGATGTAGTACAGGGTTTTATAATGAAAATGATACCACTGTTTTGGGGGAAGGAAGGAATATCATCATTTTATAATTTTGTATAAGCACAACACAGATAGCTTCTGCAACAGAGTAATGATGCCACTATTATCTAAATCTAACAGAAGAAACATTTTTCTTGTGGTCTGGCATCTAAAGACTGAAATAAACTTTCCCTCCAACAGCAAATGTTGGCTTTTTATTTTTTCCCTTCCTCCCTCCTTCCTTCTCCTTCTCCTCCTTCTTCTTTACCAAGAGGTTTTCTTTCCCTCAATGTTGCTAATATCTTTACTATTAAAATTTGACTAAGTATAGTTGATAAATTTTCACTGTAAACACAACTCTTGTGGTGACTCAAATAAACATAGGTAAGAAGATGATAATTTTATACATGAAGAAGGGAAATAAATTCTAATATATACTTAAATACATTTTTATTGATTTTAGAGAAGAAAGGAGAGGGAGAAAGTGATAGAAAATATCAATGATGAAAGAGAATCATTGATCAGCTGCCTCCTGCATGCCCCCATTGGGTATCCAGCCCACAACCCAAACCTGTGACCTGACAGAGAATCAAACTAAGACCTTCTGGTTCATAGGTTCATGCTCAAACACTGAGCCACACCGACCAAGTTAACCTGTAATGTTTTTAAAACTACTTCAAATAATTTGGAGAAGAATGCATTATATAAAACGCACATGTCAGAAGAGCAATCAATACATAAACTTCCTGGGAAATTATTTATGCATTACAGTTATAATGCTATATACAATTGTTATTTAAAATGTTATGACAGTTGGAAATAAATATTTGTATTTGTGATATCTGGATAAAATAAAACCTTTATAATTTAAGGAGGAATTGAGGAATTAGATATGCATATAGTTACTATTACCTGTCAGTAAGTATATGATTACAAACATCTATACAACTAATTGGAAAGAGGTATTATATTGAAGATATATTTCAAATTATCAAAGGTATATAGGTAACTAATTTCAACTCTCATAAGAAGAGTGCTGTATTGGTTATCTAAAACTTTGATTGTATACACAATCTTACCTACCACATGTTTCAGGTTTGTAGAATCTTATTAGTTTGTTCAGTAAATGCTAAGCAAGAGAAAAATAATTTCAGATATTTTAACCATAAAAGAGATCTCAGATAAAAGAGAATCTGGGAAAAAATAAAATGTGTCTGAAAAATTTTCTTAGGCATTATAATCCTATTAGGAAACAAAGGATAATATTGTGTGTAAACTTTAATTTTTAAATTAAAATTTAGTTTTCTCATTAGAAAACTAAATAGCACAACACATTTAAGATTAAAAAATTCAATTGATCCTCTCATTATTTACCATTGACTTTATATGGGTAACTTAAGTCCCTTACTTCACAAAAGCACCTCTTTAAATGCTATTTACAATAAAATAAAGTTTCCTTAAATCAAAAAAATAGTGTTTGATAGAAATATACAGCATCAATATAACTATATAAAGGTTACTCTCTTGGACTGTTATAGATGATAGATAGAGAGAAAGAAAGAGAGATAGAGAGATAGAGAGAAATGCATGTATCTATATTCTCTTTCTCTCTTTTATATATATATACTATCTAATAAAAGAGTAATGTGAAAATTGACCATCACTCCAATACACAAGATGGCTGCCCCCATGTGCTCAAATATGGCTTCCCCCATGTGGACACAAGATGGTCACCACAAGATGGCTAGCAGGGGAGGGAAGTTGGGAGGGACTAGGCCTGCAAGGGAGGGCAGTTGGGGGCAATCAGGCCTGCAGGGGAGGGCAGTTAGGGGTGACCAGGCCAGCAGGGGAGGGCAGTTAGGGGTTACCGGGCCAGCAGGGGAGGGCAGTTGGGGGGGGAACCAGGCCTGCAGGGGAAGGCAGTTGGGGTAACTAAGCCTGCAGGGGAGGACAGTTATGGGCGACCAGGCCAGCAGGGGAGGGAAGTTAGGGGTGACCAGGCTGGCAAGGGAGAGCAGTTAGGGGTTATCGGACCAGCAGGGGAGGGCAGTTGGGGGCAACCAGGCCTGCAGGGGAGGACAGTTAGGGGAAATAAGACTGGCAGGGAGGGCAGTTAGGGGTTACCAGGCTGGCAGGGGTGGGCAGTTAGGAGCAATAGTGCGAGCAGGGGAGCAGTTAGGTGTTGATCAGACTGCAAGGGAGTAGTTAAGGGGTGATCAGGCTGGCAGGCAGAAGCGATTAGGGGCAATCAGGAAGGCAGGCAGGCAAGCAGTTAGGAGCCAGCAGTCCTGGATTGTGAGAGGGATATCTGACTGCCCGTTTAGAACCCATCCTGGTGGGATTGGGCCTAATCAGGCAGTCAGACATCCCTCGAGGGATCCCAGATTGGAGAGGGTACAAGCTGGGCTGAGGGACACATGCCCCGTGCACGAGTATTATATATAATAACTTTGTCTTTAGGTTAGTCAAAAAGAATAACAGGATTAATTTTCTTTTGAAAAGAATGAGATGATATGTCTTCCTTTTATATAATTTTATTTTCAATGTAGGTAAGACCTCCTTTCCATTTCTTTGGCTTTGGCTATTCAAGGTCTTTTGTGTTTCCATACAAATTTTATTATTTTTTGTTATATTTATTTTAAAAATGCCATTGGAGAGCATACAGATGGCCAATAGACAGATGAGAAAATGATCAATGTCACTATTCATGAGATAAATGCAAATTAAAACTACAATGAGATATCACCTCACACTTGCAGAAACAATAATCAACAAATAACAAGTGCTGGCGAGGATGTGGAGAAAAGGGAATCCTAGTGCACTACTGGTGGGAATGCACACTAGTGCAGCCGCTTTGGAAAACAGTGTAGAGTTTCCTCAAAAATTTAAAAACGGAACTGCCATTTGACCCAGTGATTCCACTTTTTGGAATGCACCCTAAGAATTCTGAAATACCAACTAGAATATACTCACCACTATGTTCATAGCAGTGTTATGTACAATAGCCAATATCTGGAAACAGTCCAAGTGCCTATCAGTAGATGAGTGGAAAGAAAGCTTTGGTACATTTATACCAGGGAATATTGTACAGCTGTAAAAAAGGAGAAAATATTTTTTTTTGTGACAGCATGGATGGACCTGGAAATTATTATGCTGAGTGAAATAAGCCAGTTAGAGAAAGACAAATACCATATGATCTGACTGGAATCTAAGGAACAAAATAAACTGACAAACAAAATAGGATCAGAGACATGGATATATGAGACAGACTGACAGGTCTCAGAAAGGAGGGATGTTGGGGGACTAGATAAAAGAAGGTGAAGAGATTAGCCAAAAAAACACATATGCATAGTCAGTGGACAACAGTGTAGTGAAGGCCAGAGAGGGTGGGGGTACTAGGGCAAAGGGGTTGGGGGAATGAGGGACATCTGTAATAGTTTCAACAATAAAAAATAATAATAATTTGAATTAAGAACCAAACCTTTAAGGTGCTGTATCATAAAAACTTGCTTTTTAAAAAATAAAACATTTAAAAAATGAAATGGAATATCTTTCCATTCCTTTGTGTCTTATTCAATGTCTTTAACTGTTGGTAGGAATGTAAACTAGTACATCCACTATGAAAAACAGTGTTGAGTATCCTAAAAACAACAACAACAATTACAACAACAACAAAAATAGAATTACCATATGACCGAGCAACCCCTGTTTTGGGTATCTAGCTAAACATTTCTTTGTATAGATACCATATATGTACCCCTATGTTCATCGCAACATTATTAATGGTGGCCAAAACATGAAAATAATCGGTGTCTTTCGATAGATAATTAAATAAAGAAGATGTGGTACATATATAGGGTGTCACCCCCAAAATGCACACATACTTTGAATAATTATAAAGGCAGTGTTTATTAAAATAAAGTTCATTTTCATTTAATAGCTACCAGCTGTTGAAGTGTGTATACATTTTTGGGACACCCTGTATACAATGGAATACTACTCAGCCGTAAGAAAATATGAAATACTGCCATTTGCAACAACATGGATAAATCTTTAGAATATCATGCTAAGTGACATAAGTCAGAAAGGAAAAGTCAAGAACCATATGACTTCACTCATATGTGAAATATAAAATTGGAAGCAACAAATGAACAAGCAAGACAAACAAAAATTCATAGAAACAGACAATAGTATGGTGGTTATGGAGGAAAAGGGGTGTAGGGGATACCAATTGGGAAAGGGAGTCAAATAAATGGTGATGGAAGGAGATTTGGCTTTTGTGGTGAACACACAATGCGATATACAGACATGTCATAGAATTGTACACTTGAAACCTATATAATTACATTAACTAATGTCACCCCAAAAATTTACTTTAAAAATTATAACTATTCCTAATTATTTTTGTATCATGTTCAGGAGTGAATATTTAAAATCGCAAACATTTAAGGGGAAAAATAAAAGGATTATATCTTTTAAAAAAAGAAGAAGAAAAGAGTAAGAGGAGGAGGAAGATAAGAAAGAAAGAAAAAAATGCATAGTAAGCTACCTTCCTTTTCCTACAAAATGGAGCAAATCATTGTTTGTATTCTTTCCACAATTTCAGCTTCTGTCATTTTAATTATAATGTAAAGTTCTTTTCCTCTGGAGGGCAGAACACCAGGTAAATGTGATGGCATCACTGTCTTTTGGAAGACAAATGACATGAAAGTCAATCTATCCTAAAATATTTCCATGACCTAATTTCCAAAGTAACATAAATCTCACAGTGTGTTCAACCATTACAAGTAATTTTGAAACCTCACAAAAATAATAGTGGCATGTTTTGCATTATCCATTGGAGATAAAGGCCTATACAGCATGATAATACTGTGTTGTTGTATTTTAGGGGGCTAAATAGATAAGCTGTGTGATATGGAAAACGAGAGTACTGCAAAGAAAGCTTAACCTATTTATTCCATAATAGTTATTAAGGGCCAATTGACATGAGTTCATAATCTTTTTTAATATTCCTTGAAATAGAGTGAAACACGAATATTTCTTATATTTTTAGATGAGAATGGGAATTGGAACACACATCTCATTACTTCTAGTCCAAATCTTTTGTTTTTTAGAAGTCTGGAGAGCATATAAGCTATAGCTGGCATAAGACTTGAATTCCATATTTCCTGGTGCCAAGGAAGCCTTTAGACCCTCAGCCATCAGCCACCTGGGGAACTGTTGATACGGAGTCCTTGCACCTGCCCTGCTGTGTGCTGCCTCACACTGATGTGATGACCCAAAGTACAATTTTCTTATTATTGCTTTTTAAAAAACCACTACACAGTTTGAATCCTTAAAAATCACAAATGATTACCCTGGAAGGTGTGGCTAATTGATTAGAGCATTCTCCCTGACACCTAAGGATCATAGGTTCTATTCCCCATCAAGGGCACATAATTGGGTTGCAAGTTCAATCCCCAGCCCTGGTCGGAGAGCAGATGGGCGGCAACCAATCGATGTGTCTGTATCACCTCTCTCTCTCTCTCTCTCTCTCTCTCTCTCTCTCTCTCTCACCCTCTTTCTCTCCCCTTCCCTCCCACTATCTCTAAAAATGAATGGGGAAAAAGTATCAATGAGTGAGGATTAACAACAACAAAAACCATTAATGATCTATTAGGAGAAACTTTGTGAGAGAATGATAGAAGAAATAACAGTATGCCTGTGAGTCTAGTAGTCTTGTTTTGAAGACAGTTACTAAAAGAATTTCTAAAATTATTTTGAGCAATGACATTACTATTAAAGTAAATGCTTGAACTCTGAAAGTGAATATTTCAAATGAGAATTTGGTGGTTTCTTTCCTGTTAATTTATAAGTACGTTGTTTTAAATGTATATTCCATATTTCACAAAGCAACCACTTCTCAGCTTTCTGGGCATCTATACTAATAAAAGAGAAACATGCAAATTAACCATCACTCCACTACACCCACCAGCCAATCAGGAGCGAGTATGCAAATTAACCCAACCAAGATGGCAGCCGGCCATGGAACTGAAGCAAGCAGGAGGCTTGGGTTGCCCTGGTAATGGAGGAAGCTAAGCTTCCCGCCTGCCCTGGCTGACCCTGGCCTCCACTCAAGGCTACAAAGTTTCAATTATAGAAGATAAATAAATCCTAGATACTTGCTTCCAGCCAGCCCTGGCCTCTGTTCAAGGAGGCTCTGGAAAAAAAAAAAGAAAAGAAAAAGAAAAAAAGGAGGAGCTGGGACCTTGGGTCACCGGGGGGGGGGGGGGGGGTGTTGATCAGGCCAGGATGGGATGGCAGGGGCCGTTGGGGGTAAGCAAACCAGCAGAGGGGCCAGTTTGGGGTGAGCAGGCTGTCAGTGGATGTCAGTTGGAGGTGATCAGGACAGTGGGGGGGGCAGTTTGGAGTGAACAGGCCAGCAGGAGGGCAGTTGGGGGTGAGCAGGCCAGTGGGGAGGGAAGGTGGGGGCGAGCAGGCCAGCAGGTGACACAGTTGGGGGTGAGCAGGCTCGCACAGAGGGCAATTGAGGGTGATCTGGCTGGCTGGGGGGCATTTGGGGGCCATCAGGCCAGCAGGCAGAGTGGTTAGGGGCAATCAGGCAGGCAGGCAGGCAGGTGAGCGGCTGGAGCCAGCTGTCCCGGATTGTGAGAGGGATGTCCGACTGCCGGTTTTGGCCCAATCCCTGTAAACTGGCAGTAGGACATTCGTCGAGGGGTCCCAGATTGGCGAGGGTGCAGGCTGGGCTGAGGAACACCCCTCCCTCCCGTTCACGAATTTCGTGCACCAGGCCACTAGTGTTTTTATAATAGCACTCCTAAGAAACCAAAAGATTATTGACATTTGATGAAAAATACAATGAAAAACTAGGGAATCAGAGAAAAAAAATAAAGTAAATATTTGTTTAATTACACTAAAGAATATGAAAATAAATTATCATTATAGGGAGAGTATTAGCATAAGATCATGTGGTCTATTACATCTGATAGATATCTATAATTGTACCCAAATATTGTGCATGTGTACTGTATTTGATATGTTAATCACAATTTATCATAAGCATTTTATCATATCTTTTAGTTTTTGAAATATTACATATTTTAATGATTTTATTATGCATCCCCAAACACTGTTATTTTAAACTGTAATAATTTCTTAAAACAACAGATAGTGAATACCAAATACCTCTTAAGTGTAAAAAGATAAAGCCTATGCTTATTGGATAAGAGGAAAACATTTTAAGTAAAATGTGTAGCAAATATATAATATTGTGAGTCATAAAAGCCATACAGAAAGAATATTTTTTGGAAGACCTTATCATAGCAACCTATAAGTGAATGAAACAGTCAATTTATGCTTACAGCTATATATCCTCATTTATCCATGTTCTGTGTTTGCTCTGTGAACATCTGGAACAAAAATGAGAAAGAATTTTCAAATAAAACAAACATTGGAGCAGAAATCAGACAGCTTTTAAATAAAAAGAAAATACTTCCTTGGAAATTTAGTTTCAAGCAATCCTAGGGCATTCAGACACTTATGTTAACATGTCTCTTTAGATTTAGATGACATTTAACATAAATATTAATGACAATTTCATTAAAATTTTATTTCCTACACAAGTGGATTATTCTTTTATTCATTTCTGCAATTCGAAACTGCTGTTTTCTGTTTAATATGCACAGCATCATTCAAATTTGCAATGTGTGGCATATAGTTTATTACATGCATGAAAAAACAAACATTTTTCAAATTATAGGTACTTATAAGCAGGGAGAATAGAACAAATCCACATTAGAATATCATGAGTGTCAATACAGTATGTTCAGGCAATTCTAAAAGATATTGTCACAAGTAAAAGTGTCAGAACAGATGGGAGGTCAGATAACTTCTCAGGTAAGCATACCCTGGTCACATCTTTAGGAAAGTACTGCTCCTGATTTCCTTCCTCATTACATTAATTAATGGACGTTAATGTTCAATATTCCCCAAATTAGTCATGTAGCAGGAAACCTCCTGATTGTGTCAGTTTTAGTGACCGTGCTTCAGTCAGTATAATAGTCTTACTGTAAGTGATCCCTTTACAGAAAACATACAAATATGATGGTTCCCAGCATTATGATATCATAGCACCTATAAATACAGCGGGAAGAGAAATACATCCTTTTAAATTGAAAGTTTATAGTTCTCTCCTGGATTCCTTCCAGCTGAAGATGAACATCTATAATTCTTCTTTAACAGAATAAATTGGAAGCCCATGATTCCTACCAGGTATTGTAGTAAGTTCCAGATAGCCAAATACATATGAATTATCTGACCTAATTTTTATACCCTGGGGGAACTTCCAAACTATTGTTGGTAAATGCAAGTGATACTAACAAGATAATAAGCCTGACCCAGTAATCTCACTGGTGATTACTGCCATCCAAATATACAATATTCTTATATTTGCTCATCCACAGAAATGGAAATCAAAGTTTGCCTTCAGGGTAAAGAGATAAAATAGTAGGGTCTGAAAATATGGCTATCACTAGTAGATATTGTGTGTGTGTGTGTGTGTGTGTGTGTGTTTTAGAAGCTACACTGTACTATATGACATATGTCATTTCAAGCAAAATCATGTGGTGTATACAGCCATTTTCTCCACATTTTAGTAGGCCCCAACTTTCTTTCAGCTCCTCTTTTCCCACCTGATAATTTACTCTTTATGCTAACCATTTCTGGTTTTAAAATGTCACATTAATAACCTGATGATGTCTTTAAAATGTCAAGCAGCTAAATATGATTTTTGCTGTATACCACATATCACTCTTTTGCATTATGAGTGCATAGTGGTTATTGACTAACCATATGAAAGGCCATTTCCACAGAAACCTGTTCCAGTTCATGAGTGATCCATGGATGCTCTGCTATTGTAAATATGCCATTATATTGTTCAGTTCCGTTGGCAATAGGCAATATAAAACAGTTGCTGACACATATCACTAGTTGATCTTAAGGTTTACTGAAGCAACTCTTATTCCTAAAGGGAAAATACAGGAGGTTTATATCATTCTAGAAATTTAAAATTTAGGAAGCAAGTTCTGATTTTATAGGGATTAATTTAACAGTTATAAGATACAGATAGATTTGACTCCAGTTCACAGGATTAGGATGGACTTTAATATGGAGTGTGTGTGTGTGTGTGTGTGTGTGTGTGTGTGTGTGTGTGAGAGAGAGAGAGAGAGAGAGAGAGAGAGAGAGAGAGAGAGAGAAAGAGAGAGACAGAGAGACAGAGAGAGAGACACACACACACACAGAGAGAGAGAGAGAGAGAGAGAGAGAGAGAGAGAGAGAGAGACCTAGCTGCTTAATATCTCACATATAGTCATATTTATCCAGTTTTTCTTGAACTCTGTGCATTTTTTTTTATTTCTAAATGTTTTTTCCCAATTGTATTTTGTTAAAGAAATTAGAACTTTAAAAATAAGCAAGGATTTTTTACAGTCTCTTTCTACAAGGCTTTTTCCTCTGAGTTTTAATAAAAATGATGGTTAGACAAGGATCTTGTAAGAAAGAAAAATATACTGGCTTGCATTTAGAGTTATGATCATATGTTTATGCTTATGCTTATGGTGATAAGTGAAAATATCAATTTCTCGAACACAGTTTTTGGGGAAGATGCCAAAATATCAATATCAATAGAAGTTTGGGCTATTGGTATAAATAATTCCATTTGCCTTTTGTATTAACCATTGATTCGATGTCAATCCCCTTTTCATTTATATAGTCGCCTATATACTGCCACATCATCTTCCCCTCCTTAGCCCTTTAGATTGCCATTAACCAAAAGATTTCTACATTTATGACTTGGAGAGGCAGCTAAAAATGAACTTTATATAAATTATAAGTGTGAGAGAAGAGTATTACTTCTTAGCTACTATGATAAAGAGTGGTCTTCACAGCAAAGAGGATGGAAGTAATAGGAGGACTCAAGTATTTTCATCTTATTTTTCACAAGGGTGCTGATTTTCACATTGTTACTTTTTCTTAAATTTTTATTTCTAGATAATCTTATATTTTTAACCTATATTTAGCACAGCTTTAAATGATCCATCTCATTTTTTTGAAAGGGATAAAAATGTAGACATGCAGACACACAAGACTGGATTCACATTTTCTAAGAAAGAAATTGCCACTTATTTATTGAGGTCCCTTTTGCAGGAGGCAACCGATCAACGATTCTCTCTCATCATCATCCTCTCTCTCTCTCTCTCTCTGTCTCTCTCATCTCTTCTTTCGTCTGTGACATCAATAAAAATGCATATAAAGTGTCCCATTTAGTTGGCTCCTGAGTCCTTTCGATATGACCAGAGTGAATTTTGACAATTCTTTATTACTTGAATTGACAGTATGTTCCAGGTTTATTTTATATATTTAATGTTCCAGAGTTGGAATCAAACATTTCTCCTACAAGCTCTAGTTCAGTTGAAAATATATGGTATTAATGACTTCAAATCTCTATTGCTTGTCCAAGGGAGAACCTTAGACTTAGAGTAAAATAGTTTTTAAAAATCACATTGATATATGTTCAAAAGTGAATTGATCTTCTTATCCCCATGAAATTATAACAACACAACAACAAATATTTTTGTCTGTATTCCCAGTACTAACACCCAATCATTCATGCCAGAGTCTTTGAAATTATTCCAAGTAATTTTCCCTTCCTTGTATTTAGTCCTCAAATACCTTTAATTTTATTTCCAAAATGTTCATAATTCTACCCCTACCACATCACTTATTCTATCATGTTATCAATCTATTATTTGTATCACATTTATAGGTTTTGGGCTCCCCTTAACTGACCAGTATATACAGAACACTGCTTGCTATGTTAAAGTGTGGGGGCTTTTTTTCTATAGGAAATGGATATGTTCCTGAGTGCTATCCAGCTTCTAGTGTAACCCACTTTTAAATTCATTTCCACCTTGCAGGCAGACTATTCAGTCTAAAATACAGATATAGCAAAAGCTTCTCACCATAGACCCCTGTTAATGACTCCTTATTCCAACAGAATTGTACCCCAGTTCCTAGTAGCCCTCTCCACACCATTTTTGATTCCGTGTGTCCTCAAAATGACAAATGTGCACACACTTTTTGCTCTCCTTCAGGAACAAATAGAGACATGTTTTGCTATTCTACTCCGGAGATGTTCCTAAGTGATAAAATCTCCTCAGCCCATATGTCAGTGCAAACTGGAAGTGTGAGAGGTCTTTGCTTAATGAGAGTGGAAGAGGGTAGAAATTTGGTCCAAATCCCTGATATCTGAAGGGGCAATTCTAAGGTGCATTTGTCACAAATCCTCAGGTTTGAAGGAAAATTGATCCCCAGTTGTCCAGTGTAATAGCAGCTGACAAGTCTCTGACTTGTCTTCCCTCTTCATCCTATTACTTCTTCCCCATTACCCCCTATGAGCTTTTTGCCCACCTCTCCACTCTGTCTGTGTGCTGTACAGACTATCTATATTGAAATTTAGATTCTGATATGGAGACTGAATGGATATATAGGTTAAGCTTTTGAGAGAACTGAAACTAAAGCAACAGCTTATCCACACAGGCACAATGTCACTGGGTATTTCTTCCTCCTCTCTGATCATCCTGCTTTCCAAGGGGAGGTATCGATTGCTAGCCAAACCTTAAATTAATGGTCTATAAAAAGCTTGTATAGCTGTTATTGAGGTATGAGCTCTTAATAAGGGAAGATTGGTGATTACCTATTTAAACTTAAAAAAATTTTATGAGTGATGAGTTATAAAATTAAGACAAGAAAAGGTTAAGTAAGATGGCACAATTAGGTATTGAAGATTGGATCTATTGGACAATATTATTTCTCTAATATGAAAATAGTTTTGACAAATAGATAAAATCAATAAATGAATCAAAGAAGTGATTAAATTATTAATAAATGAAAATGAATGAATAAAACAGAATTCACAGCTTCAAATCATCCAATGATTTTCCACTATCCTTAGCATATAATACCTAATCTCTACAGTGCACTATCAGAGCATTTGCTTTATGCAATTTCCACCTGTCTTCTCACACCATTCACTGCTTTGCTCCCCTCATTAGAATTCTTCCATTTATTTGAACACAATATCCCACTAACATCTTAGGAAATCTCTCTCTATATATATAAAAGGCTAATATGCTAAGTGTCCTAACATCCAACCAATTGCTATGATGTGTACTGACCACCATGGGGCAGACACTCAACATAGGAGCTGCTGTGATGTGCACTATCCATTTACAGAGAAACGGCACTGAAGACCTGGTGCCCACAAAGCAACTCTTGGCTTCGCCCAAGTGGGACACGGCCCTGCCACTACCCCAGAGAGACACCCTACCAAATTGCAGCCAATGCTGCCAAGACCCCATGGTGCAAAATGTGGCCCACAGCCTAGCCCAGCCCAGATAATGACATCATGTAGCAACACCCACCTTCCTCTCCCTAGTGACTAGCCTCCTTGGAGTTTCTTCAGCCCAAGAACACAACTTGCTTTATAGCCAGGTGGAAACATTTTACACTAAAACCAAATGTCTGTGAAGCATTTTCCCATGCCTCATCTCATTTGATCCTCACAGTGGGTAGATAGGAGACTCAGTGGAATCCTATTTTCTTTTCATTATCCGGAAAATGGAGATTTAGAAAGTTTAGAAACTTGACCTGACTTAAAAGAAGTAAGAAATGGTGGTCCTTGAAAATGACTTTAGGTTTTCTCGCTGTGCAAAATATAGTCAAACACTGCTACAGTGTTTACCCTTTGTTCTCCATGAATGATCTACAATAAATCTGCTTCATGTTGATATTTACTGTTGTGTTGCTGACAATTACCTGAAAGAGAATTTGGGGTGCTTCATTGGGCTGGAAAAAGTTTAGCTAAATCAGAAAGCAGGTCTAATCAAGCAAGTTTATTCTTTATCTATAAAAGGCTAAGTTGACTTGTGCATAAGCAATATATATAAAGCTCCCACTGGCACCAATCACACTCGTGTGTTTCCATCTTTCATTGTTGATCATGAATTTGGTTGACACTTCTATTATAGAGAAAGGTTAAATAGTGCTATTAAAATATTCCTTATAATTAATTTCCTTTCGATGTGCACAAATTCATGCACAGGGCCACTAGTTTTTTTATAATGTTCTTCTGCTTGGCTGATATCTCACCTCTTTATTATTATTATTATTATTATTATTATTATTATTATTTTAGAGAGAATGAGAGAGAAGGATTGATTTGTTGCTTCACTTATTTATGAATTCATTGGTTGATTCTTGCATGTGCCCTGACCAGGGATCAAACCTGCAACCTTGGTGTATCAGGATGATACTCTAACCAACTGAGCTACCCAGCCATGGCCTCTCATCTTTCCTTTCTTAGCTAACTTCTTCATAACTTTTAGCTTTGAATTTTAATGCTCTTTCTGCTGGGAAGTCATTCCTGGCCACACAGATCAGATTGCATTGAACTGAAGTACTTCACAGAACTCAAGTAGTGAGGAGTCTTTCATAAGAATTTATTGAGTGCTTACTACATGCCTTGCACTGCTCTTGGTTATTGTCTATACAGCAATGTTTTAATTTAAATAGTTTATATCTTGCTAAGTATTTGATTAAGGTGTATTTTTTGGCAAGACTCCAAGCTCTGGTAAACAAGATTATGTATACCTTACTAACACACTGAAGTTTCTCAATAGTTGCTGAGTTTTTTGATGTCCATAAAATGTTTTGAAAATGTGGGCAAGCTTCAGTAGCATTTGTATTCTGGGAGCTCTTTTTCTCTCTTGAGAATTTATAGAGATGCAAATACTTAAAAATATACATATCTAAACATACTTAAGCGAGTATCACATACAGGGCAGGACAAGTGTAAGCAAACAGCAAAATTCTTGAGGTGCATATTCATCGCCCTCAAAGGGAAGGTATTTACATTTGATATATGGTCTTGTTAGTGAGCTGTAGTTCTATTTGACTAAGATACTATTCTCGGAGGAGTTAGGTCTGAGTGTATGCCTGTCTGTGGGAGATAGGGTCGGGGAGTCATGCTGCAATAATCTGATGCCTAATACCACCTAATGCCCACACATGCCTCTCATTATTTTTTAATAATGGTTATTTTTTCATTCAGTATTTTTTATGTATGTAATTTCCGGTATGACATAGCACCAACTTTATGTGGGGAAAAACAATTTTTAGATGGCAAATGGAAGATACAGTTTACGGGAAACACAACTAGCTGAGAAGTAAATTATATTACTATTAAGCAAATGCAATAGTAGAATATTTTAACTTTTTTTTTTTCTCAAGGCAATATTTTAACAAGATTAAATCTAGTTTTGATAACTTCTGAAATGTCATCTAAGACATTGTTTGATTCAGTTACTGGCTTCCTTGATCCCACATATATTACCAACATAAAATAATACATAATAAAATTTAAAAGGAAAGTAACCTTAGCCTGCTTCACTTTGTGTTCTTAGTCTATAAGGAAAGATGTTAGGCTTATCAGAGTTTTACAGGCATTCTGGGAATTGACCTATTTTGCAACACTGGGTCTGTCCTTACCTGAAGTGTACTCTGGTGTATAGAAGAAGCTGCTGGATCACTCTCCTGAGTCCTGGAAGCAATTGGTGAGCCACCATTTGGTCACAAGCAATAACCTGACAAATGAAGTTTTCTCACTCATGTGCCACTTCTCTTGTGGGTGTGGAGCTTTAGAAATCCCAGGACACCTAATACTCCTAAATAGTTCTGGGTGGGCCACACTGATCTCATCACTGAGGAGCCACACTCCTCTGAGTTGGCTGCTGTACTGCTGTTGCTTCATGGCCTCTGAACTATTAAATACTTGCACATGGTTGCCTTAGCCGGCTGTGCTAAAAGACTTGCACTGATTTAACAACCCACCTTGCCATCAGACTCTTCCTGAAGGGCATACACTTCCGAGGAATTTTATAATTGTGTTATATGATTGATTCAATAGTTGTTAATGTTTATAAATCATTAAACTTGATCAGTAAACTTTCTTTATCAAATAAAGAACAGAAACAAGTCCTACAAGTAGACATCTAGTCTGAGTCTGTTTATTTTTATTCTAAAAGTAGACTTATTATTTTGGTTATATTACACAAATTCATTTCTTGTTTGATAAATATCTTTGAATTTCTTTTTAATGTTGTCATGGAGAAGTCCTACAAGTTCACTCTACTATTTTTCTTGTTTCACACAGACAAAAAGGTAGAATGTATTTTTTATTGAATGACAACACAGCTTAAAGCATTTCATGAATGTCTCAGAAATTCCAGAATTACAAAAATGGGTATGCCATGACCTTAGCTCCATTTTTACACCTTTGAGATTGGGTATTTATTATGAGGTTACCTTTTCCGCACTTGTAAAGTTTCTGTAGCATAAGAGAAAGAACAAGGACTTTTAAGATCCTTGAGATCTGGGTAAAATTCCATTCCACATCTACAATCTATTGGATGCTTGAACTTGTTCATGTTGCTTATCTTCTAGTCTTTCTTCTCTCTATAGCACAGGGTTCTTTAGGATATAAACAGTATAAGAAAATACTGGCTTATTCTAAGTTCTTTTTTTTTTTTTTTTGTAAATCTTTATTATAGATATCCTCTTTTGTTCCCCCTATAGCCTGCTTCCACTCAGTTCCTGACTTGTCAGAGGCCTTCACCATCCTATTGTCTGAGTCCAGAGGTAATGCATATATGCATATAAGATCTTTGGTTAATCTCTTCTGCCCCTTCAGTCTCTCTAAGATTCATCAGTCTGTTCCATGTTCCCATGCCTCTGGTTCTATTTTATTCATCAATTTATTTTGTTCATTAGATTTCCTGTCTGTTTATTTTGATTTTTAGATTCAATTGTTGATAGATATATATTTATTGCCATTTTATTGTTCATATTTTTGTTCTTTTCTTCTTCATCATCATCTTATTTATTTATTTATTTATTTATTTAATCTTTATTGTTGAAAGTATTACATATATTCCCGTTTTTCCCATGATGACCTCTTCTAACCCTCTCCTGTCCTCCACGCCAAGCCTTCACAACCCTATTGTCTGTGTCCATGGGATATGCATATATGTGCATACAAGTTCTTTGGTGATCTCTTCCCACCTACAAATCCTCCCCTGCTTTCCCTCTGAGGTTTAATAGTCTTCCATGTTACTATGTCTCTGGATCTATTTAATTCATCAGTTTATTTTTGTCATTAGATTCCATATATGAGTGAGTTCATGTGATACTTGTCTTTCTCTGACTGACTTATTTCACTTAGCATGATATTCTCTAGATATGCTGTCTCAAAGGGTAAGAGATCCCTCTCTTTTACTGTTGCATAGTGTTCCATGGTATAAATGTACCACAGCTTCTTTATCCACTCATCGACTGGTGGGCACTTGAGCTATTTCCAGATCTTAGCTATTGCAAATTGTGCTGCTATGAACATAGGGGTGCATACATTCTTTCTGATTGGTGATTTGGGTTTCTTAGTATATATTCCTAAAGGTGGGTCACTGGGTCAAATGGCAGTTTCATATTTTATATTTTGAGGACACTCCATACTGTTTTCCATAATGGCTGCACCCGGTCTGCATTCCCCCCAACAGTGTACTAGGGTTCCCTTTTCTCCACATCCTCACCAGCACTTGTCATTTGTTGATTTGTTGGTGGTAGCCATTCTGACAGGTGTGAAGTGATACCTCATTGTCATTTTAATTTGCATCTCTTTGATGCAAATTATAATGTAGAGCATTTTTTCATATGTCTCTTGGTCATCTGTATGTCCACTTTAGAGAAGTGTCTATTTAGGTCCTTTGTACATTTTTAAATTGGGTTGTTTGTCTTTTGATAAGTTGTATGAGTTCCTCATATACTTTGGATATTAACCCTTATCAGATGTATCATTGCCAAATATATTCTTCCATACAGTGGGCTCCCTTTACATTTTGTTGATGGTTTCTTTTACAGAAGCTTTTTATTTTGATGTAGTCTCATTTGTTTTATTTTCTCCTTAGTTTCCTTTTCTCTAGGAGATTTATCCCCAAATATATTGCTACGAGAGGTGTCTGAGATTTTGATGCTTATGGTTTCTTCTAGGATTTTTATGGTTTCACGATTTACATTTAACTCTTTTATCCATTTTGAGTTTATACTTGTGTATGGTGTAAGTTGGTGGTCTAGTTTCATTTTTATTTTTTTTTTTGCATTTATCTGACCAACTTTCCCAACACCATTTATTGAAGAGACTGTCTTGACTCTATTTTATTCTCTTGCCTCTTTTGTCAAATATTAATTGAGCATTGTGGCTTGGGCCGATTTCTGGGGTCGCTGTTCTGTTCCATTGATCTATATGCCTGTTCTTGTTCCAGTAGCAGGCTGTTTTGATTACAGTGGCTTTGTATTATAACTTGATATCTGGTATTAAGATTTCTCCAACTTTGTTCTTCTTTCTCAGGATTGCTGCAGCTATTTGGGGTCTTTTGTGGTTCCATGTAAATTTGTATGTGAGTTTTATCCTCCAGAACTTAAATTCATCTTTCTTTACATTCATTGCAGGGCTTCACAGTGTTAAGCACTTTGCAGAACTCAGCAAGTACTCACTGATCAGTCTAAAACCATGTATCTAGCATATCCTAAGACTTCTAGATTGAAGGGTACTATTATAAGTTGTTGATGATCAGCAGCCGTTATGATCATCACATATTATAAACTTCTCTGGGATTTTTTTTATAATCCTCACCTGAGGATGTTTTTCCTTTGATTTATTTTTATTTAATTATTTATTTTAGAGATAGTTGAAGAGAGAGGGAAAGACAGAGAGAGATATCTACGTGAGAGAAAAAAAAATTCTTGGTTGCCTCCTTAACACCCTGACCAGGGCCCAGGCAAGGGGAGGAGCCTGCAATGAGGTCCGTGCCCTAGACCAGGATCAAACCTGGGACCCTTTGGTCCACAGGTCCACACTCTATCCACTGAGACAAACCAGCTAGAGCTGGGGAGATTTATATATATATATATTAATTTTAAAGAGGAAGGGAGAGAGAAACATTGTTGTGAGAGAGAAATACCTATGGGTTGCTTCCCATATGCACCTTGAGACAAAGGATCAAACCTGCAACCTGGGTATGTGCCCTGACTGGGAATCAATCCCACCACCTTTTGGTGAACAGACACAGCTCCAACCAACTGAGCCACACTGGCCAACGTGGAAAGATTTTGGTAATTCTTTCTAACAAGACCACAGAATAGCCGAGACTGGTTTGGCTCAGTGGATAGAGCGTCGGCCTGCGGACTCAAGGGTCCCAGGTTCGATTCCGGTCAAGGGCATGTACCTTGGTTGCGGGCACATCCCCAGTAGGGGGTGTGCAAGAGGCAGCTGATCGATGTTTCTCATCGATGTTTCTAACTCTCTATCCCTCTCTCTTCCTCTCTGTAAAAAAATCAATAAAATATATTAAAAAAAAAAAAAGACCACAGAATATAATGGCTTAAACAAGGCAAAGTAAGTAACAGTGGAAAGGCAAGCATATTAGAGCTGTTTCGGCTGCTCTGACATTTTTGCCATTCAAGGGTCAAATGTGCTATTCCATTTTCTGTCATCTTTTTACATTGAATAGGAGAAAGAACAGGTAGAAAATAAATACCTAATTAATTTATGAACAAGTCCTAGAATCAGAAATCATTTTATATTACATATCAGATTGGGCTGGAATTGATTTACATGACATATCTAGCAAAGAGAAAGATAAAGAGATTCGAATTTAGCTAAGAGACCACATGCCAGTCCAAGCTCTATCAGTAAGACAAGAATGGATATTGGCACACTTGGATTTTTCCTGATTCTATTTCCTTCCTTTCTTTATTTTCCATTGTTCTCTAAAAATACATTCTGATTTGTAGATTATAGTTTTCTCCTTTCTGTAGTGGTCATGGGCTTAGGAAAATAATCAATGTTATGATTTTATTATCGTGCTACATATGTCATCTGTTATTAATGTTGACTTAAGTTACAGTATGCACACTGGAAATGTGTAGCCTTAACCACTTATAGAAAGTCTTACACACTTGAACATCTTATTCTAGTCTGCTTTGACAGCAGAATTGGCACTGGTATAATGATAGGTATGTCATACTTATTAAAAGTAATGATGAAAATAAAGTCTCATGAGCTCCATTTCATAAACCTGCATATTTATTTCTGCTGATCTATTTCTACCCAATAATATAAGGGAAAGAAAATAACAGTTTAACCTTGGTCAAATGACTACCGCACTTTAAATAACATTTAAAGAAATATGGTCTTTATTATAAGCTCATAGCTTCAGAACCCTTTTCACATTATATATATATATATATATATATATATATATATATATATATACATTATATATATATACACATATATATGTATATATATATATATAATCTTTATATATATATATATATATATATATATATATAATCTTTTATCCTGAAATCTTTTTCACTTCCTCTAGTATTCCCTCCCACATTATGATATATAAATCTTTATTGATATTGCAAATGGTGTATAATGTGTATAATAATTAACCCTCAGCTCTCTAAGAAAACTACATTATAGCTTTGCTCTTTTATCAAATTTTCCTTTCTTTGCAAGTTTTTTATTTCACTGAAGAGTGGAATGTTCTCATTTGTCACCTTAAATTTTTAGTCCACTTATACGTACATTAGAGGCCTGGTGCACAAATATGTTCATGGGTGGGGTCCCTAGGCCCTGCCAGCTGATGGGTCCTGCCAGCCAGGGGGAGGAATGGGGGAGGGACCACATGATGATTGGGGCCTGCTGGCCAGGGGGAGGGACAGGGTGTTGGAGGTTGGCCCTCGGCCCCCCTGGGAAAGGGGCCACATCCGCCACCACCCACCCCCAGTTCCCTGTTCCATCCCAGGGCCCAAAAGCCCTGGAGGGCTCTGGAGAGGAGGCAATGGTCACCGGGCTGGGCACAGAAGGAACGGACACCAACACCAGTGCCCTGCCACTGCACGGTTCCCTGTCTCCCCCTGCTCCTCCTGCCCTCGCCGCCGCATTGCCAGCAGAGTGGGTGAGTGATGGGCCAATCAGAGCCTGCCAGCCGGGAGGAGGACGGAGCACAGGAGCTTGGCTGCTGGCCCCAAGGAGGGAGCTGGCCCTTGGCCCCCCTTGGAAAGGGGCCACGTCTGCTGCCACCCACCCCCCAGTTCCCCATCCCAGCCCACGGCCAAAGGTCTTGGTGGGGTCAAGTGAGGAGGCAACGGTCGCCAGGCCGGGTGTGGAAGGAATGGACACCGGATACCAACGCCGCTGGCACTGGTGTCCTGCATTGAGCATCTGCCCCCTGGAGGTCAGTGTGTGTCCTAGCAACTGGTTGACCGGCCATTAGAGTCCTTTGCTCATTTGGTTTCAATGGTCGCTTAAGATATATATATATATATATATATATATATATATATATATATATATATATATATCATCACTTATTTTACAATGAAATAATTTTTCTTACTTTGATTATAATCTTTCTACTTTTGTTGTTAACTCAACTTTGTCTTGCCTTAAGATTTCTCTGTTTAAATTCTCCTCTATGCCCTATAATCAATATTGGATTCTCTACTGGCTCATACTTAATGACATACAAATGTATTTCCCTATAGGTACTGCCATTTTGTATATTTTTAATTTTATTAACAATAATAGCAATATAATTGACATGCAATCCTACCTAATAAAATGGTAATATGCAAATTACCATCACTCCACTATGCCCACGATTGGGCCGTTGGGAGGTTGGGGGCAGGACTCAGGGTGGCCGATTGGGCTGGTGGGGGGCGGGGACTCGTGAGTCCCTGCCCTGTTCCTCTTGCCGTCCCCAACGGCTGCTGGTGCTGCGGGAGGACCCATGAAGCCAGCTGAAGGCGCTGGTGGTGGAACTCGGGGTGGCTGATTGCGTGGCTGCCGGCACCAGTTTTCCGCCAGCACCAGTTTTCCTCTGGCCACCCGCTGATCGGAGCGCCTCCCGCCAGCACGATCAGCCACCCAGAGTTCCTCCACCTCCACCGGCAGCGCTGGAGGAACTCGGGGTGGCCGATCGTGCTGGCTTGAGGCGCTCTGATCGGCGGGTGGCCAGAGGAAACAGTGCTAGAGGAACTCGGGGTGGCCGATCACGCTGGCGGCCAGAGGAAACGGCGCTCCGGTCAGCGGGTGGCCAGAGGAAAACTGGTGCTGGTGGAAAACTGGTGCCAGCAGCCAGGTGAAGGAAGGTTTTTTGCACGAAACTTAGTGCAACGGGCTTCTAGTAAACTTTATACTTTTAAAATATTCAAGTCATGTTGTATCCACACATGCATTAAACCATGACCACATCAAAATAAGAAATATACATATCATTGCCACAATATAAGTATATAATTAATTCCCTTGTGGACTCTTTTTCCTTGCCACACCCTGTCCTCATGGAACCATTTATTAACTTTTTTTCACTACATATTATTTTTTGAGATTTTTATATTGAAGTTTATATTTGACATTTTAAAAATTGAATCACACAATATTAACCTTTTTATTGGGCTTCTTTAACTCATCATAATTAATTTAGGTTCATCCAGGATTTTGTGTGCATCATAGGCTTTTTTTTATGTTTTTATCAGGAATAGATGTTGAATTATATGTGTTTTTTTTTAGTGTCTATTGAGATGATAGCATGGCTCTTATGTTTGAGTTTATCGATATGATAAATACAGTGCCTTGATTCTCAAGTGTTAAACCAACATGTATTCCTCAGAAAAACACCATTTTGTCCAGTTATTTTATTTTTATATATCATTAAATTTTTTTTCTATAATTTTGATAAGTTTATTTGTGTCTATGTTTTTGAGATGCATTGTTCCTTTACTCATAATGTCTTTGTCTGGATTGGTTTAATACCACTTTGGCTTCATAGAATGAGTTGGGAAGTGTTTCTTATTCGATTACCTGGAAGAATCATGTAGAATTGAAATTATTTTTTTCTTAAATAATATTTAGAATTTCCCAGTAAATCCTTATAGGCATGAAATTTTCTTTGTGAGAAGGTTTTAAGAAAAGTTTAATTTATTTATTAAGTATAGAGTTATTTAGAATATATATTTCTTCTTGAGCAAACTTTGATAGTTTTTACCTTTTGAGGATTTTTTTTCATTTTATCAATTTTGTCAATTGTATTGCCATCAAGTTTTTCATATTATTTTGTTATACTATTTCAAATATCTGTAGAATATGTGGCAATGTTACTTTTATCATCCATTTTTCTATAGTCTGTGACTTCATTCTTTTTTTCTGTTTGATCTGGCTGAACAATTATCAATTTTACTGCTATTCTCAATGAACTAGCTTTGATTTTCATTGATTTTTTCCTATTTTTTGGCTCATTTCTATTTTATTGGTATCTGCTTCCTATTATTTTCTATCTTCTGCTTTTTGGCACTAATTATTTTCTAGTTTTTGAATGTAGAATCTAAGGTCATTGCTCTTTTTTGCTAGATTTTAAAGATGGTGGCTCGTTAATTGATTTGAGAGATTTCACATTTAGTGCCATAACTTTCTCTTTAAATATTGCTTCAGCAGCATACTATGCATTGCTGTGTGTCATGTTTTCATTGCCATTCAGTTTAAAATGACTTCTAGTTTCAATTTTATATTTCCATTGTCACCTGCATCATTTATAAAAATATTATTAGTTTGCAATTTTGGGGAGATATTCCATGTATCATTTTGTTACTTTTTTTTATTGATTAAGGTATTTCATATGTGTTCTTATGCCCCCATTGCCCACCCACCCCTCCACTCATGCCCTCAGCCCCCTGGTATCCGTGTCCATTGGTTAGGCTTATATGCATGCATACAAGTCCTTTGGTTGATCTCTCCCCCTTATCCCCACCCTCCCCTACCTTCCCTCTGAGGTTTGATGGTTTGATAAATGCTTCTCTGTCTCTGCTTTTGTTCATCAGTTTAAGTTCATTATATTCCAAAAATGAGTGAGATCATGTGATATTTATCTTTCTCTGACTGGCTTATTTCGCTTAGTATAATGCTCTCCAGTTCCATCCATGTTGTTGCAAAAGGTAAGAATTCCTTCTTGTTATTGGTTTTTAATTTAAATTAATTGTAGTCAAAGAATACACTTTGCATGATCAGAGTACTTAAAAAATTTTAAAGACTTGTTTTATGGCCCAGAAAATGAATCTTTTGGTAAATACTACTACTGCATTGGTAAATACTACTGCATTTACGTAAGTGTTTTGGATTGTTAAGTGTTTTATAAATGTCAGTTATGTCAGATCAGTTAATAGTATTCTTTGAGTCTTCTATATCTTTACTGATTCTCACCTATATTTGTAAATTAGTTATTGAATGCAGGGTTCTGAAATTTCTGACAATAATTATAGATTTGCCAATTTTTGCAGTTCCAGTAGTTTTTGCTTCATATATTTTTAAGTTAAATGTGTGAATGAGAGAGGAAATCTGCAGAAAATAACCTCATAGGCTGATATGATTGCAAATTCCTAACAGGGCAGGTAATGGTCAATAGTCAAGCCTTAGGCATAGAACTTTTTTAGTAAGAGGTTTATCCTTGCCTTAAGCAAGCCCTGCTCATTGTTTTGTGTATCTAGGTTTAACACACCTTTGAAATAGGCTTAACACCATCAAGAGAGTACATAATCTTGTTAATAATCCTGTAATACAACCCCACCTTGCTTTCTCCCATCCTCATGTAATATTCCTTACATTCCTTTCTTAATTTCAATTGCATAATAAAAACTTCAAAACTGTCATTTGTTGGAATATTTGAGATATTGTTTCCCGGCAATTGTCATCAGTTTGACTAAAATAAATTCTTATAAACATTCGCTACAGCTTTGAATATTCTTCCCTAGACAAAATATTTAGATGCATACTAGTACACATTGAGAAATAACATGTCCTTCATGGACTTCTTTAAATTATAAATGGATCCACTTTATGTCTGGCAATTTTTTTCCTCTGAGATATATATTGCCCCCTTTTTTTTTTTTTTTTGCTATAGGATACCTTTATCCATCATTTTTTTATTTCACTCATTTGTGTTTTTACATCTAAAGTGATTTTCTTATAGGCAGACCTCTCTTACCTGGCCCTGAGAGGTCTGCCTATAGCCAGCCAGTAGGTGTGGTTTCTTGACTTCCTGCAGGAAAGATTTCACAATTGGAGTCACATTAGAGGATGTTCAATAAAGCTGGGACAGCGAAACAAACAAGGGCTTAGGCTAGAAGTTACAGGAGAGAGACTGGGTGGGGGTGTGAACCTAAGCAGGGCTGCTTTGCAAACTTGGAGGCAGGTTCAGAAGGTTTGAGGAACCAGCTACAGCTTCCCATGGCTACCTGGTTGCAAGTCTCCTGGGTTCCCTCAGAGGTTAGTAAATGCAGGCCTGTGGGGAAGGAGATGGGGAAGGGGAAAGTTTGGGACTACTCCTGAGAGGAAAAGCACACTCTTGGACTTTTCTTTTGAGTCAGTTTTAAAGGCTGGGAGTTTAGGAAAGATCTTAAGGGAGGATCTCAATAGAAAATTAATCAATTGTATGCTGATGTGTCAAACTGAGATTTACTCCCCTAACTTCATCTGTCTTTGGTGTGGTTGGCACAAATGGCACTAATTGGATTTTGCTACCTATCTCCCCAAGTAGAGTGATTTAAGCTATTTATCCTGGTGGATTAGGGAGAAGTGAAAACCATTTACTCTTAAGTGTCCTTGTTTTAGGGAGAACAGGATTTACTAGGTGACTACAAACTGCTTGGTATTTAGATTTATTAGATGGCTGCAAACTACTCATTTAACTATCTGTCTCAGTTTTCTTATTTCACTTGGCTTGGTTTACTAGCTTGTCTCACAACTATTGAAACTATATATCCTATATAATAAAGGGCTAATATGCAAATAGACCAAATGTTGGAACAACTGATTCCTATGAGAGGGTGCAGGCCAGGCTGAGGGACCCCTCTCTCCCTTGCCCTGAGTTCACAAATTTCAAATTTCTTGCACACAGCCTCTAGGAGATATATATATATTGGAGTACTTTTCATTATCTGTTTTCTTTTTTCTCTTTTTGTTTGCCTTCCTTCCTCCCTCCCTTCCTCCCTCCCTTCCTCCCTCCCTCCCTCCCTCCCTTCCTTCCTTCTTGTGCTTGCTAATTTTTTAGCAAATGAATAGTATTTTTAAATAATTGTTGAGCCTTTGGATTGTAATACCTTTCACCATAAATGATTCACAAAATCTTTTTCCAAGGAGCTACAGCAAGGGTAGACCACATTGCTCTACTTAGGTTCTAAGCTAATTACAGATTTGGTTATAAATTTTGTTAAGTTTGGTCTGTTTTGGTTCCACCAGGGATTCTTCTCAATTGGCAGGCCTTAATTGTAATTGATGTTTTGCCACTACTAAGAGACTTCATTTCTGAACTTTCCACCTATTTCTGCTGACCTTATTGGCCACTTGATTATTATAAGCTCAAATCAGTGGTCGGCAAACCTCGGCTCACGAGCACATGCAGCTCTTTGGCCCTTGAGTGTGGCTCTTCCACAAAATACCATGGCCTGGGCAAGTCTATTTTGAAGAAGTGGCATTAGAAGAAGTTTAAGTTTAAAAAATTTGGCTCTCAAAAGAAATTTCAATCGTCATACTGTTGATATTTGGCTCTGTTGACTAATGAGTTTGCCGACCACTGGCTTAAATAATTGCTAAATGCCTCAAGGATAAAACCAGGCTCACTTCTTTATAGTTCTTCTTTTTAGCAGACTTTGAACCTGAAGGCCTGGCTTCCATGAGAGGTCTAAAATTTATGATTTATATGAAAATGTTATATAAAACAGTATTCTGTTAGTGGCATTGGGAGGTCACTTATCCCCTAGGATACATGAGCTTCTGAAAGATGTGACTAAGAGTCTAAGAAACTCAGCAGACTTTAGATTCTACTTGTACTGGTAGAAATAATGACTTCGTTCCCATTCTCTCTGTCTCTCCTTTTTCTGAGACTCCAAATCCTATATAATAAAGAGGTAATATGCAAATTGATGGTCACTCCAAAACACAAGATGGCTGCCCCCATGTGGTCAAAGATGGCTGCCCCCATGTGAAGACAAGATGGCCACCACAAGATGGCTGGCAGGGGAGGGTAGTTGGGAGGGACAAGGCTTGCAGGGGAGGGTAGTTAGGGGAGATGAGGCTGGCAAGGAAGGGCAGTTAGTGGTGTCTGGGCCAGCAGGGGAGGGCAGTTGGGGGCGACCAGGCCAGTAGGGGAGGGCAGTTGGGGGGGACAAGGTCTGTAGGGGAGGGCAGTTACGGGGGGAAAAGGCCTGCAGGGGAGGGCAGTTGGAGGCGACTAGGCCTGCAGGGGAGGACAGTTAGGGGCAATCGGGCCAGCAGGGGAGCAGTTAGGCATTGATCAGGCTGGCAGCAGAGTAGTTAGGGGCAATTAGGCAGGCAGGCAAGGCGATTGGTTGGGAGCAAGTAGTCCTTGATTGTGAGAGGGATGTCTGACTGCCAGTATAGGCATGATCCCGGTGGGATTGGGCCTAAACGGGCAGTCAAACATCCCTTGAGGGGTCCCAGATTAGAGAGGGTGCAGGCTGGGCTGAGGGACACCCTCCCCCATGCACGAATTTCATGCACTGGGCCTCTAGTGTTTGTATATTAAACATCCCATTTTTATCTGCTTATATCTCTATTGAATTTCTTTTATTTTTCATCCCTTTGACCATTCTGAATGCTTTCGTCTTTAACTTCTCTGATTTCTTAAATGTATATTTTGCTACTTCATTTAGTTGTTGAAGTTTTATTTATAGACTTTCTATATGTTTCTTTATGTAATATATTGTTCTTTGCTATAATTCTAAGTGTTAAAAATATTCTTAAACATAATGTGGACTTTCCAAAACTGAAGATACATGAAAACCACAAATTCAAAATGTCTATGAACTCAAAGATGGATAAATAAAGAAACTCATACATAAACAAATAATGGCTAAACTGCTGAAAACCAACACAAAGGAAATATTAAAAGTAGCAACATCCCAGAGGGAAGGCCATGGTGGGTAGGTGGGTAAAAAGAGATCAATCAAAGAACTTGTATGCATATATGCATAACATGTTCACAGACCTGGGGTGGTGTCAGGGGCAGGCTAGAAGGGGTCAATAAGAGAAAAAAAGGAGGCATATGTAATACTTTCAACAATAAAAATAAAAACAAAAGAAGCAACAACAAAAAATCTCCAATGGTTCAACACTTAGAATAGACTGGCTTAAAAAAAAATTAGCTATTAAAAGAAGAAAAGTAGATGCTCTACTGGGAAAATGCTAACATGAATATGTTCTGCAAGATGTAGTCAAATAGGATGACACTTAAAAGTGCCTATCCTGGAAGAAGGTTAAAGATTCAATTTCAGAGCACACTGTAACAGTAAATGAAAAGTTATAGGTTCATTACAGAGATCAGATTTTGATAGTGATGACAACAGTAATAACTGAATATATAAGAAGGCCAAATGGAAAGACTGACAAAAATCATACCTAAGATTATTTTTGTCAAATTTTACACTTAAAATATTTGCCTCTTCACAGAAAATATCTTTGGACTGTGATAAATAAGAAATATGATTTTCAATATCATCTACCTTGGCCACCAGCTAAAACATTCTATAGTGTTATATAAGGTGTATATGATGCTTTGGATATGACATATGATTCTAAATACAAAAGCAATTGAGATCAGAGAAGTTTACTCTTCACATATGAATTCTTTAAGAAAATCCTGTTTTCAACTATATTTACCAAGTTTTAAAGTTGTATAACTTTTCTGTATAATTAAATGCACACTTTCGATGGTGAGATGCATAATTACAACATGAAATATGTATGTAATGTGGAGTAATGTACATGGATCATTAGTTACATAATGAGGCAGATACGCTTTAAATTAAACTCTATGATGTACAATTTATGACCACAAAAATTAAGCTTTAAATATCCAATTCTGTAAACAGTCATAAAATACATTATATAAGTAAGTGCCTATAAATCATTCCCTTGAACACTCCTTAAAGTGGAATGAAAGAGAGACTTGTTTTTAACATTAATTTTATGCTATAATTTTATTTTGGTTTTAAACAATGCAACAGTTGTGCATTTCCCTAAGAACACAGTAAACTATTGATAATAAATAAGAAGGCAGGGGTGATCTAACTCTCCATCTGCTGACTAACATACTGTTCCTGGCATTATGGAATGAAAGCATAATAAATGAAAGAAACACACTTTTTAGTCCTAGATTTAGGTATTGGAAAAAGCTTTATCTGCACACAGTGAAGGACATCTGCTGTTGATGCCTATGGACAAGCTCATAGTCATTTCCAGGTGTGATTCAAGATGCTAACCACACAGGGTGCCATAGCTGTTTACAGAAGCAATTTTCAGACTCTAGCATGAGTAACAATGATACAAAGTCAGCTTCAGTATGCAGGACTCTCTGGGACTAAAAATCGGAATGTTAGCAAGCCACCAGGTGGCTCTGCTGTAACTGACACAATAGGTCAGAACCTTTGCTGAGGTTTAGCCCATTTTTGCATAGTTGGTCAATAATGCAGGGCCAGCAGACAGATTGTACATTGGGACACATTATGGCTCTTGCCTCTACTATTTTCCCTTATTTTGAAAAAGGGTGTTATGTGACAGCTTATTAAAAAATAAAATTGGCCCTGGCTGAGTGGCTCAATCAATTGGAGCATCGTCCCAAACACTGAAAGGTTGTGGGTTCGATTCCCATTAGAACACATATCTAAGTTGCAGGTTTGATTCTCAGTTGGGGTGCATTTATTCTTGTGTATTTTTATATAAAATTTAGTGTCAACTATTATCATAAAAAATTGTAATAAAAAGTTTATTGTGATCTACTTAAATTTTTAAAGTAACTTATAAAGAATTCATATATCCTAAGAAGAGGGTTGTGTTGCCATTTCTTTAAGTCTACTTCTATGTTTGTAGGAGCAATTTAATTATTTTTATAGAACTTTCAAAAATATCTTGTTATGTTTATTCTTAAGAATGTTACCTTTTTTTTTTTTGGTTGCTATTTTAGTTTTTAGATATATTTTATTGGTTTTTACAGAGAGGAAGGGAGAAGGATAGAGAGTAAGAAACATTGATGAGAGAAATACATCGATCAGCTGCCTCCTGCAAAACCCCTACTGGGGATGTGCTTGCAACCAAGGTACATGCCCTTGACTGGAATTGAACCTGGGACCCTTCAGTCCACAGGCTGATGCTCTATCCAATGAGCCAAACCAGTTATGGCTTGGTTGCTATTTTAAATAAGGTCTTCTCTTTCATATCTTTTAAGTGTTTGCAATTTGAATGTTTTGCATTCAAACTTTATATAGTATTAACTTGCTGAATTGTTACTTGACTTAGTTTTATTAATCCTTTATTTTTATTCAGGTATGGAATATTGACATCTTCATATAAATTACATTTCAAATGATTATTTCTCAATACATTTAATATTGTCTGATTTAATTGAGTAGTTAATATATATATAGTACAATAATAAATATTACAGGAAATGTTGGGCATCCTTGCCTTGTTCATGACCACAGTGAGAATACCTCTGGTATTACTTTGTTAAATAGAATGTTGGGTTTGCAAACATAAGAAGAAAATGTAGTGGTGATCAGAGAGGCAGACATTGTAGTAGTGATGTTATCAGAAACCAAGGGTAGCCAGCAAACTTCAGAAGCATGAAGGAAAATGTTATTGTCCAAGGGCCATTCCTGGAGCACCCAAGTTCAGGTGATCAAGGACACTGGGCCATGGGGGTCTTACATAAGGTCACCCTATCAAGACTGGGAATCAAAGGAGATCTACCTAGCCCTAGCTGGTTTGGCTCATTGGATAGAGCATCAGCCTGTGGACAGAAGAGTCCCAGGTTTAATTCTGGTCAAGGGTATATGCCCAGGTTGTGGGCTCAATCCAAGTAGGGGGCATGCAGGAGGCAGCTGGTCAATGGTTCTCTCTCATCATAGATGTTTCTTTACGTCCCCCCCCCTCCCTTCCTCTCTGAAATCAATTTTATATATATATCTTACCTAATAATAGAGTAATATGCAAATTGACCATATCTTCGCTACACCCACAAGCCACGCCCACCAGCCATGCCCACCAGGAAACCATGGATCTACCAGAGGCTTTTCCGGCCTTGGGCACCAGCGGGGAGCCTGCCACAGCTCCTGCGATCTGTGGCAATCAGGCTGGGGTCTGGCCGATCCCAAGGCCAGGAAAGCCTCTACTGTAGGCTTTTCCGGTCTTGGGCACGAGCAGGGAGCCTGCAATTGATCGTAGGCAACCCGGGGTCGGCTCCTGCAATCCGTGGCAGGCAGGCTGGGGTCTGGCCAAGCCCAAGTCAGGAAAGCCTCTGCCAGAGACTTTCCGGCCTTGGGCATTAGTGGAGAGCCTGCGATGGATCGCAGGCAACCGGGGGTCGGCTCCTGCGATCCGTGGCAGGCAGGCTGGGGTCCAGCCAAGCCCAAGGCCAGGAAAGCCTCCACCGTAGGCTTTTCCGGTCTTGGGCACCAGCTGGGAACCTGCGATTGATTGCCGGCAACCGGGGGTTGGCTCCTGCGATCCGTGGCAGGCAGGCTGGGGTGCAGCTGAGCCCAAGGCCGGGAAAGCCTCTGGCAGAGGCTTTCCTGGCCTTGGGCACCAGTGGGGAGCCTGCGATGGATCGTAGGCAGCTGGTGGTTCGCTCCTGTGGTGGATTGCATGGAGCTGGGGTCCCCTGCCCAATGGGTGGTGTCTGCAATCACAGGGAGGTGGAGGTCCCCTTCCCAGGCCTAAAGCTTTGGCCAGAGGCTTTAGGCCTGGGCAGGGCACAGCCGATGATTGGTGTGAACTATAGAGGAAACACCTTTTCTGACTGCACATTGCCTAAGCTTCCTGTATGCCACTGGTAATATTCTTAGTAACTTGGGTAATAAGAATCCAAAGAGGTGATCTAAGGTTTTTCCACCACACTCCTGGAGAAAAAAACCAAGGTCCGCTGCTGGAAGGCTAAGAAATGTCATATCCTGCCCTAGCCAGTTTGACCCAGTAGATAGAGCCTCGGCTTGCCAACAGCAAGGTCTGGGTTGATTCTGATCAAGGGCATGTACCTAGGTTGCAGGCTCCTCCCTGGCCGGGTCCCAGATCTGGGCTCATTCAGGAGGCAACCAATCAAAGTGTTCCTCTCACTTTGATGTTTCTCTCTGTCTTTCCCTTTATCTTCCACATTCTGTAAAAATCAATGGAAACATATCCTCAGGTGAGGATAAAAAAAAAAAAAAAAGAAAGAAAGGTCATATCTTATGAAAGACACATCTTGAAAATGCCTAAAGAAAGTTGTCATTTTTTCTTGGTGAAGGGACTGGAATCTGTGTTGATGAAAACACCTTGGTGGCTGTGGTGACTGGCAGTGGCTGCAGCAGCAGGGTGATGGGGCTAGTGCCTTCCCTTGACCAACCCAGTTGCCTCCCACAAAGGGAGGTCAGACTGCAGCTTAGGCCCGCTTCCCGTGGGGTTCGGGCTTAAGCCATCAGTAGGACATCCCCTGAGGGCTCTCAGTATGTGAGAGTGGGCAAGTTGGGCTGAGGGACCCCCCACCTCCAGTGCACGAATTTCGTGCACCGGGCCCCTAGTATATATATATATATATATATATATATATATATATATATATGTATATATATTAAAAGGAGATCTACCTAATATATAAAAGCAAATACAAAGAGGCAGCCAAAACAGGGAGACAAAGAAACATATACTCCACATGAAAGAACAGGAAATATCTCCAGAAAAAAAGAGTTAAAAGAAATGGAGGCAAGTGATTTACCAGTATAGAGTTCACAAAAGTGTAAGGAGGTAAAAGAAACTTAGTGATAACTACTAGGAACTTAGTGAGAACTATAACAACATATAAAAGGATATAGAACCCATAAAAAAGAACCCTTCAGAAATGAAGATTACAATATTTGAAATGAAGAATACACTAAAGGGAATAAAGAGTAGGTTGAATGAAGCAGAGGATAAAATCAGCGATTTGAAAGATAAGGTATCAGTACACACCCAATCAGAGCAACAAAAAGAAAAAAGAATTTTAAAAAATGAGGCTAGTTTAAGGGTCTTTTAGGACAACATGAAGTCAACCAACATTCACATCATAGAGGTACCAGAAAGAGAAGAGAACAAGCAAAGGATCGAGAACTTTTTGAACAAATATTTACTGAACACTTCTCTAACCAGGTGACAGAAAACAGCACATAAATCCAGGAAGCACATGGAGCCCCAAAGAAGAAGAACCCAAAGATACCCACACCATGGCATATAATTAAAATGCCAAATATTAAAGACAAAAAGATAATCTTAAAAGCTACATGAGAAAATCAGTTAACTACAGGAAAGTTCTCATAAGACTCTCAGCTGATTTATCAACAGAAACATTTCAGGCCCGAAGGGATCAGCATGAAATATTCAAAGTGATGAAAAGCAAGTACCTACAACCAATTCTATTTTACCCAGTGAGGCTATCATTTAAAATTGAAGGAAAATAAAGGAGCTTCACTGACAAGAAAAAGCTAAAGAAGTGTGTTACCATAAAACTAGTATTACAGGAAATGCAAAAGGGATGCATTAAGAAGAAGAAACAATTAAAAAAAAAATAAGGGAAACAGTTAAAAGGATAAAATGGCAATAACTTGTAAATATTAATAATCACTTTAAATATGAATGGCTTAAATGCTGCAATTAAAAGATATAGGTTAGCTGAATGTATAAGATAACAAGACCCATATATATTCTATTTACAAGAGACCCACCTCAGTACAAAATATACATACATAGGAAAAGAAAGGGGATAGAAAAAGTTATTTCATGCAAATTAGAAAAAATAAATAAAACAAAAACCCTGGGTAGCAATACTTACAGCTGACAAAGTAGAATTTAAAACAAATACTATATTCAGGGGTGGTTCAGTGGTTAAGCATCAACCTATGAACCAGGAGGTCATGGTTCGATTCCCAGTCAGAGCACATGCCTGTGTTGCAGTCTCAATCCCCAGTAGGAGGCATGCAGGAGGCAGCCAGTTATGATTCTCTCTAATCATTGATGTTTCTATCTCTCTCTCCCTCTCCCTTCCTTTATGAAATCAATGGCAATATGTTAAAAAAAGAAAAGAAAAGAAAAATGTAAAGTATATAATACAATCTGACTTTATAGTTAAAGGGAGTAGAAAAAGAACATCAAACAAAACTGAAAGTGAGTAAAGATCAGAGCAGAAATAAGTGAGTCTAAAAAAAAATAAAAAAAAAGATCAATCAGCCCTAACTGGTTTGGCTCGGTGGATAGAGCATCGACCTGTGAACTGAAGGGTCCCAGGTTCCATTCTGGTCAAGGGCATATACCTTGGTGGCAGGCACATCCCCAGTAGGGGGTGTGCAGGAAGCAGCTGATCAATGTTTCTCTCTCATCAATGTTTCTAACTCTCTATCTGTCTTCCTTCCTCTCTGTAAAAAAAAAAAAAAATCAATAAAATATTTTAAAAAAGATCAATCAAACAAAAGTTTGTTCTTTGACAAGATAAACAAAATTGACAATAGTTTAAATATAGTTATAAAGAAAAAAAAAGAGAGAGAGAAGACTCAAAATCAGAAATGAAAGGGGAGAAGTGACAACTGACTCCACAGAAGTACAAGGGATTTTAAGAAAATATTACAAACAACTACCTGTCAACAAAGTGGACAATCTAGATGAAATGGATAAATTTCCAGAAAGATACAATCTTCTAAAACTGAGTCAGGAAGAATAAGATAATTTGAATAGATAGATTACAATCAGTGAAATTGAAGCAGTAATAAAAAATCTCCTAATAAATATATTCTTGGCCTGGCTCACTTCACAGGAGAATTTTACCAAACTTTCAAAGAAGAGCTAATACCTATCATTCTCAAACTATTTCAAAAAATTCAAGAGTAGGTAAAACTCCCAAGATCATTTCATAAGGCAAAGATTAACTTAATACCCAAACCAGACAAATACACCACAAGAAAAGAAAATTATAGGCCAATATCTCTGATGCACTTAGAAACTAAAATCCTCGACAAAATATCAGCAAACCTGATCCAGCAATACATTAAAAAGGTAAATAAATGTGATATACCACGTAGACAAAATGAAGGTTAAAAATTACATATCAATAGATCAGAAAAAGCATTTCATAAAATCCAGCACCCATTTATGTAAAAACAAACAAACAACTCTCAGCAAAGTGGGAATAGAGGGATCGGACCTTAGAATAATAAAAGCCATACATGACAAACCAACAGCCAACATCATACTAAATACGCAACAACTAAAATCATTTCCCTTAAGATCAGACACAGCAGGGATGTCCACATTCACTACTTTTTTTTTTTTAATCGTCATCTGAGGATATTTTTTGCATTGATTTTTAGTGGAATGGAGAGGGAGAGACAGAGTGAAACACCAACATGAGAGAGACACATCAATTGCTTGCCTCTTGCATACCCCCGACCAGGGCTGGGAGCATCCAACTTAAGTACATGTCCTTGACCTGAATTGAACCTGAGAACCTTCAGTCTGCAGTCTGACACTCTATCCACTAAGCCAAAACAGCTAGGGCCACATTCAGTACTTTTATTTAACTTACAGTATAGGAAATCCTATCCACAACAATTAGAAGATAAGAAAAAATAAAAGGGATTCAAATTGGAAAAGAAAAAATAAAATTGTCATTATTTGCAGATGATATGATATTGTATATAAAGTACTCTAAAGATTCTACACAAAAAGACTACTAGAACTGATAAGTTCAATAATGTTCCAAGATACAACATAATTATCCAGAAATCAACAATTAACTATCAGAAAGGGATACTAAAAAAAAAAAATCTCATTTACAATTGCATAAAAATGCCTAAGAATTTTACATCCTTGGTTTAATAACCAAGGATGTAAAATACCTTTACTTGAAAAATTATAGGATACTAAAGAAAGAAATTGGGGAAGATACAAATAAGTAGAAGTATATACTGTGTTCGTTGAATAGAAAAAGTAAACAAAATTAAATTGGCCATACTACCTAAAGCAATCCACTAGTATATAGTCAGCACAATTCCTATGAAGATATGAATGTCATGTTTCACAGGATTAGAACAAAAATTCCAAAAATGTATATGGAACCACAAAAGACTCCACATAGCCACAGTAATATTACTAAAGAAGAACAAAGTTGTAGGAATCTCACTGCCTGATATTAAAATATCCTATGAGGTCATAGTTATCAATACAGCAAGGACTGGTATAAAAACAAACATATAGATCAATGGAACAGAATAGAACCCAGAAATAAACCCATACCATATGGTCAATTAATATTTGACAGAGGAGGCAAGAGTATACAATGGGGTAAAGATAGTCTATTCAATAAAAGGTGTTGGAAAATTTGGACAGATACAAGCAAAAAAAGAAAAGAAAAGAAAAAAGAAAAAGAAATTAGACCACCTCCTTACACCATACACAAGATTAGAATCAAATAGATTTAAAAAAACGTAAATGTTAGACTTGAAACCATAAAAATCCTAGAGGAAAACAGGGGCAGTAAAATGTAAGATATTTCTTTTTTTAAAAAATTACTTTATTGATTAAGGTATCACATATTTGTCATCAACTCCCCCTCTCCCATTCCCATTCCAAACCCCCCAAGACATTTCTTGTAACAATACTTTTTTTCTGATATATCGTCTCTGGAAAGGGAAACAAAAGAAAAATGAAACAAAAAGGACTACATAAAACTAAAATGATTTTGCACAGCAAAGGACACCATCAACAACAACAAGAAGACAACCCACTGAAGGAGGAATATATCTGCCAATGATACATCTAATAAGGGTTTAATGTCCAAAATTCATAAAGAACTTATACAACTCAACACCAAAACAATCCAATTAAAAAATGGGCAAAGACCTGAATAGACACTTGTCCAAAGAGGACATACAAATGGCCAATAGATATATGAAAAGATGTTCAATGCCATTGATCATCATAGATATGCAAATTAAAACTACAATGAGATATCATTTCATACTTGTGAGATTGGCTATCATCAGTAAATCAACAAACAACAGTGTTGATGAGGATGTGGAGGACTGGGAACCCTCATGTACTGTTTGCGGGAATGCAGATTGGTGCAGCCACTGTGGAAAGCAGTATGAGCTACCTCAAAAAATTAAAAATGTAACTGCCTATGATCCAATGATTCTACTTCTGGGAATATTTCCAAAGAAACCTGAAACACTAATTCAAAAGAATGTATGCACCCCTAGGTTAATTGCAGTGTTATTTACAATAGCCAAAACTGGAAGCAGCCTAAGTTTCCATCAGTAGATGAGTGGATAAAAAAGCTGTGGTACATTTACAGAATGGATTACTACTTGGCCATACAAAAGAAGGAAATCTTATTTTCTGGGACAGCATGGATGGCCCTGGAGAGTATAATGCTAAGTAAAATAAGCCAGTCAGAGAAGATAATTACTGTAAGATTTTACTCTTATGTAGAATATAATGAACAAAAAGAACTAATAAACAAATCAGAAAAAGACTCCTAGATACAGAGAACATACTGACAGCTGTCAGAGGGGATGATGGATGAGAGTTGGGTATAAAATGTAAAGGAATTAAAAAACAACTCATAAATAGACAACAGTATGATGATTGCCATTTGTAAAGAGGTATGGAAGGAACTACCAGGGGGTAAAAGGAGATAAATGGTGATAGAAGGAAACTTGACTTCTGGTAGTGAAAATACAATATAATATGCAGATGATGTATTATAGAATTGTACCCCAAAACCTACACAACTTTATTAGCCAGACCCCAATTAATTCAATAAAAAATAGAATGCTGGTTTAAAATTTATATATATATATATATATATATATATATATATATATATATATATATATATATATATATAATTTTATTTCCTACTTTCCTAAGTTTTTAATTAGTATGATGTGTTGCACAAAGTCAAAACGTTTTTTGCCTCTGTGAAGATCTCTATTTTCTTGAGAATATTATCATAATACATTGTATTAAGATATTTCACACTGTAAAGTTACATTTGCATTTCTAATATAAACCCACTTGGTCATTTTTTTTAATGTGATATTAAATTATTTTATTCAGATTTTTCTGCCAATATTTTTGCATAATCTTGTTCTTTTCTGTGCTATTTTTACCATCTTTAAGTATGAATTTTATACTTAGTAGCATCATATGAAAAAATTTTTTTTTATTTAAAACGATTTATGTAGTATTGACACTTCATGTATATAAAAGATTTACTGTATTTGTTTGTAAAACCATATGGCTGTGTGTGTGTGTCTGTTTATCACTACTAGGTTCAATTTTTGTCAAATGTCTTTTCCTATTAAATAATTCATATTATAAACATTTTGAAGTATATTTGTGTAGAGCAATGTAAAATTATTTGTTATGATTTATTCTTTAATTTCTATTTTGGGAAATTTGTTGTATATTCTTCATTTTTGAGGGTGTTTTTTTCTTTTGTTGCCATATATATACATATATATATATATATGATAGTCCAGGAGGGAGCTCCGCACAGGCGCACTGGGCCTACTGCCAGGCGTGGGAAAGCAGTCCGGGTGGGAGTGGCCCGAGTGTATGAGGCCAGGTGGTCACAGGGGCCATGCAGATGGATGGACTGTGCTGGATGGACAGCACTGGACAATGCTGGCAGGCTGCATGGAGGGTCGCAGAGGTATGAAGCTGTTAGGACATTGGCCCTCGGGGTCAGCAAGGCTGGAGTGCCAGGTAGGCCCCAGGTCCTCGGGCACTGCTGGGGGAGCAGAGCGTGGCCATCCACAGTGGGATAAAAATCCCTTCTTTCCGGAAGAATGCGGATGGTTTAAACATGCATAGAGAAACTGCGGCGGTACCAACATGGCTATGTCAGTTCCCCGAGCCACCTGTTGGTGCCCAACCGCAGGCCTCACTGTGGGGCATAGGCCCAGACATGGGCCAGGACGTGACGTTGGCAGTCGGACTCACCCCTGGCATCGTCTCAGCATCATGACTTCACAACATCACCCTCAAGTGGCCACCGCTGTGGTCTGTGGGCCCCGTGAGCAGGCACCGTGCGTGCTCGGGGCAGCGCTCTCTGTGTTTCCGTGGAAAAGACACTGTAGGTGATGGGTGCTGTGGATTCCTTAAGGTTGAAATGGGGCAGCCTGAACTTGCTTACGACACGATCTTTTCTCCGTATTTTACCGCACAGTCTTCTTGGGCTCAAGGAACCGGCAGCCACTGGAGCGCCAGCTTGGCCATCCCACACAGCCAGACGCCACCAGGAAGCACAGAAATGCCAAAGCCCCAATGGAACCCATTGCGAAACAGACCCCAATTCACATACTGGAGCGGAAACAAGAAAACAGTGGCACCCGTGGGACCTCAGCTGGGACTGTGCCCGCAGGTCTGTCTGCAGGGTTCCTGCGCCCTGGCCGTGGCCCAATGGCCAAGGAAGCTGTGCGAGCCTTGGTTCTGGAGTTCCGGATCTTAGCAAGGAGGCAGGTGCTCAAAAGTAAAGTTGAAAATAGCAAGGTTAGACTGTGTGTGTGTGTGTGTGTGTGTGTGTGTGTGCGAGCGCGCGCGCGCGCATTTATACACATACTAGAGGCCTGGTGCATGAAAATTCATGCACTGGAGGGGGGGTCCCTCAGCCCAGCCTGCCCCCTCTCACAGTCTGGGAGCCCTCATGGCAGGAGGCGACCCGGCGATCAGGGGAAGGTGATGCCCCCATCACACCTCTACTGCTGCCACTCTCAGCAGCACAAGCCTCAGCCGGCCCTGGTTACCTGAGCCTCAGGCAGCCGCCATTTGAGGTTTGCCTATGTCTTGGGTTGGTCCTGGGTGGCTGGGGGGATGAGGGGACTCGGGGACTCCAGAGGCAGGTGCGTGGAGTGGCCGGGCACCTGCCGCCCCAGAGGGTCTGAGGGGACTGGGTGCCACCATCTTATGGTTGTGGTGCCGCCATCTTTGAGGGCGTGGCAGTCAATTAGTATATTCCTTCCTTATTGGCTGTGGGCACTGCCATCTTTGTGAGGGTGTGACAGTCAATTAGCATATTACCTCTTTATTAGATAGGATATGCCCATTTCCCCCAGTCTTTTTCTGAGCTGTTTGAGAGCATGCTCTACACATGACATGATGCCCGGATATTCCCCTGTGTATTTCTCAAAAGCAGATACTCCTACATAACAATTCTCCACCCAACCACATGAGGAAATCTCCATTCAAATGGTATTAAGGTTCAATCCACAGACCCCATTTGAATTCTGACAACTGTGTCAACAGCATTCCCCACTCCCCACCCAAGGACCCCATCCACCTAGGATGGGTCCTCTGTCATTCCTGTCCCTGACAGTTTTTCAGTTTTAATTAAAAATCATAGACTTTTGCCCTAAAATAAATAAATAAATAAATGAAAATAAAGAAAGACATGCTGTCGCTCTGAGTTAGGAGCCAGCAGTCCCGGATTGTGAGAGGGATGTCCGATGGCTGGTTTAGGTCTGATCTCACAGGGATCAGGCCTAAACTGGCAGTCGGATATCCCCTGAGGAGTCCCAGATTGGAGAGGGTGCAGGCCAGGCTGAGGGACATCCCCCCTTGTGCACAAATTTTATGCACCGGGCCACTAGTATATATATAATATCAACCTGGGTGTGTGCCCTGAATGGAAATTTAACCAGAGACCTTGTGGTTCATGGGTCCATGCTCAACCACTGAGCCACACACGTTGGGCTGTTGAGATATATTTGATATATAACATTATGTCAGTTTTAGGTATACAAGATTATGATTCAATATATGCATATATTGTAAAATGATCACCACAATAAGTTTAGTTAACTTCTTTCATTACAAATAGTTACAAATTGGTTTATTTTCTTGTAATGATAATTTTTTATCAACTATTCTCTTAGCAACATTAACATATACAATGCAGTATTGTTAAATATATTCACCAGGATTAATTCATCTGATAACTAGAAGTTTATATATTTTAATCACCATCATTCATTTCACATACCCTCTATCCTAAACTTTTTTAGTTTGATAAACTTTCACTGTATTGTGTTTTGTCTGTATTTTTCAGACTTATTTTTTTAGTTTTGTTTTTTGTGTTGTTTTTTTTTTTTTTACATTGGTTCAAATACTTGTTTGAGTATGTTGAATTTGGTTGAAATGTTATGTTTTCATTTTCTTCTGCTTTTTGGGTGGCTTTGAGAGGGAAGGCATTTCCATCAGCTGAAATATCTAGATTATATTTGCTCTTTTTTTCTTAAAGTAGTTTCTTATGGAATTCACTATTTCATTTTTTGCACTATAATATTACTGTTTTAAGTTCATTACATGGTGCACAATTTTATCATGAGATGAAGTACCAATAAAAATTTTAGTTAACACTTTAGGAACACCTTTTTGTCCAGTACAATTAATTTTTTCTAGAATATTCGCTTGTTTCAACTAGCCAATTTAAATTTGCCTGAAAACTTGACTACTATTTTACTGTCAAATTTATTACTCTAACAACAATCTTATTTTACCCTGTAAGTATTAGTGGAAGGGATTATTTGCCTTCTTGAGTAGGTCCTGAGCATTCCTGGTGGTAGGCTGGATTTAGATATCGTAAACCCACTTCCCCACACCATGGGTACAAGACAACTCAAACAATTCTTGTTGGAGTGAGAGGGCAGCTGCTGTCGGCCAAGTCTCTGTCGGTCACCTGGGTCCTGATCTGAGCTGGGCATGGGAAGCACGAAGCAGCCATGGGGGCAGGAGACCTCCCTCAGAAGGGGCTAGGGTTCAGGCCCCTGCAATGTTGGGGGGGTGAGGGTCTGTGCCCCACCTCTGTTGATCCCCAAATTCTCTCCTGATGGCCCCTCTGCGACTGTGCCTGTCTTAGGTTGTTCCTTCCTTGAGGAATGCTTCTATTTCCTTTAATGGAAAATTTAAATAGATCTACAGTAATGATCAAATGGCCTTGATTTCTAATTGCAGAACTTTTTTTAAATATAGACTAGGCAGACATTAGTTGAAGAAGATTCATGCTAATCATCATTAAGAACTTTTAACAAAATGGTTCTTCACATGTTGAACTTTGATTTATCTTCATAATGGTTCTTCACATGTTGAACTTTGATTTATCTTCATAAACATCTTTGAGAAAACTTTGTTAAAATATATATACTATATAGAGAGAACCATGTTGAATATACTTCAATGAAAAGCAATTTTTAATAACTTGGGCAGATGGAGTTTAAGAATGAAAGAGCTGTTGCTGAGTACAACTGAATTTTATCTGTTATATACTAGTATAGCAAACCATAAAGACTCTTTAAGGCAATATGTATTATAAAGTCACTGTACCAACATTTCCAAATGTATAGAATTTCTCACTTTTTAAAAATTATTTACAAAAAGGTATATAAATTCATGAATATTTTTTACCACAACTTCACATCTACTGTGGAAATACTTATTATTGAACAGATATGTTTGAAGTATTGGTGAGGTGCCTAGAGCCTTTCTGAGATATTACAGATGCAAGTTTCTATTTACTTCTTATATTTCTTTTTATCCTGCTTTCTTAAACATACATAATGAATGTATAACTGGCCAGCTTCTGGCAAATAGAGGTTGTTGTTGTTTTTTTTTTTCTTTTCCACAGCAGGGACAAGCAAGAAATTCTGTTTATATTGGAATCAGGACACTCAGAAATAACACACACACACACACACACACACACACACACACACACACACACACACATTTTCTCATGTCTCTGAGAAGGTTAAATTTGGTTCCTCAGTCAGGGAGGCATTAAGCACAGAGCAGCGCCATGGGCAAAGCAAAAATAACTGTTATGTGGGGGCTGTTAGACTGGCAGTCGATTGCTACCTAGGGATCTCACTCTCTGCTCAGTTCCTTCTCACACTGTGTGGGAAATGGCAGGAAGAGATATTTTAGTTGAGATACCAAAGAAGACATACATTTCTCACAGTTAAAGGCAAATAAAAGCAATCAATTCTTTAAAATCCCCTTTGAAAGCTCAAAGACAACTTCAACCTTCCGAATGTTCCATTAGAACTGTCCCAGCCACAGCTTATGATCAAACCCCCTCTGCACTTGAGTTTCTTCGAGAATAAATGCAGTAAGAGTATATATTCCTGGCCTCTACAAGTTGAAGGATATCTTTCTTTGCTGATGATGAAAATAAGAGTCCTTTTATCATATGTGCCCTATCTCTTATTATTCATATACTAGCATTCCCGTTGCAGGAAAAATCCTGCAATAGGGTTTCCTGCTGCACTCTACCCCGCCCCGCCTCCGCTCCTCCCTTGTCCCCCGGCCCGCCATCTCTGCCAGCCTGCCCGCCAGCCCGCCCCGCTCTCCTTCCTTCTCCCCCCGCCCCGCCTCCACTCCTCCCTTGTCCCCCTGCCCGCCTTCTCCACCAGCCCGCCCCGCCTCCACTCCTCCCTTGTCCCCTGGCCCGCCATCTCCGCCAGCCCGCCCACCAGCCCGTCCCGCTCTCCTTCCTTCTCCCCCGGCCCTGCCTCCGCTCCTCCCTTCTCCCCCGGCCCCGCCTGCTCAACTTCCTTCTCCCCCGGCCCCGCCTCAGCTCCTCCCTTCTCCTCCCCCTGGCTTGCTTGCTTCTCCACAGCTTTGCTCCCTTCAGCATCTCTTGGCTTCTTTCTACGCTGTCTTGATATGCAAATTAGCCGCCATCTTTGTTGGGGTAATTTGCATACTCGTCCTGATTGGTTGGTGGGCGTGGCTTGGGCACAGCGAAGGTGCGGTCGATTTGCATATTTGTCTATTATAAGGTAGGATATTGATTATAGAATGGTTGAATTGTATCTTAGAATGGTATTGGATGAAATTTTGCAGGACCATTATGTTCAAACTTGATGCTGTTAGAGAACAAAATAGGAGCTATTAGTCCTTACATTTATTACAACAGTAGTAAACTGGGCCTTTCTTGGGAAAACCAGGATATATGATCATCTTAATCATAAGGAATGATTTAGATATGTGGTATGTTAATCAAGAATAATTAAGCCTCAATAGTGTCTGTCAAGTCTGCCTAGTGAATCAGTTTAGAATCAATAAGAATTCTCTAAAAAATAATTATAATTGGGTGGAGCAAAGCTGAGGGTTTAATGTTTTACTGTAAAATGAAGTTTTCTCCAGTAGCTGACATTTAAGCTTGAATACAACAAGGTGTATAAATCTGTTTGAAAAATAGACTGTCAACTAGTACATTAGTATGAAATCTGTAGTGAAATCAGGAAGTCTTAGCTTCTAGTAATATTTGAACTCTTATTTTCAATTTATAAATTGAAAATTCAATTTAATATATTTGGATATATTTATCTAAAAAATGAAGGGTTTAATATATCACCTTTAAGATTCCTTTCTGAGGTCCACATTTTAATATTTCATCTAACTCTATTGTTCTGGTTATAAAAAAAGATCTTATGAGACACAGGGGCTTCTAAGACACGAGGAACTTATTGGGAAGGAACACAGGTAAAGTGAAAAAGGAAAGTTCAATGCACTGTGGGATCCTTTATATTCTTCTATTGCATCATATTCACTCTTCAATTCAGGAATATTGAACTATTTGAAATTCTCAACACATCCCTTATTCCTTCATGCAACCTGTTTCCTGTTTTAAGAATATTCTCAGCTTCTTATTCCCTTCAGCTTTAGCTATATCTAACTCTGATTCATTCTTCTAACATTAATCCTCTAATCTCAGTTTGAGCCCTTTCACTGCAGTATCGTAGCACTCTGGGCATTTCTCCATCATAACAATTTTCACAAACCTTTGTATTTGTTCATTCATTCTACTTACACACTAAACTCTGAGCTTCATGTCATTTCCACTGCTGCATCTTTAGCAACAAACCTAGCCCTTCTCAAACAAAATGTGTTCAATAAACCATTAACTGAATTATGAAAAACAATGATTCCTCCTTGTAAAATAAATGAACATGTAACAGCAACAAAAAAATATTCCTGTAGATGCCTCACTAATATATCTATCACATATGTTATCATATAAAATTCCAGGTGAAAATAAGTTAGGTTTGGACTGCATCTTATATTAGTTTACAAAAAATCTTTGGGATTTATGTCTTTGGAGCTATTGCAAAGAAAACACTCCATAAAGGCAAAAATGTACTTGTGATGACCAAGACACTGTGTTATATAGAATAATTTAGAGACTAAATTGACTTGAATGGCTTCTAAGATGGGTCTACTGCACACTAAATTTTTCTCTATAGTGTTTTAGAGATGTTTCATAGAATAAAAAACAATGTATTTCATTTCTTGCTATGTCTTCATAGCCTCTAAATAAACATTCCATTTACTTTATCACTTTTTAAAATGTTCATACTTCCTCTCTAGTATATATACTTTCATATGCACATGTAAGCTAATTTTAAATAGGCTTAAAAGAAACTTTCTTTAAACAATATATAAACACACTAAAAATATTATCTAACTCGAATACTTCTTCTCACAAAATCATAGGGAATCAACATCTTCTTGGTAACTAATGCTCACAAATTTCTATAATTTTTAACCTCACCCTCTTCCTAACCATTGATCTTTAATCATTTTCCATAGTTGATGAATTGTGAATCAATAATACTTCTCAAACTATTTCTTGCTTCCCACTGCTTACAACTATGAATTACATATTGATTAGCCAATGTTTTTCTAACTGATATCAAGTTTTTTTCTATTTAATAACTTTGAACACTATCAGATTAATTATCTTGACATACTACTTTAGCTTCCTGAAATGATACTTAAAGAAGAATAACCTAATACCCACAAAACATAGCCTAAATTCCGTTATCTGGCCTTTTAAACACCTTCCAAAATCTGGCTCCAGCCTTGTTGCAACTTTCACCCTGCTGTGTCACATAAAGTCCCCTCCTGAGGAATCACTGACCTCAAATTGTGATTTGTCAGATTAGATTTTCCCTTTTTTAACTCTTACCATAAATTTTCTCATTATACCTCTTTAGCTCTCTACATTTTACTTCTTCCTCTAAAATTGACATTAATGTTCTGTCAGTACCCAAACTGAGATGCTTATCACTCATCTCCAGTGGTCATTCATCAACAGTCACTGCTGTCATAATTGTTCCTACTAATTAAGTTGCTTCCAAAGTCATGAGGACCTGCTTCTTAAATTTAAACAGCTTTATACTCTTTGTTTGTTTGTTTGAGAGATGATTGTTACATTTATGGGAAAGTGTGTTAATCAAAAAAATAACAAAACAATTGTTGAAAGAACATTTTTTAACTATTAGATTACACTTGGTTTATTCTTAAAAGATTACTATACTGGCAAGGGGATGAGGAGTCAGGCATTCTTTTTTTAAAAATAAATCTTTATTGCTGAAAGTATTACATATGTCCCTTTTTGCCCATATTGCCCTCTCCCCCACTCCAAGCCTTCACCACCCTATTGTCTGTGTCTGTGGTTTATGCATACATGCATGCATATGAGCACATTGGTAGATCTCCCCTTCCCCACAACCTCCCCTTCCTTCCCTCTGAGGTTTGACAGTCTAGTCAACATTTCTATGTCTCTAAGTGTATTTTTCTAAATCGGTTCATTTGTTCATTAGATTCCACAAATGAGTGAGATCATGTGATACTTATATTCCTCTGATTGATTTATTTCACTTAGCATAATGCTCTCCAGGTCCATCCATGCTATTGCAAATGGTAAGAGTTCTTTTTTTTACAGCAGTGTAATATTCTATTGCATATCAGTGATGGGCAACCTTTTGAGCTTGGTGTGTCAAACTTCGCCAAAAAACTGAGCATAACTCGGGTAGTGTGTCACTTTGAGGAAAAAACATTATTTCACAAATGTTTCATCCTCGGCATGCGGCCGCCTCAGCAGCCGCGTGTCATCAGAAATGGCTACGCGTGTCAGTGCTGACACGCATGTCATAGGTTCACCATCACTGGCATAGATGTACCAAGTCTCATTGTATCATTGGCAAATATGTTCTCCCATGGAGTGGATTCTCTTGTTATTTTATTGATGGTTTCTTTTGCTATGCAAGGGCTCTTTATTTTGATATAGTCCCACTTATTTATTTGTTCTTAATTTCCACTATCTTAGGAGATGTATCTGTAATCATATTGGTATGAGAGATGTCTGAGATTTTGCTGCCAATGGTTTCCTCTAGGATTTTTATGGTTTCACATCTTACATTTAAGTCTTGTACTGCCACAAGAACAGGCATATAGACCAATGGAACAGAAAAGATAACCCTGAGATCAACCCAAATCATTATGATCAATTAATATTTGACAAAGAAGGCAAGAGCATACAATGGAGTCAAGACAGTCTCTTCAATAAATGGTAATGGGAAAATTGGACAGATACATGCAAAAAAAATGAAACTAAACCACCAACTTACACTATATACAAACATAAACTAAAAATTGATAAATCAGCTTTATACTCTTAACATAAAAGTGTTTATAACTGTGTTCCCTTCAGGCATCTTGATGACTGAAAATGCATACCATAAGAACAAATAGGTAGGGTCATTGCTTCCATATTAAATTATCTTTCTCAATGGTTAGCAAATCAGTACCTTATTATCCAGGAAATCTTACCTTTCTTAAGTGCTAAATTTAAAATAAGTGTCCCTGAAGAATAGTAAGACTATTCTTATTACTTTTATTTTCAAGTGTATAAATCTTGGCTCTTCTAGTAAATTAAGGAGCGTCTTGAGAATAAGGGTGAGCTAAAAGGCAGTGAATCATTTCTTACTTACATCTCTGTAGTCTTCTATCTTCCTGTTCTTGGTTGTAAAAGTCCTTACTTCTCTTCACAGTTGAATCCTAATATCCTAATATATAAAGAGCCAGGGTCCGTAATGTTCAAAACAACTGAACGGTCGACCAAACACCAGACTGTGTGTGCAGCAGGCTCAGGTGGGCGGGCGGGGACTGGTGAGTGGGCTGAACTGCTGACCTCTCAGTCCCTCCTGGGTTGCAGATGCCACAGTGACCCAGCACTGACTGCCACCACCAAGGAGGGTGCAATGCAATTGGAAAGGGGGCCCTGCCATCTCCCCATGATTGCCCCAAAGAAGGAGGCCCAGGCTACCCCGCTGGTGGTGGTGGGCAGGGCCTCCCTCTGTGGGGTGATCAATAGCGGGGCTCCTGGACTGCAAGAGGGCACAGGCCAGCCTGAAGGACCCCCCCACAGGGCACAGATTTCATGCAGCGGGCCTCTAGTAATTAATAAAATAAAAGTAATAATTTGGCATAATGATAAATTAAGTATTAAGAGATCAGTGTTTGAATCTCATCCATACCATAAAATTAAATTGAGCACTCATATTCTCTGAGCTGAATATTATTTTTCATTTTAATAGGAATAATGATTTATACCTCATACCCTGTTCACCTGTGAGTTTATATTATTACTAGAGACCTGGTGCATGAAATTCATGCATGGGGGGGGAGGGGTCCTTCATCCTGGCCTGCACCCTTTCCAATTCAGGACCCCTCAGGGGATGTCCAACTGCCAGTTTAGGCCCGATACTAGCAGTCAGACATCCTTCTTGCAATCCAGGACCACTGGCTCCTAACCGCTCACCTGCCTGCCTGCCTGATTGCCCCTAACCCCTCTGATCACCCCTAACCACCATCCCCTGCCAGCCTGATCACCTCTAACCACCCTCCCCTACCAGCCTGATCGCCAATAACTGTCTCTGCCTCGGCCCCCGCCACTGTGGCTTTGTCCGGAAGGTGGACCAGATGACCGGAAGATGTCTGGTTGACCCGGTCTAATTAGCATATTAAACTTTTATTAGTATAGATCCCACAGCTATTTGCTTTCTTTTCTGTTAAATACCTTGAGAGGACTACATTTCCCCACTATATTAACTTTATGCTGGGCCAAATAATTTGTTTCAGCAAAAGAGATGTGGAAAGATATAAATATATCAGTTCCAAGTTTCTACTGGCTTTCTTACCCTCCTACAATCCATCATAACAAGGGTTTGTGACTACCTCAGGGAGTTATTACTCTTTACCTTCATCTTCAAAAGGCAGAAGCAAGGAGCTCCTTAAAACCAAACCTAATCAACCTTAGTTGAGCCAAGAAGAACTCCAGACAACCTACTGACCAATGAGTAAAAACTAAATGTTTGTTTTAAGGTAATGAATTTTTGGATTTGTTGTTTATGTATAATTTTTGCATCAAAATCTGAGGCATTTCTTCCATAGCTATGATCATCAAATGGGTTTCATATGTAAGTATGATTTATAAATGCTATAATATAAAAATATCTGACAGCCAATATGCTGAGCAAATAAATAAAAGATTATAAAAACACTGCATAATTATACTTTTATGAAATGGTAGAATAGGCACAATAAGACCCTGGTGATAGAAAGTAATTGCCTCAGAGATGAAGTTGAAGGAGTTTTAGCAATAAAATACTAGTACAAATACTGAGGAACTTTTTGGAGTAATGGGACATTTCTAAAATTTGTATGGATCTTATTTATTTACTAGTGGCCTGGTGCATGAATTCATGAACATTGAAAGAAAATTAATTAGAAGAAATATTTTAATATCGCTATGCACCCTTTCTCCATAATAGAAGTGTTAACCAAATTATGATTGACAATGACAGATGGAAACACAGGTGCATGAATGGTGCCAGCGAGAGCTTTATGTGTATTGATTATGCTAGAGTCAACTTAGCCTTTTATACATATAGAATAAACTTGCTTAATTAGACCTTCTTTCTAATTTAGCTAAACTTTTTCCAGCCCAATGAAGCACCCCAACTTCTCTTTTAGGTAATTGTCAGCAACACAGCAGTAAATATCAACATGAACCAGATTATTATTGTAGATCACGCAGGGAGAACAAAGGGTAAAATATTTAACTGCAGCAGTGTTTGACTATATTCTGAACAATGATAAAACCTGAAGTCATTTTCAAGTCCACCATTTCTTACTTCTTTTCAGTTGGGTCAAGTTTCTAAGCTTTCTAAATCTCCATTTTCTGGATAATGAAAAGAAAATAGGATTCCACCAAGTCTCCTATCTACCTACTCCAGGACTTCTGTGAAGATCAAATGAGATGAGGCAAGGGAAAATGCTTCACAGACATTTGGTGAAGTGTAAAGTGTTTCCACATGGCTATAAAGCAAGTCATGTCCCTGGACTGAAGAAACTGCAAGAAAGCTAGTCATCACTAGGGAGTGGAAGCCGGACCTTGCTATGTGACGTCATTACCCAGCATCCACAGCCACCGTTTCCAGGCTGGGCTGGGCTGTGGGCCCATTTTGCACCATGGGGTCTTGGCAGTGTTGGCTAAGATTTGGTGGGGTATTGCTCCGGGGTGATGGTGGGGCTTGTGTCCCACTTGGGGGAAGCCAAGTATTACTTTTTTTAAAAAAAATATTTTTATTGATTTCAGAGAAGAAGGGAGAGGGAGAGAGAGATAGAAACATCAATGATGAGAGAGAATCATTGATTGGCTTGCTCCTGCATGCCACCCACTGGGAATTGAGCCCGCAACCTGAGCATATGCCTTGCCCAGGAATTGAACCGGTGACCTCTTGGTTCCTGGGTCGACGCTCAATCACTGAGCTACACCTGGCTGGGCCCAAGTGTTACTTTGTGGGCGCAAGGTCTGCGGTGCTGTTTCTCTTTAAATGGCCAGTGCGCATCATGGCAGTTCCTGCATTGAACATCTGCCCCCTCGTGGTCAGTGAGCATCATAGCGATTGGTTGGATAGACACTTAGCATATTAGCCTTTTATCTATAACTACAGGCCCAGTGCATGAAAATTCATGCACTGAAGGTGGGGTCCCTCAGCCCAGGCTGCCCCCTCTCACAGTCTAGGAGCCCTCAGGGGTGGCAGGTGACCCAGCAATCAGTGGAAGGCAATGCCTCCATCATACCTCTGCTGCTGCCACTGCCGGCAGTGCAAGCCTTGGTCAGCCCTGGTTACCTGAGCCTCGGGCAGCCATGGGAAACCGACATCCAAGGCTTGCCTGCGCCTTGGGCATCAGCTGGGAGCCAACATCTGGGGCTTTCCTAGGCCTCAGGCCAGCCCTGGGTGGCTGGTGGGCTGAGGGCAGGTCTGGCCATACTATGCACCTGCCAACCCCCAGCAGGGCTGAAAGGACTGTGTGACTCTGACTTGGCTGAGGGAACTGGGTGCTGTCATCTTGTGGCTATGGGTGCTGCCATCTTTGTGATGGTGTGACAGTCAATTTGCATATTCCCTCTTTATTAGATAGGATAATAAAAGCGTAATAATAAAAGATGCAGACAGTCCTAGGGTTACATCAGACTCAACACATCATTTCATGGTTATGTCGCCATCTCCCATTTATTTATAAAAAAAAAAAGGTTCCATCATTTCGATGTATGTACATATGTGCTTTATGTTTTTTATTATTTATTTACCACAAGTAAAGGTCAGGAATTGTCATCTTTCTTTTAATTTTTTTTTTACTGTTTCACTTCATTTCTGCTGTGTATGTGCTCCATGTGAGTGACGTAGGTGCTTATGTAGGTGGGTTCCAACTTACGTCTAAAATTGCATTACGTCGCGCTGTAGGAACGGATCTCTAACATAACCTGAGGACCTACTGTATAATAATAAAAGTGGAACGACCCTCCAGACAACCTTCCAGACAACCTTCTGGACAAAGCCAGGTGCCACTGCTGTGAGGGCCGAGCCTCTTGCATGAATTTCGTGCATTGGGCCTCTAGTATATATAGATTTATTTATTTATTTGTTTGTTTGTTTGTTTGTTTGTTTGTTTATTTCAGAGTGGAAAGGAGGAGAGATAGACATATCGATGATGAGAAAGAATAATTGATCAGCTGCCTCCTGCACACCCATCACTGAGGACTGAGCTCACAGCCCTGACCAGGAATCAAACCATGACCTCCTCATTCACATAGGTCAATGATCCACCACTGAGCAACACTTGCTGGGCTATTATGGATTTTGATAACATAGATACATACAGTTGTGAAGACTCAACAAAAATTATGCATCTTATTATATGTTCATTGTAACTCAATAAAAGAAAACCAATTTAATATTGCTGATTCCCCCCTGAACTTGACCCATACCTGAGTACACACTCAACATTTTCACTTGAAGTTAATAGGAATCTGACATTTAATGTACTCAAAACCAAACTCCTACTTGCTCCCACCCCTTAAGAAAATCATTTTTAAAAACGTATGCCTCATTCAGTAAATTACAGCTCCATTTTCTTAGTTCTTCAGGTTGAAATGTTAAAAACAAACATTGATTTATATTTCTCAGATACTGAATCCAACGCATTGCACACCTCACTACTCCCTCTGCAGATATTCTGGTCCAAGTCATAGTTAACTTTCCCTTATCATTTATAATGCTCCCAACTTCTATCTTTGACATTATGCTGTTTTATTTTCTTAATGCAGTAGCAGAGTTATCTTTTCTAAAGTATGTCAAAGCATGCATTGTTTTCTGCACAAAACCATTCAATATCATCCATCTAAATAAAGGGGAGGAAAAGGAGTTTTCAACATATACTTTCAAAACCCTGCACAATATGTACTTTTATTTTCCTGAACTAATTTCCTCCTTACTTAGTTCAAATCACACTTATCTCCTTGCCTTTTCTGAATATAAAATAAAGCTATCACTTCTAGGACTTTGCATGGATACTCTTTCCTCAAATAGCCAGAGTGCACATTCTAGGTTCTCAATTGCTATTTGCTAAAATGATGAATGAATGGAAATGCCTTTTGCATCCTATTGTTTTCCATTTAGTTTCATCCATAAGCATCATCATCCCACAGGAATTGGTCTGGCGTAAACACCAGCTCTGCAAGCACTTGATGCTTGTTCAACCTAATTAGCATTACTTACAAAGGAAATGTAGAGCAGCCAGTGCAAGTGTAAAGAAAGCATTAATCAACCTGAGTGCAAAGCTTAAAAACAAGATAGTAACAGAACCTATTTCCCTACTTCTTTAATTATTCTGGCAGCCACAAACAAAACAGAATGATGAGAGAGGATGGAGACACTAAAGAGAGCACTGCCATGATTCTGTCCCAGGGAAGTCATTCTTTCTCCCATTTTCTTCCAGGTTTCTGGCATCTCAGTCCTATCCAATTCCTCCAACCCCACCTCTGCATCTAAATAAATAGGTCTACATCTTTATAAAGTGAACTTAATCACTCTAGAGGGGAACGTGGCTGCATTCTAAAATTTAAAAGCTTGGCTTATATCAGTTAAATGGAAACAAACTCTTTTTCAGTACTTTAACACAGAGGTAATGGAACAGCCATGAGCCAAAAATAATAGAATAATGATAACCAGAGTATTAGAACACATATTAAGACTAATTTTCCTTCTTTGACTTTATACTGTCTGGTTATCCCACTCATTAATTCACTTAATAATAGCAGTAAAGTGTAATTTTCAAGAAGGGTAAATTTATGATTTACACACAAATATAAAATGAACACTTGTCAAAGATTTTAGTCAACTCTTTAATTAATGAGCCAATATTCATTAAAACCAGTTCAAATGAGAGTTTAATTACAGAGATTTATATTCTCTATAGAACAAAATTCATTTACATTATCATGAACTAGAATCATTTTCACTGTCATCAACATTACTCTTTTCTACACTTTAACATCTATCTCCAGAGTTGATCAAACACTAGTCTAAGATAAAGTTACACAACCCTATGGAATCCAATAATGACCAGTGAGTTTGCTAAATAATGTAAGCATGTCACTCAAAACACAAGAATTCAATTTTGCCCATTTCCAAGTCATTGGCATTTTTCCTGACATTAAAATTTTAAAAAAAAGGAATTGCCTTATTGCACTCTAATAACTTTTATAAAACAAGTTGTACTGAAAAGTCTCCTGAACAGTGAAATAGTTTTGATATCTTTATTATACAAAACAACAATATGTACAGGTTTTCTTATCAAGTCTTTGATGTGTGACTTAAAAATTTACTCTCCACAGGACTGATTTAAAAAACATACACACACACACATACACACACACACACAAACAATTGCATTTCTATTGCTTCAGTGAAACTATCATTTGTCATCAGTGTGTGACTGTAAAAATGGTGAGAAAGCAACAAGCAAAGGCTATAGCAATGCTTTATTTACATTTATTGTTTTCCATTTTTCATTTTCATGTGTCTGTATCCTGAGTGCTCCTGCTGGCAAGAGAAAGGCTCTTTTCTGTTTGGCAAAAGTGAACTCTTTGAAGAATGCCACATACATTGTATAATACTCTTCTCACAGTTGCACTAAGACACAAACATAAATAGCTCCATTCTTAAGAGATTGAATTTTCAATATTTTATACACAGGTTGCCAGTAAGCATTTGGATTTTATGGTTCTTTATGCTCTCAAGTCAAGAAAGGTTTAGAATTTTACATGTACTTTAAAGGCCTTCTCACCAAGATGGCTTAGAGAATGACTTCATTTAATATAAATAGATAGATAATAGATGATTAGATAGATAGATGATAGATAGATAGATAGATAGATAGATAGATAGATAGATAGATAGATAGATGATAGATAGATAGATAGATGATAGATAGATGATAGATAGATAGATAAATAGATAGATAGATAGATAGATGATAGATAGATAGATAGATAGATAGATAGATAGATAGATAGATAATAAAAATGTTAATCATTTAAAAAATTTGAATTTGGTTGCCCATGGTACCACCACCATAGACAACATCAACAAAGTGATATGAGGTTTATATCAATAGCATAGCAAATAATAATGATTTCTAAACCCTTTCCAATATTTTATAGTCAGTCAAATAATTATCTAGAACTAAATTGTAAAACTATAATTTATAGCACACACCTATATTCCTCTTTTATTATTCTAAATTCAGTCACCTTCTTTCTATGTTATAATCTCTTATGGACAAATTCATATATTCTATTATTTTATGGAAAATTTTCCTTTGCATAACATGTAACTTTATGATTATTTTCCTATTTCAGTTTGGTATAATCAAAACTGTATATATGGTTCATATAAACTTATAGCCAAATCATCGTTACTAGAATTAAAAGCCAGTGTTTGTTTGTTTTTAATGCTAACATCAGTCTTATTTTTTATGAACCTAACATCTTACTGGTTGTATTTTGCTTTTAGTTTTTCAATTGTGTGCTTGTGTTTAGTAGTCTTATGACAAAATTACTTTTTCAATTTAATACTGACAGATGTTTTTGTATTACTGAATAAATATTGAATGCATCATTTATTATTTCTTAATATGCCAACAATCCATGGTAATAAATATTTAAATACAAGACAGCATATTTAAAAATTTTTATGATTACAAACACACATTCTCATGTAAGCAAAAACAGATGTCCACAGAAAGATGAGGCATTTCAACTGTGAATGTCAGTGACCATAAAATCTATACTATATTTATATCATTCCATATATAAAAATAAGGGATGTATTTGATTAAAACCTAAAGTCATATGAAGAATAAAAATTAAAATTTTCTGTTATAACATTAAACCTTATAAAGTTCCCATTCTTCCCAGTACCTAATGCTGTGAAAATAATTTATCAATGATGTTAAAGCTAGAGAAGGCAAAACAATCAGCAAGAATGAAAATTATCAAGATTTTTCAAGGATTTGTCTTTATAAATTGCTTACCTTTTAAAGGAATCAAAATGTGACATTTTTGAGCAGATGGAGAACTAACATCAATTTGGGGAATGGCATTTGTAAGAACATAGTTAATTGAGAATCAATATATTATGATCTGAAAGCAATGTCATTGGTGTGCCTATAACAATACTTTATAATGACGAAAATCAGCTGAATTATGTAGATTTAATTAAGTATAAATATAATTAAGTGGAAATACAGAATCCCTGAAATAGCTTTTAACATTTCAGTTAAAAAGGAAGACAGTATTTGGGTCACTGTTTTTTGACTAGAGCTATAATAAGAAATGATTGAGCTTCAAAAGTTATTTGACCATCTGTCTTCCCTTAATCAGGTTCTAAGAGGATAGGTTGTAGGCATGGGACATCGAAAATAAGTGTATAAGGATGTATTTCAGAAAGAAGAAGAAAATAATCCTAAATTACTGAAGGCAGAAGTAACTTTAAGGCCCTGGGTCACTTGTTTGAAAACATTTAAAAATTTAAGAAATGAATACATTTTTCCTCTTTATGAAATATTTTTTCCTTTTTATTTATCTATTAATTTATTTGAAAAATCTTTACTATTGAGAATGTTAAAGATGTCCCCCTCCCCCTGCATTGTTCCCCCTCTACCTGGTTCCAACCCTGCCCCACCCCAGGCCTTCACCATCCCCGCTATTTTTATAGCCTGTAGTTAGGGGAAATTCTTCTTCCCAGCTCTGGCATCCTGGGCTGAGGGTCTGGTGTCGGGCTGGGACACTTTGCTCCTCAGAGGCAGCCTCTGTAGAGACAATTTTCCTCACAACTAAAGAAAAGGCACACGTGGGTATAGGACCAGCCTGTTCTGAGCCTTCACTCCTCTGCCTCTCCTACCCGTCTCAATGTGCTGTCTTCTTTATTTCTCTAGGACTTCCATTTAGCCAGCTTTCAGGTGGTTTTCAATGGTGATTGTTCTGTATTTTAGTTGTAATTTAGATGTGCTTGTGGGAGATGAGGAGTACTGGCATTTATCTACACTGCCATCTTGAGTCAGCAGCTCTTTTCTTTTCTTCCTTTTTAAATTTCAGGCTTTCATCTACATTATAATATTTAATATATATAATATTTAATATTTAATATATAAAATATATATATAAAATTATGTACACACATATTTTCTCATAAGTTTGGAGGGAGCAATTGGGGGCTCAAGATTAGTTTTATATCCACTAACCTCAGAAAATGAAACTTCTCTGTTTTACATTTCACCCAAGAGTTCACATTCTTCTGGGCTCAGATAATTTATCTTTTCCAAGTCTCTGAAAATAAACAAAGAAGTTCTTAATGGGGACTGTGAGTGATTGCTAATTGACAATTGATCATCTTTTGGCCCTACTAATGAGTACATCCTTATTTTTTTCTTCCACAAATTATGCTAACAAATATTAACCTTAAAAAACCTGGACAGACACTAGAAGCAAGTAAGTCCATGCAAGTCTATTTAAAATTCTCACAAACAGCTAAAGAGTTGGAGTTATGTTATACATTAATACTATATTTCATAAAATCTTAACTTTCATAAAATTAGAATTCCATTAAAGTTTATAAAATCCTTCTATTGGTAATGTAAGACAACTAGAGGCCTGGTGCATAAAAAACGTGCACTTAGGGGGGTCCCTCAGCCCTCTCTTGCAGTCCAGGAGCCCTTGGGGGTTGTCTGCCTGCCAGCTGGCAGGCAGACATCCCCCAAGGGGTTCTTAGCACTGCCTCAGAGGCAGGCGAGGTTCCCACCACTGCTGCTGCATTCACCAGACATGAGCCTGGCTTCTGGCTGAGCAGTGCTCCCCCTGTGGGAGCACACTGACCACCAGGGGGCAGCTCCTGCATTGAGTGTCTTCCCCCTGGTAGTCAGTGCACGTCATAGCGACCAGTAATTCCACATTTCGGCAGATTTGCATATTAGCCTTTTATTATATAGGGTATAATTTTACCCCTTAAAAATCATCCCACATCTAACAGTTAAAATGTTTTCCAAACAGTGGGTGATCTTAGTAAACATATGAAGTGGGCATTGACTCTGAGATAGCCATGAAGTTTGGTTTAAAGGAAAAAGCTACCGCTTTCCACTTTCTTATATTAGAGCAATATTTTCAAGAGGAAACTTCTATTAAAATTTTCTGGTTTTAATGCTTTTGATTATTACTTTTATAATTATATAATTGCATAATCTGATTTAAACAGTATAATTTGATCCATCAAATGCTAAAATCCCTCTATGCCTTCCTGTAAGAAATCTGAAGATTTAGTGCCCATATCTTATTCATCCTTCTCCCTTCACAGTTATATTCAGGAGGCAAGCAATATAAGTATAACAACGATTATGTGTGTAGGGTCCGATGCATACTGGTTGAGTTTTGTTCTCTGTACTAACACTTGTTTGTTTGTTTATTTATTTATTTATTTATTTATTTTTCTTTTATTTATTTTTTTATTTTGTAAATCTTTATTGTTGGAAGTATTACATATGTCTCCCCTTTTTCCCCATTGAGCTCTTCTAGCCACCTTCCCCCCTTGTCCCAGGCTTTTACCTCACTATAGTCTGTGTCCATGGGTTATGAATATATACATACATCTTCTTTGGTTGATCTCTTCCTACACACTCACCCACTTCCACCTTCCCTCTGAGACTCAACAGTCTGTATGTCCCTGGATCTATTTTGTTCATCAGTTTGTTTTGTTTATTGGATTCCACATATCAGTGATCATGTGATACTTGTCTTTCTCTGTCTGGCTTATTTAGCTTAGCATAATACTCTCCAGGTCCCTCCATGCAGCAACACAATCTACAATAGCTAAGATCTGGAAACAGCCCAAGTGCCCATCAGAAGAGTGAATAAAAGCTGTGGTACATTTACTCTATGGTATACTATTCAGATCTAAAATATGATCTCTTATGCTTTGAGACAGCATGGAAGGACCTGGAGAGTATTATGTTCTGACATTTAATAACTTTGGGACTTTGCACAGCACAATATACAGAAAGTTTATTTTCTGTAGCCTATATAATAAACAGGTAATATGCAAATTGACCATCACTCCCACACACAAGGTGGCCGCTCCCATGTGGTCAAAGATGGCTGCCCCCATTTGGACACAAGATGGCTGGCAGGGGAGGGCAGTTGGGAGGAACCAGGCGTGCAAGAGAGGGGAGTTGGGAGGGACTAGGCCTACAAGGGAGAGCAGTTGGGGGCGATCAGGTCTGCAGGAGAGGGCAGTTGGCAGGGACCGGGCTGGCAGAGGAGGGCAGTTGGGAGTGACCTGGCCTGCAGGGGAGGACAGTTGGGGGGGACCCAGGCCTGTATGGGAGGCAGTTGGGGGGACCAGGCCTGCAGGGGAGGGCAGTTGGGGGGGGAGCCAGGCCTGCAGGGGAGGGCAGTTCGGGGCAATAGGGCAGGCAGGGGAGGATAGTTAGGGGTGACCAGGCCTGCTGGGAAGGACAGTTGGTGGTGATTGGGCCATCAGGGGAGAAGTTAGACGTCGATCAGGCTGGCAGGGGAGTGGTTAAGGGGCAATCAGGCAGGCAGGCAGGAGAGCGGTTCGGAGTCAGCAGTCCTGGATTGTGAGAGGGATGTCTGACTGCCCATTGGACATCCCTCGAGGGGTCCCAGATTGGAGAGGGTGCAGGCTGGAGGGACACCCCTCCCCAGTGCACGAATTTCATGCTCTGGGCCTCTAGTACTATTCATTATGTATATAGTCCTTAATGTGAATGGTTATTATCAAGGTTGTGTAAATACGTCTCAAGCACATAGAACAGTACTTGACAGATAATAAGCACATATGAGTGTTAGGTATTATTTTTCCACTACTCCCATTCATATGTCTCTATAAAGTACACACACACACACACACACACACACACACACACACACACACGCCTTGTAATTTACTTGGAGATTTTTACAAAAAGCAAATGGTAGTGATTATAACACAGCCACTTTGCATAACTTCTTCTGCCAAGACCCTGGTCCAAGCTACCATTATCTCTCACTTGAATCATTTAAAATGCCTTCAGATTTGCTAATCACTCCCAGTAAGAAGATCAGTTGTTGTGAAGGATTAGAAGGGATGTAGAGATGAACAGGCAAAGCAGAGAAGGTTTTTAGGCCAGTGAAACACTGTATAATACTACAATGGTGGATAGCTATCATTATACATTTGTCTAGATCCATATAGCTATCATTATACATTTGTCCAAATCCATATAAGGTAAAACACTGTATGATACTACAATGGTGGATAGCTACCATTATACATTTGTCCAAATCCATATAATTCTAAGGTAAACTGGACTTTGGATGATAAGAATGTGTCAATTTATGTTCATCAATAGTAACAAATATACAACTTGGTTCTATTATATACATCATTAATACAATGTAATTATGTTCTACCATGAGAGATATAGGAAAGAAATCATGCTCCATATGTTTCCAAATATATAGGCTTCATTATATGTAATTACTTCCCAGAAAAGAGGGATTCATTATATATATATATATTTCAATGTACTCAATTACTCTCTACTTTATCAAATTTAAAATGTGAAACAAAAAGCAACACATGAACAAATAAAACAAACAAATAAATAAGCCTATAGATATTGAAAACAGTATGGAGGTTTGACTAATGTTACCCCAATTTATTTAATTTAAAAATTGGCTTAAGAATGTCATTCATTGTAAGAGGAATGTCATTTTGTATACTGATAAGAAAGAAAAAATTATTGCAATTACACTATGACATGTTATTGAATATAAGAAACATTTCAATTTCTCGGATTTTAAATATGAAAATAAATGTCTTAAAATGGGTAAAATATAATGTGTTATTTTGAACCCAAAATACTGTTCAGGAAAATACAATAATCAGAATTGTTTTTAATTAGTGTTACTTTGCATATTTAAAGAAAATATTGTTTAAAAGTGTGTTAAATAAAAAGATGAGGGCAAACAAACAATATAGATGTGGTAATTAATTTCAAGAATATCACCTCACAATTGTATTTGATATAATTACAAATAAGCATTTTAAGTTGCTTGAGTCAATAGCATTCCCTACTAAAACATGGTAACCATAAATATACAGCTACAAGATACAATAAAAAACAAACAAAAAACCCACAGCTATTCTAATGATATTTGAATAGGTTCTTAATACATGAATTTAATTTTTTCACACAAAGAAAAAATCAATAATAAATAATTTAAAATGAGTAATAATGAAATTCTCTGCAATGTTGTGTTAAATAAATAAAAAATGATAGAAATGTCAGCATCATTTGAACAAATTATTTTCAGAAAAATTGGTTATAAGAAATAAGATGCATGAAAATTAGCAACATAATTTAAATGTATCATGTATATAAACAATATATGACAATAATTAAATAATTTTTATTTAAATAATATGATGTTTATGTTTGACTAATATTAATAAATATTAAGTATTTTAAATAGATATTTGCCTTATTCAATTACATACCTAAAAGTTGACTGGAAATTTTGGAATTTTCTTTAGTTGGAAGTCATTTTTCTTAAAATATAGTAATTTTGGATTGTGTTGAGAACATTGCTCTTCTCAAAATAACTTCAAAGAAAGATTTCTCAGCTAAATACATTACCATTAGAATGAGCCAATAAAATATTCCTAATGTATTTTTATAGCTTGGAAAAAGTTTAGCATAATGAAGATAAATAAAAAAAAAAGAAAATATTAAGAGGACTGGCATTGTACCTTATTAAGATCAACTGTGTAACTTTATTAAGTAAATACTGAAATTATAAAATGCTCTATGTAACTCAATACATAGAGTTAAAATGAAATTATATATATGGAAAGGAGAAATGCACATATACACACAGAGATATAGAGATAGAGATAATGGACAGGTAGACAGAAGAGATGAAAATAGCTGTTGTATAAGAAAAGGTAGAAAAGACTATTATGCATCAATATGAAGGGCCAAATGGCTTGATGGCATAAAAGAAAAGTTGCTAAATCATTCATGTCATGTCTGAATTATACTAAATTAAGCAGATATGCAGAAAATCTTAAAATTATAAGATGAAACTTTTGTATGAGTACTTTGGCAAACTTTTTTAAAAAGTATGTTCTAACCAGTAGACAATTTTATTAAAGAATGTACTTGACCAATGTTTAGCCAAGACAGAGAATTATGTAAAAGCAATTATATTCTGCAGTGACAAATTCCTTGAAACACGCAATTATAAGAAAATTGTGGGTAGAATGGGTCATACATCACATAAAGACATTGGAATAAGGGTTTCTGAGTACAAATCCTAGATGTTCTCAAATAGATCTCTAGACCTGAGGAAGTTAGTAAACTCTGAGCTGAAGTTTCCTTATCTGTAAAATCAAAATACTAATAGCATGTTATTTTTTTTTGGGGGGGGGGAGAGTTAAATACATAGCTTATTTTATTGAAGTTGCCACACACACACACACACACAATATCATAGTCATGGTTTTTCTTTGCTTTTTTAATGTCAATAGCTTATAAACTGATCTAAAACAACTTTCTCTTTTCCATTCAGTTTATAAGAAAGCTTATTTTTAAACTTATTTAATAAAACAAACCTAAAATGCATAAAGCATAAATTAATGTTTAATTCCCTGAAATGAAGTTTTTATTTATAATCATTGTTCTTGCACTCTAGTGTAATACATTTATTATCCTGAAAACTGCTGACTTTTACCATGTCTTCTATATGAGTTGATTCATTCTTAACATTCTTTTCTTTATTATTGAATTTAATGACAACAACAACAAAAAAACTCAGTTGCAGTGATTTTTCACATATATTGTTTTTCTGATAAGGAATAAAACACAAAGCTACATAAATTTTCTTATAAAATACAAAGATTTTACTTTTCTATATTCTCAACAGAACCTCCACATAGTATTATTTAACACTAGAGGCCTGATGCCCAAAATTTTCTCAAAGGGCTTGGTCCTCACAGTCATGTGGCTTGCCTCTGCTCTCACAGCCCTAACTTCTTCCGGAAGGTTGTCTGGAAGGACCACCGGTCTACTTAACATATTAAGCTTTTATTATTATAAACTAGAGGCCTGGTGCACAAATTTGTACACAGGTGGGATCCATCAGCCTAGCCAGCGATCGGGGCCATCTTGACCAGTCCCAGTCAAGGTCGATTGGGTCCGGCTGCCCAGGCAGAGTGACCATGGGAGGATGGCCAGCCATCAGAGGTTGGCTGTGATAGCACACTAACCACCAGAGGACAGCTCCTGCATTGAGCATCTGCCCCCTTCTGGTAAGTGTGCATCATAGCTACCAACTGGTCATCCAGTCATCCAGTAAGAATGATCACTTAGGCTTATATACCATACATATGGATATTTTTATTTTTTTCCATTTTTATTTTTTATTATTTTTAATAAATCTTTATTGTTCAGATTATTACAGTTGTTCCTCTTTTCCCCCCCATAGCTCCCGTCCACCTGGTTCCCACCCCACCCCCTACATTTACCTCCCCCCACTGTCCTTGTCCATAGGTGTCTGATTTTTGTCCAGTCTCTTCCCACATCCCCCACATCCCCTTTCCCCTAAGAATTGTCAGTCCACTCCCTTTCTATGTCCCTGATTACATTATATTCACCAGTTTATTCTGTTCATCAGATTTTTTATTAACTTGATTTTTAGATTCACTTGTTGATAGATACACATTTGTTGTCACTTTGTTATTCATAATTTTTATCTTTACCTTTTTCTTCTTCTTTGTCTTATTAAAGAATACCCTTCAGCATTTCATAAAATACTGGTTTGGTGGTGATGAACTCCTTTAGCTTTTCCTTGTCTGTGAAGCTCTTTATTCTGACCTTCAATTCTAAATGATAGCTTTGCTGGGTAGAGTAATCTTGATTGTAGGTTCTTGTTATCCATCGTTTTGAATATTTCTTGCCATTCCCTTCTAACATGCATAGTTTCTATTGAGAAATCAGCTGACAGTCATATGGGCACTCCCTTGTAGATAACTAACTGTTTTTCTCTTGCTACTTTTAATATTCTATCTTTGTCTTTTGCCCTTGGCATTTTAATTATGATGTATCTTGGTGTGGTCATTTTTGGATTCCTTTTGTTTGGGGTTCTCTGCACTTCCTGAACTTATAAGTCTATTTCTTTCACCAGGTAGGGGAAGTTTTCTGTCATTATTTCTTCAAATAGGTTTTAAATATCTTGCTCTATCTCTTCTTCTGGCACCACTATAATTCAGATGTTGGTATGCTTGAAGTTGTTCCAGAGGCTCCTTGCCCTATCTTCATAATTTTGGATTCCTTTTTCTCTTCTAGTTGGGTGTTTTTTGCTTCTTTGTATTTCAAATCTTTGACTTGATTCTTGGGATCCTCTAGTCTGCTGTTGGATCTCTATATATTATTCTTTATTTCAGTCAGTGTATACTTAATTTCTAATTGGTCCTTTTTCATATCCTTGAGGGTATAACTATATTTCTCAGAGGTTTCTAGAAGATTCTTGAGTAACCTAATAACCATGGTTTTGAACTCTATATCCAGTAGTTTGCTTTCCTACATTGCTTTCATTTGTGACCTGTTTCTTTGTCTCCGCATTTTGGCTGATTCCCTGTGTTGATAGAGTGGCTTTGTGTGCTATGTGTCCTTTAGGGCCCAGTGGCTCGGCCTCCCTAATTACCTGTGGTGGACACTCTTGGTGCACCCCTTTGTGGGCTGTGTGCACAGTCTTCTTGTAGTTAAGCCTTGATTGCTGTTGGTATCACTGGGAGGAATTGACCTCCAGGCCAATTGCACAGTCTTGTTGTAGTTAAACCTTGATTGCTGTTGGTGTCATTGGGAGGAATTGACCTCCAGGCCAATTGGCTGTGAGGACCAGTTGTGTCTACAATGGGAGACCTTCTGTGCTGGAGATACCCTATGGGGCAGGACTTGCTTCAGTGGGGCTTTGGCACTCACTGAGTCTGCCCCCTGAGTGTGTCTCTTAAGGATGGAAAGAGTTGTAATCTGGATAGTCTCACTCTGACCCCTGGGTACACTGGCTCTTGAATCTCCAAGGATGTGTAAAGTCAGCCACTGCCTGAGGCCACCCAGCAGGAGCTACAGAGAGATCTGCAAATTCCTCCTCTTTGTTTGGGGTCTGGAGGTGCCCAGATAATGCCCAGCTATGAAGCAATGCAAGCTGCTGTGGAGCCTTGGGTCTTCTTTTGGAAGCTCTGGGGCTCTCTGACCCAGCTGCAGTTTGTTAGAACGCAAAAGGCCCAGCCATTCATATGCAAAAGCCTCTGCACACAGCTTGGGTGGAGTTGTAAATTGGGTGGGGCGGGGTCTCAGGGAATCACCAGGGTGGAGCAAACAGCAATGGCTGCCCTCTGCCCTGACCTGAAGAGGCCCCCAGGTCTCTGTGTCCCAAGGCATCATGCAGGAACCATGATCACTGCAAGCACCTCTGAGAGAAAGGTGGCCTTGCGTTCAGGCCTGATGCCAGACAGTCCAGTTTCTCCCAGTATGAGTCTGGGTCCCCAGAATCTCACCTGGGACTGGAGTTCAGAGCAGTCGGGAGCTTGTATCTTCCTCCCGATTGAAAAAGACAACAGCATGCATAGTCCCTTTCACACGTGCCTCTGTACCTCCTACCGGACTCAATGTGATTTTCTCTTTCCTTGTAGTTGTAGAATTTCCACTCAGCCAGCTTTCCCGGGTTTCTGGATGATATTCGTTTTGTCTTCTAGTTGTAGTTTTGATATGGTTGTGCACGGCAGCAAGTTCAGGTGCTTACTTATGATGCCATCTTGGTTGTCCCCCTGGATATTTTCTAATTGCCAGTCATGATCAATAAATTCTGTAGGTCATCCAGGCTACTGGTATCATATGCTCAACAGGTTCAAATATAATATGCTGTTTTTATGAATATATTTATATATAAAAATATTTAATATGTTATGCTTAATATGCTGTGTTATTTATATATTTATATGTAAAGAATATGTAATATGTATACACATGAATATGCATACATATTCATATACTAGTATAAGTATCCTATCTAAAAAAATAGTAATGTGCAAATTGACAGTACCTCTGCTACACCCACAAGTCACGCCCACCAGCCAATCAGGAGCGAGTATGCAAATTAACTCAGGCAAGATGGCTGCGGCAACGGAGAGAGCAGGAGGCTTGTGTTTCCCCGGCAAGGAGGAAGTCAAGCTTTCCACACATCCTGCCAGGCCCAGGCCTCCACTCAAGGCTACAAAGTTTCAATTATAGAAGATAAATATACCCCAACAAAAATGGTGGCAGCCATGGAGCTGGAGAGAGCAGGAGGCTTGGGTTTCCCCCGGTGATGGAGGAAGCCAAGTTTCTGCAACCCTGGCCTGCCTTGGCCTCCGCTTAAGGCTACAAAGTTTCAATTATAGAAGATAAATAAATCCCAACAAAAATGGCTGCGGCCATGGAGCAAGCAGGAGGCTTGGCTCTGCTCAAAGCTACAAAGTTTCAATTGTAGAAGATAAATAAATCCCAGATACCAGGGCCTCCACTTGGGTTGCCAGAGGGCATAACCAGTCTGCAAACCACCACAGGCCTCTGGCCCAGGCCACCCCATACCCCAAGGGAACCACCACCCTGATCCGGGATACCCTTCAGGGCAAACGAGCTGGCTCCCACCCATGCACCAGGCCTCTATCCTATCTAATAAAAGAGTAATATACAAATTGACAGTCACTCCAACACACAAGATGGATGCCCCCATGTGGTCAAATATGACTGCCCCCATGTGGACACAAGATGGCTGCCACAAGATGGCCAGCAGGGGAGGGCAGTTGGGAGGGACCAGGTCTCCAAGGCAGGGCAGTTGTGGGCGATCAGGCCAGCAGGGGAGGACAGTTGGGAGGGACCAGACCTGCAAGGGAGGGCAGTTCGGGGTGATCAAGAATGCAGGGAAGGGCAGTTAGGGGTGACACTCATGGATATAAAAACCCATACACCAACGATGACAGACTAAAAATTTAGCAGACTAAATTATTTATGGTATTATAAAGACATTAGGTCAGTCCTATCTGTTTTTCTTATCCTATATAATAAAGAGCTAATATGCAAATGGATGTCACACTCTCACGCCATCATGCCATTATGGCTCAGACACTCAACACTGGGGAGAGAGGAATGGGTACCAGCCAGGCACAAATGAGTTCATGAGAGAGGAATAGGGACCAGCCAGGATGCAGCCCGGGAGAAGGACAAGCTATATGCCCTGTGGTCCTGGGCGCCAGTGGCTGTGTTTGCACCTGCGGCCCAGGAGAGGGATAAGCCTCCCATCACGAGCTCCCAGGCACCAGTGGCTGAGGCTAAAGCCTGGGAGAGGGACAAGCCACCCGCCCCACAGTCCCAGACACCAGTGCCTGTGGGTATGGCTGGGGAAAGGGACAAGCCACCCACCCCTCAGTCCCGGGCACCTGCGGTTGTGGCCCAGGAGAAGCCACCTGGCCACAGTCCCCTGTGGCTGCAGCCAGCCCAGGGGAATCTGGCCCGGGTCCTGGGTGCCTGCAGCTGGCCAGAGGGAGGGAAGTCCAGGTCCCAGGTGCCTGTGACCAGCTGGAGGAGGGAATCCTGGGTCCCAGGTGTGGGCAAGGCAGAGGCCGTTAGGGGTGATCAGGCAGGCAGGCAGAGGGGTTAGGTGTGATCAGGCAGGCAGGCAGGCAAGTGGTTAAGAGCCAGCGGTCCCAGATTGTGAGAGGCAGTCAGACATCCCCCGAGGGGTCCCAGATTGGAGAGGGTGCAGGCTGGGCTGAGGGACCCCCTCCATGCACAAATTTTGTGCACCAGGCCTCTAGTTAAATAAGAAAATAATAAATCCCAAATTTTGTTTAAGACAGGTTTGTGGGATTTTTCTGTTACCTACGGTATAAATAAATGGAATCCTCATATGTGAACATGTGTGTGTCTGTGGGCATGTGCGTATTTAGGAGTAAGGACAGAGAGAAGAAAATATTTTTTAAAAGTTTAAAATCAAAACAACCAAACAAAACTCTTCTAAGACTCAGAAATAATCTTGAATGTGTAATATTTTCAAGAACTACTAGATATCACTCCCATTTATTTTTACCCTACATTATTAATATTGTGCTTTTAAGAGCTTTTTCTTATTCAGAATCTCCTCATGTCTTACATATGAAGTTTAAGCAATAAATGGATCCCTCCTGAGGGATTTGATTTAATTTATATTTTTAAATATTTGATAGTAATTTATTGTATTTGCCAAAAAAAAAAAAAAAAGATGTTCTCAGAATTTTGAATATTTTTCATGTTCAGATGAGCAATGCCACTTTATTGGAAAAATATCAACATTTTTATTTCATTGTTACTATGGAATACCAAATCATAATGTATACATATTTTTCTTAAATAGACAGAAAAGTATGACTTCATGTAAAATCTTTACTTCATGTAAAATTTTTCTTAAATAGACAGAAAAGTATGACTTCATGGAAACATGTTTTAAATAATTGCACTCTATTAACAAATCAGGTTAAATCTCCTCTGAGTTCCATTGAAGACGGAACTAATTTACACTAGGCCAATTAAACTGAACCTAATGTTAATATAGCTTATATTTGTGGCACACTTCTCAAGGATTTTTTCCACCAGAGGATTAGTTCTTAACTCATTTCATTGTTAGTTTGTACAGATTCCTCTCCCTAGTTTTACGTTTCCCTGAAGGACTTACCAATGGACTGGCAGCTACTCATTAGGCATGTCTCCTGTAGCTCTGTTGCTCAGCATGAAGCTAACAGAATGGCATAGAGTTTTCATACTGACTTCAATTGGGAAACAGAAACAAACATTAAAAACTGGATTTTTTCTTTTTTAGTTGTTGCTAATTTTAGCATTCTTTATAGTTTCAATATAAAATAGTTATTATGGGTTTATTTTGTCTTCATTGTTGATAGTTTTTAGTAAACACATATGATTTAATAGAAAACTTGCCCAAAACACTTTTTAAAATATGGACATAAATACATGTTTTGGAATAATTAGTAGGGAACAAAGGAGAAAAAGCAAATAACATATTTCTCTAAGATTGTTTTTCAATTTTAATATATGTTGACATAACAATTTTCTCTTAATTGTTGATTTCAACTTTTAGCATTATTTTGCACAGAGGTTGTATTTTGTGTGACTTTTATTCTTTAAAAAAAATTAAGACTGGTCTATGGCATAGTCTATGACTTATTTTGAGGAATATTCCATGTGCACTTTAAAAGGCTATATATAGTCTTGCTATTTTGGTATTCAGTACTCTGTCCTTTAGGTTCAGTTGGTTGTTAATTCTGTGCAAGTTTCCTGAATACTTTATTTTCTGTTTAGTTGTTCTACAAATTATTGACAATGGAATATTAACATCTCCAATTTATTGTTAAATTATCTATTTCTGTCTTCTATTATCTGTTTTAGTTTCACATATTTTGGTTCTCTGTTGTTAGGTGCATATATGTTTATAATTGTTATTTCTTCCTTTTTATCATTATGCAATGTCTCTCATTGGCTCTAGTAATAATAATTTTCTTAAGGTTTATTTTTGTTTGAGATGAATTTTCGCCACTCTATCACTCTTTTGGTTACATTTGTATGAGATATACATATATTTCCATCCTTTTACTTTCAACATTTTAAAAATCTAAAGTATGTCTCTTTTTTTTCTTTTTCTAGAAGATACTTTTTAAAATCTTTTATTAATTTTTTAGAGAGAGAGGTAGAGAGAGAGAGAGAGAGAGAGAGAGAGAGAGAGAGAGAGAGAGAGATTGGTGTGAGATAGAAATATCAACTGGTTGCCTCCCATTTGCACCCTACCAAGGATGGAACCTGCAACCTGGGTATGTGCCCTTATTGGGAATGGAATGGAGACTTTATGGTGAATAGGACAACACTCAGACAACTAAACCACACCAAGGGCAGGGCTAAATTATGTCTCTTGTAGCCAACATAGATGACAATGCATTTTTTATTAAATTTTATTAGGGTGACATTGGTCAACATGAACATATTGGTTTTCATGACAAAGCATTTTTAATATCATTATTGTCCAACATTTGGGCCCTCTTCAGGGAAGTTTCTATTGACTGATTTTTCTTTTCACATAGGTACAATAGGAACAATATTTTTCTATCACTTTGCATGTTGATTTGAAACTGGAAAATTTAATAATGTAATCTGGAAACAGGAAATCAGGTTCTCCCTCCCTTCTCCAGAGTTTGTTGTTACTCTTTGTTGTTGGTTTTATTTATGTTAAATTGTGGAGAGCCTTTTCTGTACTAATTCTTTATTTGTATCCCCTGTCGTATGCAACCACTACTTGGTTAATTTATTGGTTAGCTATTGACTGGTAAGAAATTTCCTTAAGTGCCTGACATCAATACGTGTTCCATCTTAGCCAAGTGGCTCTGTCTATGTTGGAATATACTATGAATACTCAGAGTTTATAAGTCTGCCTTAATCATCATTTTTTGCCAACACAGGGCCTAAGGTTAACCAAAGGTAAGTGTCTGGAGATATCTCATATCTTTCCTGAACATGCACACAGTACTGCATATATGTACAACCTTCCAGATTACTAGGACTATATCAGAGCTTTTCAAAGTCTCCAATGGGGACTTAACCTTTAAATTTTATTTGCTTCACCTAGTATCATAGTGTTTAGAAGCTATGGAGTTAAACATCACAGCTAATTATTTTTGACACATGCCCTGGGAACAGAACTTTTTCTATGGGAGGTGCTCCAAGTCAAGTCACTTATTGACAATGGGCCTTTTCCATGGGACATTGATAGGTCACATAGTGACAATGACAGAGAGGAGGGCTTTGCAAGGTGCTGAAAATCCTCCAATGGCTGCAAGATTCCTGGTTTTCACCATCACCACAATTGTAGTCTGTTTTATTTATTTATTTTTCTTTTAAGAGTATCACAGAGCAAGGGAGAGTAATGAGGATAGAATGTTTGTTAGGTCTGGGTAGGTGCAGAAAGTGTATGCCTTAGGGTGACCTATAGTGTGTTGGTTCTTACATAGTGCAGTAAGGATTTCACAACACAAGTCCAGGTGACTTTTGAGTGTATGTTTATTAATGCTTGGGACAGTAAGACAAAGGAAGGACTTAACATAGGAGAAGCAACAGGAGAGTATCTAGGTGGTGCTTATCTTTGGCTTTCTAGAAATGTTATAGGAAAGATGTGAGCCAAAACAGGGATGCTGCTAGCTCCCTGGGAAGTAAGTCACAGTGACAGAAGTGAGCCAAGGTTGAGCTGCTTTTAGCTCACTGGAAAGTCAGAGGAAAAAGGGCCTTAGAGATAGGATCAGGAGGGAAAGCCTGAGATAAACTGCTGCTGCCTGCTGCTCCCCTGGTTTCAAGTCTCATGGAGACCCTTAGAGTTTAGGAAGAAATAAAAGGTTCATGTTTGAGAAGGTTGCATGGGCATGCTGTAGAGCAAGCCTGCCCTGGGTCTTTGTCTTGAGGGTTTTTATATTTATTCTCTGGATGACAATTTTAGGGAAGGGTTTCAGAAAAATATTCATCAGCTTCACAGATGCATTTTTTTAAAATATATTTTATTGATTTTTTTTACAGAGAGGAAGGGAGAGGGACAGAGAGCTAGAAACATCGATGAGAGAGAAACATCGACCAGCTGCCTCCTGCACACCCCCCACCAGGAATGTGCCCGCAACCAATGTACATGCCCTTGACCGGAATCGAACCTGGGACCCTTCAGTCCACAGACTGACGCTCTATCCACTGAGCCAAACCGGTTTCGGCCACAGATGCATTTTTAATATGCTGATGCATCAAAATGAGTGTATGGAGGAAGTCTGCATTACTTTTTAGTCTGCTTTACTGTTTTACTTTTATCTTGGGTCTGTCTGGCTATAATTGGGTTTTTGTTATTTGTACCCTTGACTTCATCTATACTTAGGTTTAGCTGGCACAAATGGCATTAATTGGGTCTCCGTTCTCTATATGCCTGATCAGGATGATTTTAACTATGTATTCTCTGGTTAGGGAGGAGAATTATAAACCATTTGCTTTCAAGTGTCCTTGGTTGGGAAGTTAAGGTTATGTGCTTCACAAGCTGGTTGTAACTTCTTTGAATTGTTTGGCCTTGCTTAATTATCTTGTCTCACTTTCTCCATTCTATTTGCTTAGGAATTTTCCTAGGTTCTTACTATTATAGTCTTATTTCTTAGTGAGTTTAATTAGTTTTTTCTTGAATAAACTCTCTTCATATTGTATAAAGTTTGGTAGATGATATGTGTTCCTGGATTGTCAGGGCCAGCCTGACAGGTGAACAGGGCTGAGGTAGGGAGGTGGGAATTAAGAAAAGAAGAAAGACAAGAAAGCGGGATCAGGAGGGCTGCAAGCCATTGACAGACTGCAGCAGCTTTATTAACTGTGCAATGCCTTTTATACACTAACACTGACTGTGAGGTCAGTTCAAAAGGAACGTACTCTCTCTTCCTCTTAATCTCTAAGGGAGATAAAGCAGGAAGGCAAATTCTCAGTATAGCAAATCTCAGTAAATAGTTACAGACTTCTGGTAAGCCATGAATGGTCGCTCTCATTCTGCTGACAATGGGAAATAGCCATCCAAACAAGTCAGGGGACACTGTGTGGGCAGGGGACTGAATCTTATCAGTCCCTTCAGGTGCAAGGACTCTGTCAGCTTACACCCAGTCTCCAACAGATCCCCCTTCTCTATTTATTAGACAGAGTCCATGTAGTCCTATTTGCAGGGATCGGATGCTGGATCCGATGGTTCGGAAGCAGACTAGAAATAAACATATAAGAACAAAAAATGAGACAAGCAATAATGGTTATGCTGAGAGGCAAATGAATTAGTCTGTAGTAAGTTTCTTTCTGGGCCAACTGTTTTTGAGTCCCAGTTTCAATGTCAAACAGTTTTTTGAGTACATGTCAGTAATGGTATCTGGATGGTGGATAAATGGTGGTAATGCAGGTCTGACCTTCTCGGGTTTGATCCTGGGCAAGCTGCAGCAACGTGCAGCTGTTGACTGCTAGTATGGTAAGGCGTCGTCAGCGTCTTTCATCTCTGGACTGCTTCTCTTCTGTCCTCATGGCTGGAGTAGTCCTATCAATTCCTCTCTGTTACAGGAATCCACATGGTCTCAGTTGTTTTCTGAAAATATACAACCATATTCTCAACCAAAAGTTAATAAAGGAATCTTTTCTATAAATTTGACTTGGAATCCTTTTTATTTTAGCCCAAACAATTTTCCTTTGGCTTATTTTGATATCATGTGTGTTTTTCATGGGTGTCTTGCTGTTAGCATTACAAATGAAAATTAGTTTTCAAAGTAAATTATTTTTTCTAGATGTAATTTACTTACAAATTTACTTACAGGATAATTTTTCTTATATCTTATTACTCCACTATCCTCCCCCGTTTTTTATTTAATTATTAGGAGGTATTTGGAAAATTTTTATAATGTAGTCTTGATAACTTTAAATTTTATTTTTTTGTAGAAAAATATGACTGCTTTTCAGTTTATTGTATGTTAAGTAATGTTACCATAAGATGAACTACCAATAGATATTTTAGTTAATACTTTAGGAACAGCTTTTTGTACAATATGCTGTTGTAAAATATCAAAAATTGTAATGAAATAGTAGAATAATGTCATTTAAACTGGAAGAAATATTTAGTTACTTTGTTTTGCCCTTCTTAAGAGGTCAAAACCTTTATAACATTTAAAGTAATTTATTAATTTTTATTTGAAAAGGCTTTCTATGTAATTTCAAGTATATTAGATCTGTTAAATTTAAAAAGATTTCCTTTAAGAAGACAGAATAAATTTCTTGTATTACTCCGGGCCCTTGGAGCTTTCCAAGAATTATCTCTGTTAAAGTCTTGAAATTTTAACATGGAAAAAAAAACCTCATCAAATATATATATATATACCCATAAATGATTTAAAGATTATAATATTTTTATAAATATCTTAAGGTATCAATTAGATTTTAAACTAGTTTATGTATAGAAAAATTTTGGTTGAGATTACAGAATCAATCCTCTTTTTAAATTAGACCAATAATAAGCAACTTACCACAACCATATAATTTCTCCTAATTTAATTTGTACTTTGAACTTTTAAAGCTGGCAAGTCAAATATATTTAGTATGGCCTAGATTAATAACACTTTATATTTCTAAGGAAAATACAAGATATAATCAATTAATAGCTTCAATTCTGTCCTCAAGGTTTTTTATGAGGCAAATTTAAACTTTACTTTTTATTTGCCAGTAGCTCTGGAAAACTAGGTTTGGTTTATTCGAATGTAAATTACTACATTCCTTAGTATACTGGGAGAGGGAGCTTCCATATTGGATTTCCACATGTCTCCCTTCCCCCATATCCTGCTTACTTCGGGGGAAGCATCAGCAACAGATCTGGCCGAATTTCTTTTCCTGCTTAAAAGATAGACAGATCTTAATTTTTTCTTTCTATTTTGCTTTCTGAAGTAATAACTAACACCCAATTTGGCCAAGATTTGAATTTCTCTGGGAGTTCTTTTATAATTTTTAAACAAAGCATTCAGTAATCTCATTGCAGGAGAGCAGATAGCCTTGCCATCTCCTGCCACCTTTGAATTTCTCTGCACCAGAAGCGTTTTCAGCAGTGGAGTTTCACTTATTACAGATTTTAAATTCCAAATACAAACTAAGATTTTAATCTGAACAAGAAACAACATTATTTTATGATTGCATAGACTTCAACATTTGCCTATAAAGGGCATTTTCCCTAGACTTTAATTGTCTCATGCTTTACTCCCGACTATCAAGAAATTGCTCCTCCCTTACCTTAATATTTAGAGTGTACTCTTTATCTGGAGGAGTTCCTCACCATCTGCTTCCCAAGTCCTCAGGTCCCTGTTTGGGTGCCAATTACCCGGGCCAGCCTGACAGGTGAACAGGGCTGAGGTAGGGAGGTGGGAATTAAGAAAAGAAGAAAGACAGGAAAGCGGGATCAGGAGGGCTGCAAGCCATTGACAGACTGCAGCAGCCTTATTAACTGTGAAATGCCTTTTATACACTAACACTGACTGTGAGGTCAGTTCAAAAGGAACGTACTCTCTCTTCCTCTTAATCTCTAAGGGAGATAAAGCAGGAAGGCAAATTCTCAGTATAGCAAATCTCAGTAAATAGTTACAGACTTCTGGTAAGCCATAAATGGTCACTCTTATTCTGCTGACAATGGGAAATCGCCATCCAAACAAGTCAGGGGACACTGTGTGGGCAGGGGACTGAATCTTATCAGTCCCTTTGGGTGCAAGGATCCTGTCACCTTACACCCGGTCCCCAACACTGGATCAGACACAAAGAAATGTACTACCCAAATCAGTAGTAGGAACCAGAATATTAACATTTTCACTAATTTATGAAATCCAATTCCCACAGGGTAGCTCAAATAGATGCAGATGACACCTATACACATAGTGGTTGTGTTATAGGGGAGAAAAGCTAAACTTTGGATTTCTGATTTTTTAATAATGAGAAGCAATTATACCTACACTTTTCACCAGATGTATTTTCTTGATTAAACTAAAAGATAAACATGGCTGCACTTTGTTTTGGAAGGTGACATCATCTCTATCTTCCAAACTTGTAAGCAAAGCCAGTCTTACAAAACTGTACACTAAACAAACATCTTTGCAACAATATCCAAACAGTGCTTTGTTCACCAGATGTATAGAAGCCTAAAAGACACATGGAAAATTGTTTTCTAGCAATCTGCATGTTTCTTTACCTGGTAAGGCATGCCTTTATTCCTACCTAACTTGCTGATTTGCTATATGTATTTCCTCAACACTCTTCAAGTGTTGAGGTAAAATATATGTATGTATATGTTTATATATATATATATATATATATATATATATATATATATATATATCCTATCTAATAAAAGAGTAATATGCAGATTGACCATCACTCCAACACACAAGATGGCTGCCCCTATGTGGACACAAGGTGGCTGCCCCCATCTGGTCACAAGATGGCCACCACAAGATGGCCAGCAGGGGAGAGCAGTTGCGGGGGGACCAGGCCCGTAAGGGAGGGCAGTTGTGGGTGATCAAGCTTGCAGGGGAGGGCAGTTAGGGGTGACCAAGCCGGCAGAGGAGGGAAGTTAGGGGGGACCCAGGCCTGCAGGGAAGGGAAGTTGAGAGGGACCCAGGCCTGCAGGAGAGTGGAGTTGGGGGGGACCAGGCCTGCAGGGGAGGGCAGTTAGGGGCAAAAAGGCAGGAAGGGGAACAGTTAAGCATCAATCAGGCTGGCAGGGGAGTGGTTAGGGGGTGATCAGGCTGGTAGACAGAAGCCGTTAGGGGCAATCAGGAAGGCAAGCAGGCGAGCAGTTGGGAGCCAGCAATCCTGGATTGTGAGAGGGATGTCCGACTACCCATTTAGTCCTGATCCCACCGGGTTTGGGCCTAAATGGGCAGTCAGACATACCTTGAGGGGTCCCAGATTGGAGAGGGTGCAGGCTAGGTGGAGGGACACCACCCCCGTGCAAGAATTTCCTGCACTGGGCCTCTAGTTTATATATATATATATATATATATATATATATATATATATATATATATACTAGTAGCCCGTTTGCACGAAGGTTCGTGCAATAGACCTTCATTCACCTGGCTGCCTGCACCAGTTTTCTGCCGGCACCGGGGACCCAGGCCTTTGCTGTGGCCACCGCCTTCTGCCTTCTTTCAGGGTCGGGGCTTGGCCCCGGGCGGTGGCCTTGGGCTGGGCCGCACCCAACATCCCTGCTAAGGATCGCAGGAGCCGACCCCCAGTGGTTTTCTGCAATCCGTGCAGGCTCCCTGCTGGTGCCCAAGGCCGGGAAAGCCTCTGCCCCAGGCTTTCCTGGCCTTGGGCTCCGCCACACCCCAACATTCCTGCTCCGGTTTCCTGGTGGGCGTGACTTGGTTGGTGGGCGTGGCTTGGCTGGTGGGCGTGGCTTGGGCGTAGCGAAGGTGCGGTCAATTTGCATATTTGTCTATTATAAGGTAAGATGCCTGGTACTTGAAATTCGTGCATGGGAGGTGTGTCCCTCAGCCCAGCCTGCAACCTCTCCAATCTGGGACCCCTCGGGGGATGTCTGACTGTGAGATTGGTCCTAAACCGGCAGTCGGACATCCCTCTCACCATCCGGGACTGCTGGCTCCCAACCACTCACCTGCCTGCCAGCCTGATCACCCCCTAACTATTCCCCTGCCAGCCTGATTAATGCCTAACTTCTCCCCTGCCGGCCTGATTGCCCCCAACTACCCTCCCCTGACAGCCATCTTGTGGCGACCATCTTTGACCCCATGGGAGTGGCCATCTTGTGTGAGGGTCAATTTGCATATTACCTTTTATTATATAGGATATGTATTATATATATGTATATATATATATTTATATATATACATACACACACATATATATATATACGTATATATATATATATATATATATATATATATATAAAATGTTTAATTCTATTTATTTAAAGTTCAACAGTTCACAAAATAACATATGATTGAGTGAAAATATATAACTTAAAATGATGAAGAACAACAAACAAATAATAGACAAAAATTGCAAGGTTATATGTACCTGCTAAAGAGTGGAGAATCAGGAAATAATTCAAAATAGTCTTGTATGGGATTAGGAATATTCTATAATTAAGCTAGATACTGATAAATAAATATTTTTCCCTGACAAATGTTATGTCTATGTCTTATTTTATATGTAAGCATCAATATTTAATAAAAACAATCAAATTGTTTTAAAAGATTTTAAAATCTTTATAGTACTTAAAAATAAAGTACTGCCTACAGATTGAATTTGCTTGTATATTGTGAAATCAATTATATTCAATGGTCACATACTACATTGCCAACACTGACTTCGTGTTTTTCAAAATTCACGCTAGTGATCATAAAAGGAGATACTAAAATAACTGCTATTTGGTAAACCTTTAATGTATTCATGGATTTGCTGGTGTTGCCTATAATCTGTGGCTGCAAGAAATCCTGAATGAGATAGACTACTGCACAAATTATTACCAAATTATACAACCAATGTAAATGACTTGCTACTGACCAAGAAAAGGACAATGTTGTAGAATTGGGATTGGTTTGAATAAAGGCATAATCTAATTAGGTCAATTTTATTGGGAAATAATTTATTTTCCATCTCTTAATTATCAAGACTATAAGATTATGGAACTTAAACCTAAGTATACGCATCTAAAACATATCAAGGTTATATATAATTGTACCTCTGAAAGACTGCATATTTCAAAAATATAGGACAGTTAGTAAATTTTTTTAAGATTAAACTATAGTAAATTGTGACATTTCTTATTTTACTTCTTTGTCAATTTATCAAATTATCTTAATAGGTTTTGTCTGTTTAAATATCAAATTTAATAAAAGTAGATTTCATTAACAATTCTACACTGATTTCATTGTAAAAATACTCGCAATGCATGAACTCCTTTTTCTTTGCTGGGTGACTTTGAGTTAGTTAATTCAAACCTCTATGGGTCTCAATTTCTGACCCTGAAGAAAAGAAAACTAAAAAAGATATCATTACAGAGTTGATTTGAATATTTAATAGAATGTATGTATATTAAAACATCTCATGTGGTGTCGCTAAAAATGTATGTATAACCTTTCAAAAAATGCAAATAGCAGAAAATTTAAGGTAGGGGATCATGAGATCCCAATTGTATGTGTTTGTATGTGTTGTGTGTGTGTGATCCTGAAAGGAATGAAACATTTTGAAGAGAAGTTTAAGAGCAATCAAAATCGAAAAAATAATCTATACAGTAACTGAGTAGCTTTGTCTTCAGTAACTTTTAATTAGAGCATATTCTTCACATTTTGGATCAATATTGAAAACAAATAATGCACCTAGGTGCACTGATGTCATAAGAGATATTGGTGTTGAATTCTGTAATTGATTGATAATATTTCCTACCCTCTCACATTTTTATTTACCAAAAATATGTTATTTAGAAAAAAAATCAGGTTGTATAGATAATACCTTGGGCTATCTGCTGGGAAGAATTTAGCAGTTTTATTGCCTCAAATTCTTAGTACTTGAGTCAATGGTCACACCACTCTGAGGCCATCAAGAATGTAGAATTTTGCAAATTTGGTAAATGAATTTGGTTGTTTAATATATTTGTCATTGGATTACATATTTTTTTTGTATTTTATTTGTATGGCAAATATATGTTTTCTATTTTTTTTTGAATGAACCATGTGAATACATGTTGTACTCATCAGAAAGGAAAACCTCAGGGAGCACAAACAACAGAAATCCATGATAAAAATTTTTGCTTGATTAAACGTTGTCTATTTATTATATTTACCATAGTTAGCAAGAATTAAAATATTTAGAAAGGAAACAATGTTATTTTCCATCTAGGCCTTGTTTAAATCTTAGTGATTATGTCATTCAAAGTCCATTAAATACACCATGAAATAATTTATTGCCTATAAAATATCAGCGTGGAATTGCAGGTTGTATTTAATTGTGTGAAAAAAATTCAAACAAAGGACACTTTTTAATAAAGTATCTTTCTGATAATGACCCATGACATTAATATTAAGACTAGACTTAAAATTTTTGGTAATATTTCTAATAATTTACTTTTTATTAGAATTCAGTTCATATCAATATTCTAGTAGTGTGAAGATAAACCTAAAGAGAAAAAAAATATTTTCAAACCCGCTACATTCTAATATGACACTATAATCACCTGACCAAAAAGGTTCCACATCAAAAGGCCTGTGAGAAAAATGAGGAACCAAGAGGCAATTTATCAGTTTAAGGCTATGAATTTTGAGAAGTGGAACTTGCAAGAATGATTCTGAGTAGTAGCCTGGTGGTCTTGGGCAATCTACCTGAACTTTTGTATGTGTTTCTTCAACAATGAAATGAGCATAGTAGCTTTCAATTCAAAACTTAGGGGGAGAATTTAAAGAGATAATCCTATATAGAAAAGGCCAGAGGTGAAATGACCAGAGATCAGACCACCAAGGCCCCTCGCAGGCTGGCCCCACCCCCAAACAAGCAGTTAGGGGCAATCAGGCAGGCAGGCAGAGTGGTTAGGGGTGATTAGGTAGGCAGGCCAGTGATTAGGGGAGATCAGGTAGGCAGATAGCCCCTCTCTGGGCTCACCCTGCCCCCAAGCAAATAGTTAGGGGCAATCAGGCAGGCAGGCAGAGTGGTAAGGGGTGATCAGGTAGGCAGACCAGAGGTTAGGAGCAATCAGGTAGTCAGATGGCCCCTCTCAGGGCTGGCCCTGCCCCCCAGCAAAAAAAGAGGGAGGCCCAGACCAGCCAAACATTGGCACCACAGCCTGTTGCCTGAAGAGGGAGGCAACTGGTGGCAGGGGAGGGGGGCAGCACGGCACAGATGGCAAGCAGTGGCAGCAGTGGGGTGGGGCCAGCTTCCTGCAGTTGGGGGAAGGAGAGCCATGATCTCAGGCCAGGCCTAGGGACCCTACCCGAAGGGTCTTGGATTGTGAGAGGGTGCAGGCCGGGCTGAGGGGACCCCCCGCCCCCCCCCCCCCCCGCAGCGAGTGCATGAATTTTCATGCACCAGGCCTCTAGTCTATAATAATAAAATGCTAATATGCAAATCGACTGAATGGCAGAACGACTGGTCACTATGCTGCACACATCCTACGAGGGCTCCCAGGTTATGAGAGGGTGAAGGCCAGGCTGAGGGACCCCCCAAGTGCATGAATTTCATGCACCGGGTGTCTAACATTTATATAAAGCATTTAGAACATTAGCTGGGCATTGTAACCAATAAACGTAAGTTACTGAAACTCACTGCACATACAACTTTCTCAAATCTCATTAGATTAGATGATCCTCATTTTCCCCTGACAAAAAATAAGAGTCACAGATTAGAGCACTGCTTCTACAATTTTAATAGGGAACTAATTAATAAGCAGATTCTGACTGTGGTGCAGATTGAGTTTCTTCATTTCCAATAAGCTTCTTGGTGATGCTGATGCTTTGATGCTGAGACTACCCTCTCAGGAGCCTGGCCTTCAAGCTTCCCCTGTTTTAAAAAGTGCAGTAGTCACAGGAAGCCCCCAGATCACAGGTAAAGCCTTCTACCTCCTCCAAAATCATCAATTTGAAGGATGCTTAGATATTATGGGAGGTGTAAAGAGTTGTACAAAGCAAAAGGCTCACTGGTGCTTTATCCATTCCAACTGAGTCCTTTTAGGATTGCTGGGGAGATGATAATCCAAGAGCTGCTGCCTATGGAGGGAAGGCAGTGTGTCACTTGGCAAGGATTTTCACTGCTTTTCCTCCCATGCTGTGGAGACACACTAAATTAAAGAAAATAAAATCCACTCTGAATTGACATTCTGGCTTACTTATAAAAAAATGTTTTAAAATATATTTTAGCATTTCAAAACACTTTTTTACAAAAACATTTTCTAAAAAAAAGAAAATCATAGCTTTATCCAGGAGCTGTCAATTGTTTCACCACAGACAAAAATCATTCTACAGAGAACAATAAAATACATTTCCTAGCATATAAATCCAATTTTGTTTATTTATTTTGCATGTGAATAGATGCAATTTCATTTCTGGTAGGGGAAAAAATAAAACTTTCCTCTTCAAGGGAAGAAGTTTTTACAACATTCAGTTCAAAATGTTACTTTTAAAAATATTCTTTCCTTTTGTGTTTGTACAATCTTACTCATAGAACCCTGGAGTTAGATGCAGCCTAAGGAGTTTGGCCTTCCCATTCACCTTTCTCCAAAATCAGCACAAACACAAGACCAAAGTATCAAGAATCTCAGGGTTTAGGTAGTTGATATGCTTTCATCCAGAATGTTCAGAGCATTCCTTTTCCTTTATAACTACAGAAGAAAAACAAAGGAAAACAACTACAAAAACAAATCTCCCCTAAAAACAAAGAAACATTCCATAAGCTTCCACTGTCAAATATAGAATTCTACCTTTCCACTGCCAAGAACTCTCCACTGCAACTAGTTTTCCCACTTACATCTAAGCTTCATGTCTACTGGTAAATTATTAAGAGACAATACAGTGCCTAGCAAGCAACATTTGTTGAATGAATAAATGTTGATTTAAGAATGGGATGATCAATACATCATAGAGAAGGCCAGTAACATTTGGAATAAGCAAAACTTTTACATACATTTATTTAAAGGAAATTCTTATGCTGAAGGGAAATTTATAATTTCCACTAGATGGTTTTAGAGTTTATAAAATGTCTTGCCCAAATGGAAAGCCATTTAAACATTTGTTTTAGCTTACCAATGTCTTCTCATAGTCTTTACATTTGCAATTTTCTTCATCCTATGGCTTAGTTTGAAGATACAATTCTCTGCAAAACCCCTAACTTTCTATGGGCTTGTGCCAAGTTTAAGAATTCCTTACTATTTATGAATTTAAGCCTTTTTTATTTCATCTTTTCTTGAGTGTAACTTCTACTCATAATTATGCAAAATTTTAGACTAAATGGAATCTTTTACCTTGAACTTTGTATAAATGGTTCTAGATTTATTTTGCTTAATTTTCAGACCAATAAAATGTTTTTCTATGCTTTTTTATTTTTTATTATTTTTAAAAATTTTATTGAATTCATTAGGGTAACATTGGCTAATAAATTATATAGGTTTCAGGTATGCAATTCTATAATACATCATCTGTATATTGTATGTTCACCACCCCAAGTCAAGTCTCCTTCCATTACCATTTACCACACCCCTCCTTTACCCTTTTCTACATCAGCCCACCTGCCTTTCCTTCTGGTAATCACCATATTGTTATTTGTGTCTATTAAGTGTTTTCTTTTCTTTGCTTAATCCTTTCACTATTTTCACCCAACATCCCCCCCACCCCAACTTCCTTCTCCTGTGACAGCTGTCAGATACAGATAAAAAGTGTGTTAATATTGTATTTGTAATGGAACTAACGTATTTAACCTGTAAGTTTTATCAGTACATATTATGAGCATGTACTGTATTAGCTCATTCAAATCCATTACAGAAATTTTGAACTTTTAAAGTACAGGATCATATAGCTCCATATCTAAAATGTATTCTAATAATTGTTATGTATTCTACCATAGTATATTATTGAATTATTAAAATTTGAAAGTACCAAATGTCTTCCTTAAACTGTGAGAACACTAAAAATACTGGGCTGACATTTCCTGAAAGTTTTCATAAAAGAAAACTATACTTTCTATACTTTGTTGTAGTGCTGATTGATGCCCACTAACATGTAAGCTTTAGGTCCACTGATAAGTTATTAAGAGATGATGTAGTGCTTAGAAACTAATATTTGTTGAATGAATAAATGTTGATTGTACTGAATCATTCACACATTGTATGTAGAAGCATCTGTGTTCAACTACATGATAGCCAGCAGGTCAAGACTGTACTTCTTGACTTTAAAACTGAGAATTTATGCTTTATAAGCTGACATATCCACAAGTATAGCTTTTATATTATGGTACAACCAGCTGTAATAAATGGTTACACAAAATGCTTAACACAGGGCCAGAGATAGGCTATAAGATTAATAATTGCATATTAATCATTATCATGATCATCATCATCGTGATCAGGGCTGTGATGGTTATGAGTTAATCATATAGATATGACAGTAATTTTTCATCTTAATTCATAATGGTGTAACTCTCTGTTCTATTAAAGACAAGGAGAAGCTGACCTCCATTGTCTTTTCTATCAGGGAATTTCTAATGACCCACATGCATTGCAGACATAATTGTAAGAGAATAATTTAATGTTTGACAGGTTCTATAGCAAGTTTCCTGAATTTTCAGACTTAAATTTCTCTCCACACTGTCCTATCATACATTTTTTAAATATTTTTATTCCATAACTAGTGTAGAAAATCAGTGAAACCCAATGTCCATATTGTTAATACTATACTTCTTTCAAAAAAAGGGATCAGTTTGCAATATAGTTATAATTTAACCTTGCTGTCTGTTGTGATGCTGTATCTGTACTATTCAATATGTAAAATGGAAAGAAAAAAATAAGTGACAAGTTGAACATATTAATATCCAATCTTAAATATTTATGCTGTTTCCAATAATTTAACCTTTATGCTAGTTCTCATGTTTTCCATATCTCCTACTCAATGGATTTATTTGCTTTTTTTCTTTCTAGCCTTCATGACCAATTGTTTATTTAGTGCTATTGTTGTATTTTATTTTTATCTGTATAAACTTAGTTCTATTTATCAGAGTCAAGCTTCTCATGCTCCTAGTTTCTCCTATGCTTAACTAATTGAAAAAATCAGAATGTTTAAAAAATAAACATACACAGTGATATAAACATTAATATTATCCTATATTGTAGTATAAAATACGAATGAGGATAAGTAAAGTGTGTGATATTTATTAACACAAGAAATAATTACAAATTATAATTTACTTTTTATAAATAATGAAATAAGTCAAAATGTATGTTAAAACCCCTTACATTTAAAGACCAAAATAAATGTTGACTGAAATACAATAATTATAGAATATAAAAGCCCAATATTGAATATATATTTATTTTATATATAAACTGATATGTGAGAAAAATTTGAAATTAATCTGGAAAAAATGTGGGTAATAATAGTTCATAAAAATTTTTGAAAATATGGATGACAGAGACTTCCCCACCAGATAGTAAAATGTGTTATAGTTAAAATGATTAAAATAATGAGGATTGAAATGAGAGTATTCTCACAAGTGAGATAATTCATACTCTAGAAATAGAATCTATAAATGTTTTCAATAATAAACACCATACCATAAGTAATGAAGTAAACATTATTTAATGAAGACGATGGGACAAAAAATTTTACAGAAAAAATTTAAAGTTAAATATAACACATCATGCACCCAAACCAGTTATATCTAGTGTCAAAATAAAAATTTTAAAAATGTTAGGTAAATAAAACACAACTTACTATCAAATAATATTGATTAAACATATTTAGAAGTCTCAAAAGAAGTATTATTTCAATCAGATTAAAAACAAAACAAACTTATGCCCTATCTGCTTTGGCTCAGTGGATAAAGCCTCAGCCCGCAGACTGAAGTGTCTGAGTTCTATTCTGGTCAAGGGCACTTACCTCTGTTGCGGACTCTGTCCTTGGCCCTGGTTGCAGCTCCTGTGGGAAGCAACCAATCAATGTGTCTCTCTCACATTGATGTTTCTCTCTGTCTATCCCCTCCCTTCTTCCACTCTTTCTAAAAACCAATGGAAAAATATCCTCGGTGAGGAGTAACAACAACAAAAAAAAACTTATAAAAAGTCAAGTCATCAAAACCATTTTATTTAACCTGCAGCTTGGAAAACAATCATTAAAATAGAACTTGAATCATACTATTTATCACACTTTAAATAATATATATATATATATTGCACACATCCTTTAGTAATCATTGCCCTCTATTTTATGTAATACAGTCCTGTTCTCTAAATACAGCCTAGATTTAAGTGCATTTAATATTTATGATTTTAAAATATTTTAGATGTATTCTTCTGTAATTTGCTTAATTTTATTCAACATAATGTGTATGAGAGATGTATCTTGGTTGTTCATTCAGTTTTATTATATAAAATGCCATTAAAATTTATGGAATAATAAATTTATGACTTGATATGTTGATAGACATTTAGGGTATTACTAACATTTTAACTTTTAAATAAATGCTACTTTTTCCACTGACATAAACTATAATAAAACATTACTATGAACAAATCTATCCTTCCAAATTTGACAACATAGATAAAATGGACCAATTACTTAAAAGACACAATCTGCCAAACAGAAAGAAATAATCTAAATAGGCCTACATCTATTACAAAAATTAAATCAATAAATAATAACCTTATAAAAGAGAAAACACCAGTCCCAGGAGAATTCATTGATGAAATCTACCAAAATTTACAGGCTAAATTTTATCAATGATCTATAATCTCTTTCAGAATATAGAAGCACAAAAGATACTTCTTAACTCATCCTATGAAACAATAATATCAAAATCAGACAAATATATAAGAAGAAAAATATATCTATCCATATCTCTCTTGAACATACATGCAAAAATCATCAACAAAATATTAACAAATTGAATTCAACAATGCATAAAAATAATTATACACCAAGATTAAGTAGTATTTATCCCAGGTTTGCAAGGCTGGTTCAACAATCAAATAACAATGTATTGATCAGATCAAGAGGCTAAAGAATAAAAATCAAAATATTGTATCAATTGTGTAGAAAAGACTTTTGACAAAATCCAACATCCATTCATGTTTTCAAAAATATATTGGAATACAGGAACAGAGAAAATATTCTTATCCATGAGATCGGAAAAAACATTTTTAAATAACAAAATAAACCTGGAACTGTGAAATTTTACTTCTATAAGTGTTTACAAAAGACTGCTCCTGAATATACACAGAAAAATATTTATTACAGTACTGTTTGTTAGAGTAAACTACTAGAAACAATCTACATATCTATAATAAGATGGATAAATGGTGATATTTTCATGATAGCCACACAGCTGTGAGAATGCTGAACTAGAACTGCATGTGTCAATACATATACATTCTCAAAATAAAATGGGCCCTGAAAAAAGCGTTACATAGCAAGATATGAACAACAAAATATTGTATATTGATATTATAAAACATGTAAAATTTATTATGTAATACTGTGGTTATAAAAGCACACTAAAATTAAATTAACACATCTTAAGAATTTTCATCGCCAAATATTTGTTAATGATTCCTTTTTGAGAGTGAGGTAGAAAACTAGGATGCTGAAGGTCTGCATAGAAAGCCTCAATTCCATTTTTAAAGCATTATTACAAACAAAATACTAAACACTTTGTATACCAACATAGCAGCCATGAAAATGCATTTGTCAGATCTCCTACTATCTCAGCTGCTGCAATCTGAAATCCATCAAAGAGCTCCTACTAATGTCACACTTTCTTTTTTTTTAAATATATTTTTATTGATTTCAGAGAGGGAAGGAGAGGGAAAGAGAGATAGAAACATCAATGCTGAGAGAGAATCATTGATGGGCTGCCTCCTACACACCTCACACTGAGGATCGAGACCACAACTTGGGCATGTGCCCTTACCGGGAATTGAACCATGACTTCCTGATTCATAGGTCGATGTTCAATCACTGAGACACACTGGCTGGGAACTAATATTACACTTTCTATAGGCTATTCTTCCCACCAATGGCTGAGCATGGTTAAGGAATAGTAAGATAGATTTATACTTGGGAGATGTGCCACTTCTCGCATAGGTGACTGGTTCTAGAAATTCCTGTCACACTTGGAAAACTTAGAACTATAATGTAGTGTACAGCATTTCTTCCTTCCATCTGTCTCATAATTTCTCTTGCCCAGGGTTCAAAGTGCATTATGGTCCATTCGCATGTCTAACCTCCTCATGCTTGCTTCACATTTTTCCTCAACACTGTTTTTTTTTTTTTTCCAATGAAGCACTTACAAGTCTAATTCCATTTCGACATCCTTCTCAAAGGATCCAGATTAACACAAAAAAATATGGCAAACTGATAAGACTCAATTTATCTCTATACTGAGTGCACTGGAAAAGAAATATTCATTCTCTGATTTATAATTTTAAAAGAGGCCTGATGCATGAAAATTCATTCACTGGAGGGGGGCATCCCTCAGCCCGGCCTGCCCCCTCTCACAGTCTGGGAGCCCTCAGGGGCAGGAGGCGACCTGGCGATCAAGGGAAGGCAACATCCCCATCACACCTCTGCTGCTGCCACTGCCAGCAGCACAAGCCTCGGCCGGCCCTGGTTACCTGAGTCTTGGCTGGCCCTGGGCAGCTAAGCAGCCACCATCCAAGGCTTGCCTGTGCCTCGGGCCGGCCCTGGGAGGCTGGGGGCCTGAGGGGACTGGGGGACTCCAAGGAAGGCATGCAGAGCGGCTGGACCTGCCTGGGGCGGGCCCAGCCATGCTATGCTCCTGCTGTCCCAGGGGGGCTGAAAGGATTAGGCGCCACTATCTTGTGGATGTGGGTGCCACCATCTTTGAGGGTGTGGCAGTCAATTAGCATATATTCTCCTTATTGGCTGTGGGAGCTGCCATCTTTGTGAGGGTGTGATGGTCAATTAGCATATTCCCTCTTTATTAGCTAGGATGGTTTAATTTGAGTAGTTGTATTATTGGTAATTTATAATCTTATAATTTCTAAATATTCTAAACTTTTTAATAGTCATTTGTAGTCTGTGATCTGAAAAAAATAATTTTTTATAAAATATTTTTTCTTAAATTTAAATTCTTTATTGTTTAAAGTATTATATAATTCTCCATTTTCCCTCACTGACCACTCCCCAGCCACCCCCATCCCCCTGTCTGTGTCATTGGTTATGCTCATATGCATGCATACAAATCCTTTGGTTGATCTCTTACCCCCTTACCCCCTGCATTCCCTCATAGGTTGGACAGTCTGTTCACTGCTTCTATGACTCTTGTTCCATTTTTGTTCATCAGTTTATGTTGTTCATTATATTCCACAAATGATTGAGATCAAGTGATGTTTATCTTTCTCTGACTGGCTTATTTAGCTTAGCATAATGTTTTCCATTTCCATCCATGCTATTGCAAATGATAAGAATTAGTGTGTTTTTTTTTTTGCAGCAGCAGCAGTGTAGTATTCCATTGTGTAGTTGTACCACAGTTTTCTAATATACTCAGATGCTGATGGAAATCTACGGCTTTTTTATACACCAAAAATGAACTCACAGAAAGAGAAACTAAAAAAAAAAATCCCATGTACCATTGCAACAAAAAAATTAAGATACCAAGGAATAAATTGAACCAAGGAGGTAAAGGACCTATACTCAGAAAACTACAGGACACTGACTGAAAAAAGAGATAGAGGAAGACATAAACAGATGGAAAAATATACCATGTTCATGGATTGGAAGAATCAACATCATTAAAATGTCCATATTACCCAAAGCAATCTATAGATTCATTGCAATCCCCATTAAAATACCAATGACATATTTCAAAGACCTAGAACAAACTCTCCAAAAATTCATCTGGAATAAAAAAAAGACCCCAGAAGTTGCAACAATCTTGGGAAAGAAGAACAAAGTAGGAGGGATCATAATACCATATATCAAGCTATATTACAAAGCCACTGATATCAGAACTGCCTGATACTGGCACAAGAACAGACATATAGATCAATAGAACAGAGAACTCAGAAACAGACCCAAGCCATTATGCTCAATTAATATTTGACAAAGAAGCAAGAATACACATTGGAGTCAAGACAGTCTCTTCAATAAATGGTGCTGGGAAAATTACACAGATATATGCAAAAAACTGAAACTAGACCACCAACTTACACCATACACAAAAATAAACTCAAAATGGATAAAGGTCTTAAACATAAGATGAGAAACCATAAAAACCTTAGAAGAAGCCATAGGCAGCAAAATAACAGGCATATGTCATAGCAATAACTTTACAATACAGCTCCTAGGGCAATGGAAACTAAGGCAAAAATAAACAAATGGGACTACATCAAAATAAAAAGCTTCTGCACAGTGAAAGACCATCAACAAAACAACAAGAAAGCCCACTGCGTGGGAGAGCATATTTGACAATGCTATCACTGATAAAGGTTTAACCTCCAAAATTTATAGGGAACTCATACAATAAAAACTGTTTTTATAAAAAATACTAGTAGCCCATCGCGCAATATCACTCACAGTAGGCAGCTCACCACTTCCGCGGGAGCCAGCAGGAACCGCTGCACTGCTTCCACGGGAGCCTTGTGGCTTCCGTGGGAGCTGGGAGGGCCCTGCGCTGATTCTGTGGGAAGCAGGCCTGCCATCTCCTCTCCAGACCTGTGCTCAGCCACAGAGGCTGCGGGCCACCTCCTCCCATCCCCCAGATGCCTTTCGCGGGCGGGGTGTCACCTTGGCGATGAAGCAAGCATCCTGCCCTGGCCACTCTGCGCCCACTGCCCAGAGGCCCTCCATTGCTGCGGTGACAAAGCAAGCATTCTGCCAGGCTGCCCGCTCTCAGTGGCAGCACCCCCAAAACTGAGGGACTCCGGAGAGGCTAATGGGACTGGGCACTGCCATCTTGTGGCTATGGGAGCCACCACATTTGTAATGGAGTGACAGTTAATTTGCATATTACCCTTTCATTAGATAGGATATATATATATATATATATATATATATATATATATATATTGCTTCACATATTAAAATAAATTAAGATTAAAAATACAACAGAATCCTATCTTCATAACATTATTTTGCTAAAATTTTGCAATGTGACATGAATATTTAATATTTTTGTAGGAATTATAACTCATATACTTTTCTACATGTATTTTATATATCTGGTGACAGTGGATATTTATTTCAAAAATTAAAAATTTCAGACAGAATCACCTCTGTCTGCTGATATTAAAAAAAAAAATACTTTCAAATATGTGTGCATCTGTGCATATAGCTTAGCTCTCTTCATTAATAAGACAAAGGGTATGGGCATATTGTGTCTATATATATGAATTAGAGGCCCAGTACATGGGTATGTATGGTCCCTAGGCCTGGCCGGAAATCTGGGCTGATCTGTGGGGTAATTGGTGGGGTGATTGGGGGCCTCCACTGGCACCCACTTGGCCAACCTGGCACTGCCCACTCACTGGCCCTGCCCCCTGCTGCTGCTGCCGGTCGCCTCCCTCTGTGGGGTGACTAGCAGGGCAATTGGGGGGCCCCAGCTGGCACCCACCTTGGCTTGCCTTGGGCCTGTAGGCTGGGGGCAGCTCCTGCATTGAGCATGTGCCCCCTGGTGGTCAGTGCGCATCATTGCAACCAGTAGTTCCTCCATTTGGTTGATTTGCATATTAGGCTTCTATTACATAGGATTCACTCTTTGGTAATTTCTTTTCTCAAGCAAGGTTTACTTTGCTGGTTATTTTAGACATCATTTCCCCCCTAGTTTCATTATATTATGGGACAACTTGATGGGTAGGCTTGCCAAGTCTATAAAAGGTAAGTCTTTAGCTTTTACCACTCTTCAATCACAATTCACAAACAAAGTCACTATTCTATTTCTATCTCTAATGGTTCCAATGATAACTTTCTATGCAGAACTACCTCTGTAGGAACTCTAGCACATTTTCACTATAATCTGTAACTATTTACTTTGCCATTTTTAGTGGTCAAAATGTCCTTCATAATATTTTGTGTCTATTTGAACTTATAAATGTCTTCAAAATATATTTAATTTTTCAGCATTCAAATAGCTTCTCAATTACACTATCATTCTACATTTTTAAAGGATTAGAAAATAAATACTGTATTGAACTTTATATTCTGCCTCACAACTATTCTCTAATTATTTAATATTTCTATGTAGTAAATACTTTAAAAGAAAGGATAATATGTTTAAAGAATTTTTTAAGCTCTATAAAGAACACAACTGGCATTCTCAAATGCATGAATGTTTAATTAATGAGCTACAACACTATTACTCTGGAGAGAGTTCAGAGAGAAGCATTTATCAGTCATTTAAAATGCCATTCACTGCTTTGGGAGTATAATTAGCACAAGTTTTTTGGAAGAGAGCTATGTCAATATATATAAAAAAATTATTTAAAGGTGCATTCTTTTCATTAGAGCAATGTCATCCACAGAGATTTATTTAAAAATAGTTCTGTATATGTGAATAAAGATTTTGTTATATGCATATTCTATGGAGCATTATTTAGAATTTAAAAATAATGAAATTGTTAGTTCCAAAACAAGGATGTATTAAAAAAAAAAGCAACAATGTTAACTATAAAGCAAACACTATTAATCATCAAAATAATATTCTAGAGAATATTTAAACATGTTTAAACTTGCTATTATTTAGAGGAGAAAAAGCAAACTAGAAACCATAATGTCTATATACATGACTTTTTTTAAATAAAAATTTTCAATAAAGATACATGCATAAAACATTATAGAGTGTATCTTAAGATATTGTCAGTAGTTAATGGAAATTTTTGTATTTGGATGAGTTTTCTTGTATTTAATAAAATATATTTTTTATTTTTTGAATGAACATAACTAATTTTTCTAATTAGTTATTCACACTAGGTATTTAAAAATATTTTTAAATAATATTTACATACATAAAAATATTTATGACATAGCTTAAATGAAAGTCTCTAAAATGTCTTTTGAGCCCAACCTTGTATAATTCATGAACATGTTAAGAATTTTTCTTTAGGTTGAGAAATTAATGGATAACTTCTGTGGGTGCTTGTGAACGCTTTTAATGTTTCCTTTTCTATTGTTAAATATTCTGATAACCATTTATCTATTTTTACTTTTAAGAAACATGAAAAATATAAGAGAAAATTCAACTCCTCTCTAGTTGGTATTTGAAGTTATTTTTAAAATAAGTATATATAAGAAGAAAAGGTGAGCCATAGTCATATAATGCAATTTAAACACACTGGTTAGAAATGCAAAGATTTTTTTTTTCTTTATGTAGTGAACCATTGAGCACCTTCATAAAATAGCACTGTAATATATGCTGGGCATGCTGTGTGTTAATGAAGAAAGAAGGTTTTGGATAATAAACACTTGCTTGTATTTTAACACCCACTGCGAGATGACTGATTTTGTCTAGAATGAGACCTTTTATTGGTGAGCAACAAATATAGCTCAAACTTTTCCCTTTTCTCTGTTTAGGTATCTTAATTTATAACCCTAAATAGTGGGTGTTGTCCAAATGTGCAAACCATTTTTTTTTTAATTGATTTCAGAGAGAGGAAGGGAGAAAGGGAGAGAATAAAAAACATCAATTGGTTGCCTCCCACAGGCGCCCCCACTGGGGATTGAACTCATAACCTGGGTTGGTGCCCTCACTGGGAATCAAACCACCAACTTTTGGTGCAGGGGCCTATGCTCCAACCAACTGAACCATACAAGCCAGAGTGTACAAACCACTTTTATTTTTGGCTGTTTACATTTGAATCCCTTTCTATGATTAGGCTTGTCTCTACTGAGGACCCTTTAATATTGCTGAAGCCTGAAGAAGCCTTTGCTCAAAAAACTGTTTTGTTTTGTTTTCTCATAGAATGAAAATACAATGCATTAGGCTTAATTAGTTTGTTGTAAGGAATGACCTAGCACAACCATAGCTTTATTTTCTTTCACCTGATTAGTGACCTAGTAAGGAGAAGCTGGTAGTCCTTGAGCTGTAGCTGTGTATTCTGGGAAGCACAACAGAGACTGCTTATTTGCTGTAGGTCATTCAACCAGCAAGTTTGCTTTCTCAGCATAACTTATGTGCAAATGCAAGGATGGAAGACTTGGTCTATTCCCATAGTGCCTCTGTAACTACAGATTCTTTCCATAATATCAAAATACATCAATAATAATTAAGGCAGGTTTTTGAACTTGGCCTTATTGACTTTTGGGATCAGATAGTTCTTTGAGGGGGTGGGGTGGGGGTGCTGTCCTGTGCATTGCAGGATGTTTAGTAGCATTTTGACCTCTACTTATTAAATGCTAGAAGCATCCTCCAGTTGTAACAACCACAACAACTCTGAAACAACTCTGAAAGGATGTCCTCAGGTGGCCCAATTTCACAAGTTCCTGTCTATCTATCTTTCTCACATAGTTACAACACCACTGCTCTCTGATCTTTCAAAGCTGTTTATATCATTAGTTACTCTTTTCCCATTAGTCCTGAACCATTTCCATATTTCCAACTTAGGTGTTTTTGTGTTGTTGTTTTGTTTTCTATTCAAGTGTGTCTACTCTCTTATTGATTATATTGCCCTTTTCAATACCACCAGGTAAAATTCCAACCCCAGATAAATCTTTCTCTATCCTCTAAAACTAAGCACTATTCAGAGAGTAATCCACCCACACTCACAGATGAGTGCTTCTATATATTCTCGGTCTACATCGGCTGATCCTGGCAATCCTACAAGGTCTATTTTTTATTCCCTTATACAATATTAAAAAATTTTCCATTCTTATTGAAGCATTTTTCACATACTGTACCAATTTTATTTTTAGCAGATGTTTTTCCATAATGTTCATAGAGTTGAGCAATGTGATGAAAATTTGAATGATTTCCACCTACAAGTCTGCAATGAACTTGCCCTTGCTCTGACTGCTCCCCTACTAAGGCATACAAAGGGTGTTCTCCTCTAGTCCACCCCTCCTATCACAGCCTTGATTCACATCCCATCTTGCAATCTGTCAATCTTACTTCATTTGTTACTTTCTACCTGTTTCTTACACATAACCAGTTCTTCTTTCTCTGCATTTTAAAGAGTGAAAAGAAAACATGTCTAAGTATTAAAGTGTTCTCCACCTTTCCATTCACCCCTTTCCATGCTCAGGAGCAAAACTCACTCCATTTTGCATCTAATATCAATAGCCCACGGAACACAAAATGAATGTCTTGCTGAACTAAACAACAGCCGAACAAGTGGCCTTGGTTAAACAGTGGAGGGATAAATACACAGACCATCTATGGACAAGGAAAGATAGGAAAAGCGTAAGAGAAAAGGTTCAGGGTGGAGATAAGGGCCAGATTTTGGTGTTCACATGACACACCAAATTAAGGATCCATGATCATAGGTTTATTTTGGATAAAATAGTTTTAGTTATTGGGCTTCAATGACATTTAATACAGACACAGTGGAAGTTATGGTGAATTTGAAATTTCAGTTTTTGAAAAGATCTTAATAGAATGTTCATGGGAAAAAATCAATCATGTGACTTTAAAAATATATATATATCTTATTGATTTCAGAGAGGAAGAAAAAAGGAGAGATAGAGATAGGAACATCAATGATGAGAGAGAATCATTGATTAGCTGCCTCCTGCACGACCCACACTGGAGGTTGAGCCCCCAACCCGGGCCTGTGCCCTGCCCAGGAATCGAACCATGACTTCCTGGTTCACAGGTCAATGCTCAACCACTGAGACACGCTGGCTGGGCTCAAGTGATATTTTTATTTAATAAAATTTAGAGTTTAAAAATATCTTCTGCTTTTGCAAAATGAGTTATGTTTTGTTGTTGTATTTTGTAAATTAAATTCCAGAGCAAAAAAGTCGATGTCAAATCTGCCTGAGTTTAACAATGTCATTCTATACTTCTAGTGTGGCCTGAATTTCTAGAAGTAATGCTATTAATTGTGATACTATAGTCAGGAAGGCTTTAAAATTAGTGAAAGAAATACCACTATCTAAAAAAAATTTAAAAATAAAAATAAATAAATAAAAAGAAATACCACTACCAGAAACATTTATGACTGTTTATTTTATAGTGTCCTATTTTTGTTTGTGAATGCAATAACTTCTCAAATAGCTGATGATATTAATTAAAAAATTGTAGAAGTTTTTTTCTGTTTGCTATTTTATCTCTTTTTACTTCCTTGCCATAAGATTAAATAAATGATATAAAAATTTACCAATATTTCTGATGTTATTTTTGCCCTTTTTACCCTTAACCACTATTAAGGACTTGCCTTAAGATTTATGAGGAAGAAGTTTCCCCATCCAATCTTAGGTAACATTCTAATTTTTCCTCTAGAAAAATTTTTTCAGGGCAAAATATAAACTACATGTTTATGAGAATATTACAAAGGAAAAAGAAACAGCCTATTACTGTATTATTAACTGCTTTTTAAAATAAATGACTACATTTATATTTTATATTTGACTTTTCTGGTTCTGACTTCTCTCTGCCATGGTTACTACCAATTAGAAGTCATATGCATTTATGTTCACATTTTTACATACTTACATACTTATATGGATACATACTCTTTCTAAAAGACTAAGCCAAAATTAACCATTATAATATTTTCTGTTCATTTGTTTACATATTGTTAGTTAATAGTTTTTCTTGCGTTTCATTTTAATTCAGCTAACAGTTACTAATTCTTTCTATTAATCATATGTTGACATTTTAACAAAAAGGAAAATGACGAATTATTGTACATGGCCTCTCTAGGAGATAGAAATCCCAAAGGGAGCCCTAGCCTGTTTGGCTCAGTGGATAGAGCATCAGCCTGCAGACTGAAGGGTCCCAGGTTCAATTCCAGTCAAAAGCAAGTACCTTGGTTGCAGGCTTGATCCCAGGCCCACACCCTGTTCAGAGCATGTGAAGGAGGCAACCAATCAATGTGTCTTTCTCACATCAATGTTTCTCTCTCTCTCTGTCTCTCCCGCTCTGTACCACTCTGTCTAAAAGTCAATGGAAAAATTTTTTCAGGGCAAAATATAAACTACATGTTTATAGGAATATTACAAAGGAAAAAGAAACAGCCTATTACTTTATTATTAACTGCTTTTTAAAATAAATGACTACATTTAGATTCTGTTCATTCTCACGGGAGGATGAACAGAAATACAAAAAAGAGGCAACTCAAATGAGAAAGTAATGTAAACAAAATTATGTATAACAAAACATGTATATATAAATTGTTACAAAGGAACAGATGAATTATGTGGTAGAATCCGAGAAAGGAGATGGTTATCAAAACTTAATACCCTAGAAAAGAGAAAGAAGAGTAAATCGTGGAAAAGTTATTGCATAAGCAAAGAATCCAGATATTTTATGCTTTTTCTTTTAAAAAGACTAAACAACAACAACAAATAATCACCATGAAATTCCCAAGATGGTTTTAAATTCCAAACAGGATAACAGTAAAAACAATGGCAAGGGGTATACATAGAGAGGGCACTAGGTTGCCCACAGCATCTAGAATAAACCCTGGTGGGTCTGTCATTCATGTAAGTATCACGTATATTACAATGGCACAACCTTTTAGAATCACACACTGGGAACACCTATAATGAAATACAAAGCTTCGTTGACTGTGTAACATGACATCATGATTAAGAAGAATAATTTGACCAAAACCATATATATGTGCATAAAGAAAATGGAACCTTTTTATTGGAAGGGATGCTAAATAAAAGGCATTATTTGCTGACCCTTATACAAGGAATTTGAGAATATGGTTTAGATTATTAAAGGGAAAATGTCTTGATGGTAATAAAATTTTCTTGAAGAACAATAATTAAGCATAAATACATTACTTACACAAATTATTCTCTCAGGAGGTTTTACAACACCCATTCAACACTCAATATGTCATCTTGACATTTTAGTGGACTCCTTGACTTCACTAAAGGGTATCTTCTTTGACTTTGACTGAAATAAACCTTCCTAGCTATTCTACCAATGACCTAACCATAGCCCTTTGGGTGAATAATGCATTTTTAAAAGTAAAAATGTTTTAAAATGAAACTTAAGAAACGGAATTCATTATATCACATAAAAACCCCAACTTTATATCAATTGCAGCATCAAAGAAAGCAGGAAATGCAATTGTTACACACAAAAAATGCAACTGAAAACTTATCTGAAGCCTTGTTCAAACCATCAAGATCACTACATACTTCTATCCATATGCAATCTTATAAATCAAGCCTACCTCAATCAGATGTTGGGTGATGACTTATAGAGTAAAAGGGGTGGATAGAAAACAGTCAACTTTGTGAGCCCATTGTACTTCATCTTAGTTACCTTCATTATCCCTTCCCTTGCATGACAGTGCAGTTCAGTACAACCAGCTTCAACCTTAACTGACTCCAAATGGATAGTAATACAAAACCTGATAAATTCAACAACAACATACACATTACAGTTCTGTGAGTTGGAACAAATAACAATTTCTACTTTTATAACTAAACCATTACATAAATCTATAGAATAGAGATTTAGAACTAATCATTTTATAATACATTTTTGTCCCTAATAAAAATATTTTTTCTAGAAATTAAGGCAAGTAAGATAGCTGAATATTAATGAAGTACTAAACTATATTACTTAGATGAAATATATATTTAATTTCCTTTTCAAGAATATGCTTCTCACCTGCTACACCTATAAGGAACACTAATTGCAACATATCTTTCTCTTGTCTCTTTAGACTTTATGAGAACGATTGATGATTCTGCTGTGTTCCACTGTTCCACATTAAAGCTCAGCTTGAAAGGAGTAACTAAATATACCAACTGCATTGTCTCTATATAATAGACATTTTTGTTATGTTTGACCACATGTCATGATTGAATATTTATTGTGTGTTTGAGAATTTTCCCAAGGAAAAAATATAGAAATATGTCTTCCTTGCCAGAATGCATAGATTTAATGTAGGCTCTACAAAACCATAATCAATACATGGACCTTTAATCTGGAAACTCGTCATGTGGAGAAGCTAGCAGCACATAGAAATCACTATCATGATTTGGGTGGCGACAGCAACATTCCAATTTCAGCACTGGTTGGCAGTAGTTCTGGCAAGTGTGCCCAGTGGCAGCATGTGCAGTGCAAACTGCAGTGTATGTCACTGGCACTGGCTGGGGTCAGTATGTTTCTACTATCATTTTCTTCATGCTCCTGACTGTGAGTCATTAAAGTCTTGAACTCGGGCATTACTTAAGATTCTGTAGATTTCATAATAGCAGCTGATAGATTCATTTCCTCTTTGAATGATTTAAAGAATGTTAGAGGGGTGGGGAGAAGGAGAACCAGATGAAAGAAGGTGAACGTATTAGCAAAAATATATATATATTCATAACCCAAGGACACAGACAACCGTGTGGTGATGGCCAGAGGGAAGGTGGGGTGGAGGCTGGGTGGAGGTGGGCAAAGGGATAGGGGGAATGGGGACATCTGTAATAGTGTCAACAATAAAAATAAAATTTTTAAAAAAGAATGTTCTTGTTATTTGCCAACAAAAACACGGACACACTCTAATGCAAATTTTAAAGCATATAAAATAATTAATTGCTTCAGGTTATTTGAAATAAATGATAGAGAACTTGTGTTGATGAGAACAGAGAGCAGAAAGCATTTGAAAGCAGCACCCCTGCCCAGAGATGGAGGGAATTAATGACTATTTTCCATTTTATTCTGCTAGGGATAATATGTTTTTCTCATAATTCTACACTTTATGACACTCTCATTTTATACTCTGAAATGTAATATAGTTCAGGTATACAAAGTAAAATTGTTCTCCGTTGGAAATGTATAATTCCAGGTTGTGGCTTATTGTTCAAAGATGCTACCTTGCTCCATACCAACACACTATTAATCTTTGAGAGAGATGTAAGATGATGCTGAAGAGTCTGTTTGATTTTTATCTTATCAGGGTTTTCAATAAACTTTTCAAAAGAGCTGTAAGCATTTGCTTATATGGTTGCTATATGGTTGCTTTCTTTATAAAAATATGATGACATGGTCAGCTTGATTTGTAAGGAACGTTGGAAAGAAAATAATTCATGGACAATGGTCCTGAGCTATTGTTACTTGTAGATATTGTTTATAATAATATAGAGAAAGTCTTTTGCTTCAGTAGAAAGAACACTATTTTTAAGATGGAAAATTTGACAGAAAGAGATTTCTGTTATAAAAGGGGATTGAATTTCACCTTCACATCACAATTTAAAGAGTAATGCTGATCACAAGTAGAGAATGGAAATTACAGAAAGCACAGACATTGTGTGCATGAGTTAGAGAGATGCAAGTTTAAACAGGCATCCGGCAGATTAACCAGCCTCTGTTAATGCTTCTCTGGGACAAGTAATTAGAATCTCTGAAGCAGGAAGCAGACATCTTAGAGCAGATGGTGCAGGTAAAGAGTGACATGGAAGGTGCAGCAGAGATCTTGACCAGGGAAGCAGAGTCTGTGGGCTACAAACAGTCTACAGTGGTCAAAACCAATTCTAGACAGGTAACTGACAATGAGATTAGAATCTGATGTACTTACCTCTTACAAAATTTCCCCTTTGCATATGTAAGTTGTTTATATTATCTATCAATCATCTACCTATAAAATGATCTCTCTCTGTATATATGTATAAAATGGTACCATCATTACAACTTTAGCCAGCTCCATAGACCTAAGAAAAAGAGAGCCTTTACACATGGTTTATGTGAGTTACATGGTACCTTATGACAACTAGAATCAGGATTCTAGTGCTCTAAACACTCACTCTTATATGTTATAAGAGGTGTGTTTATATCTGGCTAGTCTTTAAGTGAAACATTCATAGAGAATTTGAGAGTATTTCCAGTAAAAAGCAATAAGCAGGAAAAAGTGGAAGAAGCATAATTTCTCAAGAAAAGGAAGTAGAAAGGGTAGAAAAAGTAACATCAATAGAACAAGTTTCATTACACACTTTAGTCTAAATAAAAGCATTTGTGTAAGATGCTCCACATGTGCACGTTGAGATTAGAAACAATCATCATCAGCTTTAAGTAAGATAAACCAACAAACAATGGAAATTGGTGTCCTATTATACTTTTATAGTGAGAGAAAGCATTTGCTAATATAAATATGACACTTTGCCTTTTTTAAACAACTAAATCATAATGTGTCACCTTAGCCTGAATCCCTTCTATGAAATAGAAGATATGCAGTCTCAGTACATTATTATTCTTTATGAGTCCAAATAGTTTTATTGGAATATGTAATACACAGTTGACTTGATAATTGTGAAATTAAAGAACATAGAAAAACAAAATGTCAATTGTCCTATTATAAGGAATTCCATTGCATATGAACTCATTATATTACTATTATGGGCTTAACTGTGCCCTCCCTCTGCCCCCCCACCCCCCAATTCATATGTTGAATTATTTAGAGAGACTTTAAAAGGGTGATTAAGTTAAAAGGAAGCCTTTGGGGTGGGCCTTAATCCAATCTGACTGGTCGTCTTAGAAAAGGAAATTTGGAAACACAGAGAGGCATCAAGGATGTGCCCACAGAGAAGAAAGGTCCTGTGAACATGCAGTGAGAAAACGACCATCTGCAAGCCAAGGAGAGAGGCAACAGAGGAAATTAAATCTGCCAACACCTTGATCTTAGACTTCTAGCTCCCAGAACTGTGAAACATTTATTTCAGTTGTTAATCCACCCAGTCTATAATATTTTGTGGTAGCAGCCCTTGCAAACTGATACACTTAATATTGGATATATTTTGGTAATACATACTAATATAATCTGTGAATACAGAGTAAACGGTATTCAATGAATCTGATTCATTTCAGTCCATGTCTAATACAAGCTACTGATTGGTACCAATTAATTTCCTATAAACTTTAACATTTTGAATGAAAATGAAAAGCCATATCAAAAAGAGGAGCTAAAATATAAATACAATTTATAAATCTCCATGTCAAAATGATTATTATCTGGCTTTCTAATAAGAGCATATTAACTATACATTCTGCTTGAATGTTTGCTCACAGCAAGGTAAGTTTGCAAAGATTCTCTGTGAGTGTTTACATTAAGAATTTAATTAAGCCCAGACAATATGGCTCAGTGGTTGAGCATAGATCTCTGAACCAAGAGGTCACAGTTTGATTCCAGATTGGGATACATGCCTGGGTTGCTGGCTCGATCCCCAGTAGAGCTCATGCAGGAGGCAGCCCATCAATGATTCTCTCTTGTAATTGATGTTTCTATCTCTCTCTTCCTTTCCCTTCCTCTCTTAAATCAATAAAAATGAATCTAACCTAATAATACACAAACATGCAAATTGACCGCACCTTCGTTATGCCCACAGCCAATCAGAGCGAACAAGATGGCGGTTAATTTGCATATGCGGGCTGAGCAGCCTGGGTCCCGTAAACATCCTCCGGACCCAGGCCGATCAGAGCCTGTAGGCCCGCGCTTAGGTCCTGAGCCCGCTTAGGTCCTGAGCGGCAGGGGCCCAGAACACCCCCTGGCCACTGGGAGCCTTGGCGGGCGGGAGAATGTTCCCGCCCCCAAACACTTGCAGCAGTCTGGGGTCTGGGACCTAAGCCGCTCAGAGCCTGTAGGCCCGCGCTTAGGTCCTGAGCGGCAGGGGCCCCAGAACGCCCCCTGGCCAATGGGAGCCTTGGCAGGCGGGAACATTCCCGTGTCGCCATAGCGATGTGGGAATGTTCCCGCCCCCAAACACTTGCAGCAGTCTGGGTTCTGGGAAACATCCTTCAGACCCAAGCCTCTCAGATCCTGTAGGCCTGCGCTTAGGTCCTGAGCGGCCTGGGTCCCATAAACATCCTCTGGACCCAGGCCGATCAGAGCCTGTAGGCCCGCACTTAGGTCCTGAGCGGCAGGGTCCCAGAATGCCCCCTGGCCACTTGGAGCCTAAGGGTGCAGGCGCCAAGGGGCTGGGTCCCGCAAACATCCTCAGGACCCAGGCCAGTCCGAGCCTGTAGGCCCCTTGCTTAAGTCCTGAGTGGCAGGGGTCCCAGAATGCCCCCTGGCCACTTTGAGCCTATAGGTGCAGGAGCCAAGGGGCTGGGGGCGGGGCGGAAACATCCCCTGTCACCATAGTGCCCCCAGCTGCTTGGGAATGCTCCAGCATCAAGAGGCAGTTTGGGTCCACGCCCCCAGCCTGGCGCACATGATGGGGGGCTGGCTGCTGGCCTCTGGGGTGTGTGGAGACCCTTGGCGGCCACCGCTGCGTGCGGCCCAGGGGTCCCTGCATGCCCCCCAGCCTGGCGCCCATGGTCAGGGCTCATACAGGAGGCAACCAATCAAAGTGTCCCTCTCACACTGATGTTTCTCTCTGTCTCTCCCTCTTTCATCCACACTCTAAAAATCAATGGGAACATACCCTCAGGTGAGGATTAAAAAAAAAGCATATCCTATGAAAGACACATCTTGAAAATGCCTAAAGAAAGTTGTCATTTTTTCTTGGTGAAGGGACTGAAGTCCGTGTTGATGAAAACACCTTGGTGGCTGTGGTGACTGGTAGTGGCTGCAGCAGCGGGGTGATGGGGCTGGTGCCTTCCCCTGATCAGCCCGGTTGCCTCCCACAAAGGAGCGTGGGGAGCGGGCCTAAGCCATCAGTAGGACATCCCCTGAGGGCACCCAGTATGTGAGAGGGGGCAGGTTGGGCTGAGGGACCCCCAACCCCAGTGCACGAATATCGTGCACCGGGCCCCTAGTATTAAAATAATTAAATTTTAAAAATAATGCAAGTATCACCATCTCTAACATCATACAGTATGTTGTAAACTGCAAAATATCTTTTATACTGAACACTCTCTACTTTGGACAGTGTGCCATAGAATAACTGATTATTACAACACAATTCCACCCAATGCTTACTGAAGGTTTTCTTTTATAATTTCCTTTCCCTGACCTTATTTGCCAACTTCCACTCTCAGGAAGTACCTATGGAGGCAATACCTACAGAGAAACAAGCCTATTTAGTGGGAATATACTTTGCCTGATTTATAAGAAAGAGATTAGAAGTCCTAAAAATAGAGGATCTACTGAAAAATTTTGGTAGCCATACTCATCAATTTTGAGAAAAATGGTTTAATGAAAACTGATATGGTGAAAACTTTTTCCAATTCTCACCCTACGCAAACATTGAACAAGCAATTGTACTTCCAAAATTTTTTTTCAATGTATTGTATTCTTAATTTTAAATTTCTTGTGAGAATTTATTTAGCATTCATTATGGCACAGAGATGATACATACTCAGCTTTATATATGAAATAAATGTTTCAAAAATCAGTGCAGCATCATATGAATGATCACTTTAATATTTACATATGACAACATAAGCAACTTGATTATACTAGTATATAGCATAGCTTAGGTCTGGATACTAAATAAAACTGCGATCGAGGGAATCAAATGATTCATTATGGACTTAATCGTGCTGCAAAAGTGAATTGTAAAACTGAATTCTCGTCTGGATATATTATCCAAATATATTACTGACAAATTGCGTATCATAACTTAATTCACTGACAGCAATATATTATTTAATTTCCATATTAAAATGTGAGATGAAAATATTGAAACTGTAATTCTAATTGTATTACCAAGCACCTATGCTAAATTGAGAATTAATCATGCATTTTTAAAACAGACAAGATAGTCTGTATAAACTTTTACATACCATTTGATTGGCTCATGTAAGTAAAGCTATTTATACATTTCTGTGAATTTCTGATTCAATGCAGGGAATATAGTTCCCAAAACTACTCTCACACATTTTGTATTAGCTCTCTAATTTGCGATGGCGAGGAAGAATTCTTAACACTCTGTTTGCTGGTGACAAGCATCAGTTAGAATTTTGTCTCCCTCTGGATATCATTATTATTGTGAAAATTTTTGAAGGCATTCTTCTCATTCTTGGACACATTTTTTAAAGCAAACTGCAAAATCAACTCAAATATTTTACTTTTGTTTGAATATTCTGAGTTTTCCTACAAATTGGGGAAAGGAAAATGTAAAAAACTGTGGCCACAGATTTGCTATATGATTTGACAATTATGACAATGTGTTTTCTTTAGTATTTTCTGAAAAAATAAATGTATGATGCAATAAAGAATAAATAAATGCATGCTGTGTTTTAAAGTCCTTATGATTTTAATTCCCTTACTATCTTGATAGCTCTTTGAGATTTCCAAATTTCATTTTATCATGAATTATTTAATCACTCTGTGACCCTGGCCACACTATCATTGCAAGATTTGTTTTGATTCTTTTGATCATAATTCTGAGTCTCATTTCACCATAAAATTTCAACTATGGGTATACTTTGAGAACCTTTATATATTAGTTAATATTGTGATAGCAAAGCAGGCCTTTCTTACATACCTGAATAAAACCAGTACTTGCTTCTTCCCTGTAGGTAGAAAAAGAGTGTGTTCACTAATATGATTTAGGAACAAAAATCTGATAGTTACATGTAATAGCCCCATTCTTCTTAGCTGTGATTAGGAATGAAATTGTTACCAGAAAGGGGACCAGACCCAAAAGGGGTCTGCCTCTGGTCGACCAGTAGTGTGTGGGTTCTTGACATTGGACAGGAGAGATCTCACAGTACGAGTCCTGGTGATTTTGAGAGCACATTTATTAAAGCTGGGGCGAGTGAAACAAAGGAATAACTTAGGGTAGAAGAGGCAGCAGGAGAGAGCCAAGCGGGGGACTGCTTTGGCTCACTGGGAAGTCAGAGTAAAGGAGGCCTTAGAGACATGTTCAGGGAGTTAGTCCTAGACTAGCTGCCTCTGCCCATTGTTCCCCTGGTTGCAAGTCATGTGGGGACCCTAGAGTTTAGGAGATGCACACCTGAGAGGCAAGAAAGGTGTGGATGTGCTCTCAGAGGTAGAGCACACCCTGGGTCCTTCAGATTGAGGGTTTTGAAGACTGGGAGTTTAGGGGAGATCTTAGAGAAGGATTGCAATGGAATAGTCATCAGCTTTATGCTGATGTGCCAAAATGAGATTTATTCCCTTAACTTTATAGGGGACAGCATCTGTCCTTGGATGTGGTTGGCACAAATGGCACTAATTGGATTTCTTCTACCTATCTCCCTGTGCAGGTATTTATCCTCTGGTTGGGGAAGAGAAGTGTAAACCATTTACTCTTAAATGTCCTTGTTTAGAGAAGATAGGATTTGGGGATTTACTAGATGGCTGTAAACTGCTTGGCAGTTTAACTATCTGTTCCCCTTGTCCTGGCTTACTAGACTGTCTCAAAATGGCCCAATTTTTATGAAACACATAAAAAGTAACAGTGTCTCTTCTATGGGACTTTTGGTGCATATTATTGCAACTGTCACTGCTTTTCAGATAATGATCTATTTGTAAGGAACAACAGTCATAAGAAGACCAACAACCAAACTGGGTAACTGGAGCTCTTATGTCCTGTGCTGTGAGACCACTCTGTTGCCATGACCTACAGCCAAAATCCATTTAAGAGAAGCAGATGATAGAAAATAACAAATCAAAACAATATTACCTTATCATATTAAAAGATATGTTCTCCCTCATTATTTATACTTAAATATAGCACAAGTGAATCAATATATATATATATATATATTGATTTCAGAGAGAAAGAGAGAGGGAGAGAGAGATAGAAACATCAATGATGAGAGAGAATCATTGATTGCCTGCCTCCAGCATGCCCCACACTGGGGATCAAGCCAAAACCCAGGCATGTGTCTTGAGTAGATAAACCCTAACTTCCTGGTTCATAATGGGTTGATGCTCAACCACTGAACCACACTGGCCAGGCCACAGTAAATACTTAAATACTCTCTTCTTGATTTAGAGTTCTTGTTCAGAATATAAATTCTCTATCTTCAGAAATTTTTGTTAGGTAATACTAGTATGTCTGTTTATGCTAATTATAAATGTCATGTGATGGCAAAGTGTATTTGCCTGTTTATGTATTTTTTCCAAATCCTAGATTTAATTTCTTGGGCTTAACTGTACATACTGCTTTCAATGTGTTGGCTGTATATGAGTTTACAATAAGTAACAGTGATTTTTTATTTCTTCCATGGTTTAAAATAGCAGTGCTTGTAGATTTTATTTTCATGATTGCTAAGAGGCTTATTTTACTTATTTTTTTAAATTATGGCAATATTTTAGATAGCTAACTTTTCCATAAATCTAACCCTATGAAAGAGAGTCCTTATTTAGTATGCAATATAAGATGCAGATGAAGTCTACCAGACATTAAGGAAGAATAAAGGGTGATTGAAATATTTCTTAGATCTCTTTGGTCAGTGTTATTAATATCTCTAGGTGTTAAGTCTGCTATAAATATCTCCCATTCTTATGAGAGTCCTAGTAAATCCCAGATACTCAGATTTCCACTTTGGTACTCAGATAACTTGGATCCATTTGTCTTGTGTGTGGTCTTAATGGCCATAAAAAATAGTTTTGATTCATAAGCAAATAGTCAAATATGTATACACCAAGCACAAAGCCTTTTCTTTTATTTTTATTTATTATTAATAAATGAATCCGAAAATTCCCTTTAATTAGTTTTTTGACACATTTTTTGTTATTAAACATTAGTTCTGCATTTGGGCTATATTAAATTATTTTGCTGATGTTTTAGTATCTCACACTTGACTGACAGCATCCATCCTTATTTGTTTGCCTTGTGAATTGGTACCTTACATTCCTTCTGAAGTTAAGCTAAACTATTTATTAAAAAAAAGGAGAAGGTAAAGACATTTTCATTTTTAGCAGCCACTTTAAGTAGAGAAGTAAAGGTCTCTTTGCTACATTTCTTTAAAGGCATTATAAATTGATGAATTTAGAAGAACAGTGTAAACCAGTGTAAATTTTAGCTTTATAATGGAGGGATGTCTCCTGGGGCCATAGCTCTAATCAACTTTGAAATATAAACACAGACTCATAAAGAGGTAAATCTCTCTGGCGTTCTCTAACCATCTAATTTGTCTTAAATCACCTTCTAAGACTTTTTCTTTTAGTTCAGATTCCAAATTTTAGTATAGATTGTTCACAGAGCCTTAACTGTGCAGAAACACAAACATATTTATAGCTCACAAGTTACATTTTTCTACTCTAATTGCAGATTTTTAAAAAACTTTCCTCTCAGATTGCCAATTTTTGTTTCATGTAAGCTTTTATTATTAGATGAAGGGCCCAGTGCACGAATTTGTGCATCTTGAAAGGAATTGTGGGCTGCGAGGCTGCAGTGGGCACAGGGTTAGGTCTTGGCCCATCCTCCAGGCCCCCGCCTGGCCCCTCCCACCGTGGCCCCCTGTCCCCTGTCTGCTGGCAGCCCTGCTCCCACCGCCACCGCTGCACCCACTTGGTGACAGTGTGGAGCGATTGGGGCCAGCACCAGCAGCAGGTGCAAGCAGCAGCTGCTGCCCTGATCACCCCTTAGGAGCAAAGGGAGGTAGAGAAGCCCTCAGGGGCAATCAGGGCCAGCAGCCACCACTCGCACCCATAGAGGGTGCCAAATGATTGGGACCGGTTCTGGGCACCAGCAGCAGGTTCAAGCAGCGGTTCTGGTGCCAGCTATGGATGCGAGTGGGGCCAGCGCCAGCAGTGGGTGTGAGCAGTGGCTTCGGCGCCAGCAGTGGGTACAAGTGGCGGCTGCCAGCCCTGATCGCCCCTCAGGAGCAGGGGGACGTGGAGAAACCCTGAGGGATGATTGGGGCCGGCAGCCACTGCTTGCATCCGCTGATGGCACTGAGAGATCAGGGCTGGCAGCGGGTGCAAGCGGGGCCAGGATTGGCAGGAGGTGTGAGCGCTGGGTGGGACTGCAGCGTGCAAGAGCAAAGAATTTTCAGTAACCACCAGAGGCTCACCCCGATGAAAGTGACTGGCACCTCATCTTGGTCTGGCATCCCCGCTCACCTGCTCCACCATCCCTCTGCAGATGACGCTTGCCATGTTCCACACTCTGCCACCTACTGCCGATGCCCAACATGTTCCGTGTGCATCCCCTGGTGGTCAGTGCACATCATAGCGACCAGTTGTTAGGTTGTTCCACTGTTCAGTCTATTTGCATATTAGGTTTTTATATATAGATGCATATACATTTGCAATTAAGTCCTCCTGGTGAATTTTTTCTTATTTCATTCATGTCCCTCTTTATCTCTTCTTTGGTAAAACTGTTTGGAAATTTTGTTTAACTGTATTTTAAGAATGACTCTAAGCTTAGGTTTTTTGTTTGTATTCTGTATCTTTTCTATTCCTTTACTTTCAATTAATCTTTGTTTTTATATTTAAATTGTATCTTTTACTATATAGTAATTCCTATTCAATCTAAGTTATAGTATGTATGTTGGATTTTTCCCTGGATATTTCAAATATGTTACTGTAATTGGTGTATTAAGATAATTATTATTTAGTGTAATTATTAATATGGTTGAATTTAGGCCTACTAAAATTTATTTATCATTTATTTTCTGATTGTTCTTATTTATTTTCTCAGTTCTATCTTTTCTGAGATATGCTATATTATCTGAATAATGCTAAGTTCAATATTGGTTTGTGGGCTATACTTGCTCTAGGGATTACAACATAAATATTAAATCTTTTAGATTCTATTTATTTTGCAGATTGCACTATTTCTGTTAAAATATGGAAGGCTTGCAACCATTTAGATTATTTCCTCCTCACATGCCCTTTCTGTTATAGCTATATTTACTGCATATTCATGCACTGTAAACCTCACCTCAAGTTTTTATGTGTTTTGGTGTCACTTAAATAGAAAAATTAGTATTTTATAATTTCTCTTGTTATTCCCTAATTCCTATAAACCTGTATTTCTATCTGTTATTATTACTTTGTAGGCCAAAGAACTTCCTTTAAAAGTACTACATGTAAAGCAGTTATTCTGTTCATATATTCTTTCAGTTTTTTTCATCATTTGTGAATATATTTTGCCTTTATTTCTGAAAGATATTATCTCAGGTTATAGATTCTGGGTGGAAAGACTTCTCTTTTTATTTATTATGTTTTAAAATTTAAATTTATTGGGGTGACATTGGTTAATAAGATTATATAGGTTTCAGAATAGAAAATGGTGGCCAAATAGGCAGCAGTGTCATCCACCTCCTTTTAGGGCCAGGACAGAAAAGCAAATAAATCAGAGAACATCCACCCAAAATTAACAATTAGATACAGCTAAGGAGACAAGTTTCAATAAGGAAAGGCAGTGGATGCCTTGAGAATGCAGCTTGCCAGCCATAAGCCTCATGGAACCACCGCCATGCCCTGGAAGTGAGGGGTGCAGTACCTCCAGGCAGGCTCCCTCCAGACGTCTGCAGGGAACACATACCACCAGAGTGAGCTCCTGCACCAGGCCTACTCACAAGCCCGCTGGGACCCAGCCCACTGAATGAAAGCCAGGGAGAAACCTGTGTCCCATTCCCACTACAGACCCCAGAACCATGCTGCTAGCCTGACCTGGAGCTACCAGGTGCCTGCTCCATCCTGCCCTGGGACCTGCTGCTGGGGTGACCCAGAGCAACCCAGAGCACTCCCTATTCCAGGCCACAGGAGAGCAAAAACTGTGCAACCCAGAACAACTGGTGCCCACTCCACCTTGGCTCCTTGGATAGCCCTGCTGGGGTGATCCGGAGGAACCCATGCCCGTTTTACCCTGCCCCGGGAGGGGTGACCCAGAGCAACCCATAGCACACCTCACTCAGGGACACAGGGGGGCTCTGACTGTGTGACCCAGAGCAAATTGCACCTGCATCTCCCCAGCCCCTGGGACAGTCCTGTAGTGGCTACCCAGAGCAACCCAGCACACGTCACACTCAGGGCCATAGGAAAGCAATGCCAGAACAACCCAGAGCAAGCCAGTGTGCCCAGCCAGGGCCTACAGTACCGTGCTGCATGTGTGCTGCCACAGGGACCTAGAGTGCCACCATGACACAGGTGCCTGGACCACACAGCGAATTACATGCCAGAGGACTCTGGGTCCTCACAGGTAGTCACACACCAGAGGAACTGTGCACATGCTCCACCACCCCCAAGCATCTGAAGTAGACAACTGAAAGATCAAGTCATTGGGAGAAGGGGATACAACTCAGAGCAGAGACAACAAAGATGTGAGACTCAAAGCAGACCCAGCCTGTGGGTTAATGATTTCTGGGGCTTTTGCCCTGATAGTCTTTTCAATCTCTCTAACCCCAAGCAAGGTGCCCAGGAAAGAGACAGCAAAAATGGGGAGACAAAGAAATGATCCCCCAAGGAAAAAAAAGGAGGACTTCCCAGAAAAGAAATAAATGAAATGGAGGTATGCAGTATGTCTGAAAAAGAATTCAGAGTAAGGATCATACAGTTCATAAACTGGATAGATGAGGAAATCAACAACTTATATAATAATCAATAGAAAATAAAAAAATGTTATAGCTACAATAAAAAGAACACAATGGAAGGTTTCAACAGTAGACTAGAAGAAGCAGAGGATCAAAATGGTGAGTTAGGAGATATGGAAGAAAACACACACAATATTAATGGCAATTGTAGAAAAAAATTAGAAAGCAGGAGGAGAACATAAGGGAGTTTTGGGACAACATGAAATGAAGTAACATATGTATAATATGGGTGCCAGAAAGACAACATAGGAAGCAAGGATTAGAAAACCTATTTGTAGAAAAAATGACAGAAAACATCCCTGACATGGGGAAGAAAAAAGTCACACAAGCTCAGAGAGTCCCAAACAAGATGAACCCCAAAAGACCCACACCAAGACATGTCATAACTACTATGGCAAACATTAATGACAAAGAATCTTAAAGGCTGCAAGAGAGAGACATGTCATAACTACTATGGCAAACATTAATGACAAAGAATCTTAAAGGCTGCAAGAGAGTTAACTACAAAGGATCTCCCATTAGATTAGCAAATGATTTCTCAACAGAAACACATCAGGCCAAGAGGGACCAGAATGAAATATACAATGTGATGCAAAGCAAGGGACTGAATTCAAAAGAACTCTATCCAATAAGGCTATCATTCAATATTGAAGGGGAAATCAGGAGCTTTGCACACAAATAAAAGGCTAGGGAGTTTATCACTATCAAGCCAGCAATGCAAGAAATGCTAAAGGGGCTGTTGTAAAAAGAAGAAATAGAAAGGGAAGAAGGAACACCGGCATAAAAAATAAAAATGGCTATAAACAAGTACCTATCAATAATAGCTTTAAATGTAAATGGACTAAGTGATCCAATCAAAAGACATAGAGTGGTTGAATGGATAACAAAACATGATATATATATATATATATATATATATATATATATATATATATATATATATATATATATATATATATGCTGTCTATAAGAGACCCACCTCAGAACAGGGGACTGACACAACTGAAAGTGAAGGGATGGAAAATATTTTTCAGGCAAATGGAAAGGAAAAACAAGCTAAATCCTCAACAAAATTCTAGCAAATTGGATCCAGCATTACATTAGAATTATCAAACACAATGACCAAGTGGGATTTATTCCAGGGATTCAAGGATGGTACGATATCCACAAATCAATAAACGTGATACATCACATAAACAAACTGAGAGATAAAAATCACATAATCATGTCAAATGATGCAGAAAAAGCCAACACCCTTTCTTGATAAAAATTCTCAGCAAAGTGGGAATAGAGCAATCATACCTCAACATAATAAAACCTTATATGACAAACCTACAGCCAACATCATACTCAATGGGCAAAAACTAAAAACATTTCCCCTAAAGAGGAACAAGGCAGGGATGCCCACTCTCAACCCTCCTGTTTGACATAGTACTGGAAGTGTTAACCATAGCGATCGGACAAGAAGAAGAAATAAAAGGCATCCAAATGGAAAAGAAGTAAAAGGGTCATTGTTCACAGATGACATGATATTGTACATAGAAAACCCTAAAGAATCCATCAATAAAACCACCAGATTTAATAAATGAATTCGGCAATGTAGCAGAATAAAAGTTAACACCCAGAAATCTATAGCTTTTTTTGTATACCAATAATAAACTAACAGAAAGAGAAATAACAACAACAAAAATCCCATTTGTCATTGCACCAAAAAAATTAAGATACCTAGGAATAAACTTCACTAAAAAGATAAAATACCTGTACTCAGAAAACGATAGGACATTGAAAAAAGAGATATAGGAAGATGTAAACAAATGTAAGAATATACCATGTTCATGAATTGGTAGAATCAACATTATTAAAATGTTCATACCACCCAAAGCAATCTATAGATTTAATGCAATCCCCATTAAAATAACAACAGCATATTTCACAGACCTAGAAGGAACTCTCCAAAAATGCATCTGGAATAAAAAAAGACCCTGAATAGCCACAGCAATCTTGAGAAAAAAGAATAAAGTTGGAGGGAATCACAATACCAGATATCAAGCTATATTACAAAGCCACTGTTTTCAAAACTGCCTGGTACTGGCACAGGAACAGACATATGACCAATGGAACAGAACAGAGAACCCAGAAAGCAACCCAAGCCATTATGATCAATTAATATTTGACACAGAAGGCAAGAGCATACAGTGGAGTCAAGACAGTCTCTTCAATAAATGCTGTTGGGAAAATTGTACAGATACATGCAAAAAACTTAAAATTGCCTACTAACTTACACCACATAAAAAAATAAACTCAAAATAGATAAAGGACTTAAATGTAAGACAGGAAACCATAATCTTAGAAGACTCCATAGGTAGTAAAAAAACAACATATGTCATAGCAATATCTTTACCAATACAGCTCCTAGGACAATGGAAACGAAGGAGAAAATAAACAAATGGAATTACATCTAAATAGAAAGCTCTGCACAGCAAAAGAAACCATTAACAAAACAACAAGAAAGCCCACTGAATGGGAGAATGTATTTGACAATGTTATCTCCGATAAGGTTTTAATCTCCAAAATTTATAGGGAACTCATACAACTTAACAAAGGGAAGAGAAACAATCCAATCAAAAACTGGGCAAAGGACCTAAATAGACACTTTTTGAAAGAGGACATACAGAAGGCCAAGAGACATATGAAGACATGCTCAAAGTCACTAGTCATCCAATATATGCAAATCAAAATGACAATGAGGTACCATCTTATGCACGTCAGAATCCACAAATTGATAAATAACAAGTCTTGGCGAGGATGTGGAGAAAAAGGAGCCCTCATACACTGCTGGTGGGAATGCAGACTAGTGCAGCCACCTTGGACAACAGTATGGAGTTTCCTCAAAAAAATAAAAAAATGGAACTCCCATTTAACCCAGTAATCCCAATCCTAGGAATATATCCCAGAAATCAGGAACACCAATCAGAAAGGACATATGCACTCCTATGTTCATAACAGCACAATTTACAATAACTAAGATTTGGAAATAGCCTAAGTGCCCATTAGCAGAAGAGTGGGTTAAAAAACAGTGGTACATCTACACAATGGAATACTATTCTGCTGTAAAAAAGAAAGAACTCTTAGCAATGGTGACAGCATGGATCAACATGGTGAGCATTATGCTAAGCAAAATAAGCCAGTTGAAGAAAGATAAATATACATGATCTCACTCAATTGTGGAATATAATGAACAAGATAAACTGATGAACAAAAACAGATCCAGAGACAGAAAAGTGACTAACAGGCCATCAAACTTCAGAGTGAAGAAAGCGGGGGGGGGGGGGGGGGGGGGGGGGGTTAGAGACTTATATGCATACATATAAGCAAAACTAATAGACACAGACACTAGGGGAGGTAAGGACATGTGCCAGGGTGGGTGGTGGATGAGAAGAGGACAATTGGGGAAAAATGAGACATATGTAATACTTTCAATAATAAAGAATTAAAAAAATATATAAGTTTCAAGTGTACAGTTCTATGATACATCATCTGTGTATTACATTGCGTGCCCAGCACTCAAAGTCAAATCTTTTTCTGTCAGCATATATATGACCCATTTATCTTTAATTATACGCCCAGTCTTCTTCCCTTTGGTAACCAACATACTGTTGTCTGTGTCTATGAGCTTTTGTTTGTTTGTTCATTTGATATTTTCAGTTTTATATCCCACACTAGAGGCCCGATGCAAGAAGATTCATGCAAAAATGGGCCTTCCTTCCCCTGGCTGCCAGCACTGCCTTCGCTCTGGCCAGAGGCGCCTTTCTGCCTTCCCAAGCTGCCCAGAGGCCCAGAGCTGCTGGGGTGGTGCAGAATGCCTGCATCCCACCCCATCCCGCCCCCAGGCACTCAGGGCCTGCATATGCAAATTAACCTTCCATCTTTGTTGGGTTAATTTTCATACTCACTCCTAATTGGCTGGTGGGCATTGAAAAGGTATGGTCAATTTGAATGTTTCTCTTTTATTAGTGTAGACTAGAGGCTTGGTGCATGAATTCATGTACCAGTGAGGTCCCTCGGCCTGGGCTGAGGGATCAGGCTGAAACCAGCTCTCCAATATCCCCCAAGGGGTCCTGTATTGCGAGAGGGCACAGGCCAGGCTGAGAGACCCCACCGGTGCACGATCAGGGCCAGAGAGGGACACAGCAGGTTGGCCAGCTGGGGAGGAACCGCGGGAGGGCTTCAGGGTGTGTCTGGCCCATCTCATTCACTCCAGATTGGCTGGACCCCAGCAGCAAACTAACCTACGCATCAGAGCGTCTTCCCCCTGGTGGTCCAGTGCACATCATAGTGACTGGTTGACTGTCTGTCCCCTGGTGGTCAGTGCACATCATAGAGAGGAGTTGAGCAGCCTTAGCATATCATTAGCATATTATGCTTTGATTGGTTGAACGGCAGATGGTCGACTAGACACTTAGCATATTAGGCTTTTATTATATAGGATATGAGTGAAATAATACAGTTCTTGACTTTTTCTGTCTGACTTATTTCATGTAGCATGCTATTCTCAAAATTCTTCCATGTTGCCAAGAATGGCAATATTTCATCTTTTCTTATGGCTGATTAGTTTTCCATCGTATATATGTACCGCTTCTTTATCCAATCATCTATTGAAGACACTTCAGTTGTTTCCATGCCTTGGCCACCATGAATAATGCTGCAATGAAAATATGGGGTGTTTATACCTTTTCAAATAAACATTTTCAACTCGGGGGGAAAGATAATCAGAAGAGGGGCTGCACCAGTGTCTTTGGTCTCCATGATTTGGTGAACCATTTGAAGTGATTTGAATTGTTGTTGCCATATATAATGTGTCATTCTCTTCAGTTGTTTTAAGGCCCTTTTTCTTAAGTTTTGGTATTCAACAGTTTTATTATACTGTGTGTGTGTGTGTGTGTGTGTGTGTGTGTGTGTGTGTGTGTGTGTGTGAATGTGTGGTGTTTCCCCTGTTTGGAGTTCACTGGATTTCTTGAATCTCTAAGTGTATATATTTTACCAAATTTGGGAAATTTGGGGCATTGCTACTTTAAATATATTTTCCCATTCTAATAACTTCCTCCTGTCTCTCTGGGACTTCAACAATATGAATGGCAGTTCTTTTGATCTTGTCACAAAGTCCCTGATACTTTTTTCATTTTGCTTTCAAGCTATTCTCTTTCTCTTTTCAGATCAAATGCATTCTGTTGATCTATTCTCAAATTCAGTGATTTTCCTTCTTTTATCTCCATTCTTTTACTGCATCCAGCCAGTGATGTTTTTAAAAGTTTATATATACATACATATACATATATTCTAACAATTCTGTTTTCTTTTTTATATTCTCTTTTTCTTTTTTATTTATTTAATTTTATTGTTTTTATGCTTCTCTGCCTCTGTATCTATCTTTTTGTTCATCAGGTTATAATGTTCTTTATTATCCATAAATGAGTGAGATCATGTGGTATTTTTCTTTCACTGCCTGAATTAAAGTTCGAAGTATAGAAAAAAAATACATTGGTGTTCAGTGTCTTTTTCTATACTAAGAACTTTAATCTTTCTTTTTTTAAAAAAAATACATTTTTACTTATCTCAGAGAGGAAGGGAGGAGAGAGAGACAGAAAAACCAATGATGAGAGAGACTCACTGATCAGTGGTCTCCTGGACACCCCTACCCCCCCTTCTGGGGATCCAGCCTGCAACCCTGGCATGTGCCCTGACCAGGAATTGAACTCTGACCTCTGATTCATAGGTCGATGCTCAACCACTGACCCACACTGGCCAGGGTTTTCTCAGATTCAGCCTCTTATGTCTTTCCCCTTAAGAACTGATCAGCTATCTCTAGCTGTTTCTATGTGAGTACATTCTGAACGCTATGTTGAGCATACTCTCTTTCCTATAAGAATCCCCGGGAAATTGTTGACTTTTTGTTTTGTTTTATTTTGTTGAGCTTCAACTTAGACTCAGAGAGTAAGTTCTCATAGCACAATTTTCAGTTCATTTTCAAAGCCTATGTTTCTTTGGATTTGTTCTATACATGGACCACTCAGAATAATAATCTGAAATGTGGGCCATGCATGGCAAAATATCTGTGCAGTTTTCAAAGACTTTCCTATACTGCTTTCTTTTGTGCTATGTGTGAGCAGTTCATGAATGAGCCCAAAACTTTTGCTAATTCATAAAATTAGGGCACTCACCTTCTCTAACTCTTTTCTCTCTAGGACTCATTCTATAGTCTTCAAACTGAACAGGCCTCATTTACTCATTATTTTCTTCAAAAATGGGTTTCGAATAGAATAGGTAGAATTGCTTGCCTCCCCCAAAAAATACGTTAAAGTCCTAACCCTGAGTACTTGTGAATTGACCTTATTTGTAAATAGAGTCTTTGAAGATGAAACAAAAAGTCTAAGATAGGCAATGTCCTACTTGAATAAGGTGGGCCTTTAATCCAGTGTAACAGCTGTCTTAATAAGAGGAGAAGAGAGACTGATGTGAGGATGCCATTTCTCTGAAGACAAAGACACATAAGGAGAAGATAACTACGTGATGATGGAGACAATGACTGCAGTGATGTATCTACAAGCCAGGAAGCACCAAAGATTGCCTTCAAAGGAGAAAAGGCAAGGAAAGATTCTCCCCTACAGCTTTCAGAGGAATCATGAACCTGAACATCTTGATTTTGGACTTCTGGCCTCCAGAACTATGAGATAAATTTCAATTGTTTTAAGCCACCCATTTTTTGATACTTTATTATAGCATCCATAAGAAGCTAATAAGTTACATTTTTTTAAAATATATTTTATTGATTTTTTACAGAGAGGAAGGGAGAGGGATAGAAACATCGGTGAGAGAGACACACCGATCAGCTGCCTCTTGCACACCCCCTACTGGGGATGTACCCGCAGGAAGGTACATGCCCTTGACCGGAATCGAACCTGGGACCCCTGAGTCCCCAGGCCGACACTCTATCCACTGAGCCAAACCGGTTAGGGCATAAGTTACATTTTTATCTCTTGCAATGGTGTTCTGCCAGGGATCACTGTAAGAGTGGCATACACTCCGTGCAGTACTAAGAGAGAAAGGGGGAAAATAACCTGGTAAAATTACCTTTGTATGGATCACATTTCCAAGTTTTTGAATCCCTTTTAATTGGCCTGCTTTTGGTTATTTTTAGAGTCCTTACATATTTCATTAGTATGCAACAGGCTTATAACACATGTGGATCAAATATGCATCTTTAATTTTTAATGTCTGGAGTTAAATTTATTATTCTATCCTGTTTATTTTATATTTTATTACCAAATCAAAGCTATCTTATCATATATTTCAATCTAAAAATTTGATAGGATTGCCTTCTTTATTTTTATCTAATTCACTTAAAAAGTATGGGAAAAGGTCAGGAACTGAGATTTTTAATTGGATTGGCATTAAAAATAAGTCACAAAAAATAATAAATAAATAAATAAATAAATATTTATCCTAGTTATCCTTAATTAGCCTTTTGGCATCAAAGCCATGAGTGACATGAGTTGATTATCTGGTGTCTCTGCCAGCCCACCTGAAGGACTTCAAAAATATTTTTATTAGGGGCTTTTTCTAAACTCAAAATACAACATATCTATGAGTTCATTTACTCTACCAATAATTCTATGATACACACATAAATAGGAAATAATGTTAGTGTGGAATAACTTGCAGTTACTACAGCATTTCTCTAGTTTTATACAATAGATTCTAATATCTAATAAAAAGGTAATTTGCAAACAAAGGTTAGGCAAATTTTGGATGTTCTGGAATATAAAACTATAAATACATAATTTTATAAAAATGCAGGCATTCTCTGAGCCTTTTTTACATTAATATAAATAATACACATGAAAAAAAGTATGGACTAGACTAAATATTAAAAACCTTTTTGACCAGGAAATTATTTTTATGAGAACATTTATTAATATTTGGAGCAACATGTATTGTTTTATCCTGTTTTAAAAATGGTGTGTCTAAAAATATTGTCAGTAATGGTGCTTCAATAAAAACTTTTGTGCTGATATCAACTTAGAAAATACTAAACTGCATAAAGTCAAAATAATTTTTTTACTAGAGAGCTACCCAAGTTCTGCAATATATTAATCAGCAAATGAACATAGTATTTAGTCTTTCAAATGTATTTAACTAGTAGAATTAAAATAAATAAAATAAAAAGAGAATTTTTATTCCCTACATACTACAGCCCCCCTCCCCAGAAGCATATTAGTTTAATTATATATCATTTAGTAATAGTAACCTAGACAATTACTATTTGGTAAATTAGTAAGTTGATTTTAGAGGAGCTATTAGAAAGACTAAACAAAACAAAAATATTCTTAAAATATTTGATAGGAGAAAACATGTTATTTTAAAATATATATCTTTATTTTGAAAGTATTGCATATATTCCCTGTGTTTGTTTGTTTTTCCATTGACCCCCTCCACCTTGCACCCACCCTTCCCAGGCTTTCACCACTCTATTGTCTGTGCTATGATTTATGCATATATACATATACATTTGTCCTTGGTTAAAAACAAACCATCAACCATTGGTAGATGAATGGATAAAAAAGTGCAGTGCATCTATATGATGGAATACTATGCAGCTCTAAAAAAGAAGGATCTATTACCCTTTGAGACAGCATGGAGGGACCTCAGAATTATAATGCTAAGCAAAATAAGCCAGTCAGAGAAAGAAAAAAATCACATCATCTCATTTATATGTGGGATCTAATGAACAAAATAAACTGATGAATGAAATAGAACCAGAGACATGAAAACAGAACAGACTGAGGAATCTCAGAGGGAAGGGGCAGGGCACAGGAGGAAGCGGGAAGAGATGAACCAAAGAATGGATATGCATATATGCATTGCTGTGAATACAGACAATAGGGGGGTAAAGGCCTGAGACAGGGTGGGAACCAGCTGGAGGGAGACAAAGAGGGGGAAAAAAGGGTGAACATCTAGAATACTCTCAACAATAAATATTAAAAATAACAACAGAAAACAAGCATAAACTTCCCAGAGGATTTAAGGGCACCACATTAGGGTCATAACTCCTTCAAAATTTAATCAGTAGGTATTATGTCTTGTTTTATGGAGAATTATTCCAAGCCTATTACCCTAAAAAATTTTAGTGGTAATGTAAAATAAATTCATTTCTTGTCAGTTTCCTTCAGGATCAACAATTCATACTTGTCAATCATAGATGATTTTACACCATATAAAAAAACAACATTGTAACTAATTATATGCACAAGCACCAAAATTAGCATTGAATTGACCTCTTTTCCCTCATCTTCAAGACTAGAAATAATATATTTTTAAAAAATTTTATATGCCTAAACATTTTACATAATGCTAAGTAGAAGATAAATACACAATGGATGCTAGCTTGTTTCTTACTCAAATACAAAGTCAACAAATCACAGATCTGCCCTGAATTTAATTTTCATATACTGTATATAGTTTATAACCTCCCTACTTAACCATTCACACAGCTTTACGATTTCACATATATAAAAAATAACTCATTATTATAAATTGAAAAAGTATTTAATTTCCATCAATAAATATTATGTCATTGTTTGTGTTAAATTATTCCTGAAACAGTATTTTTTGGTCTTCATGTAGTCACTGGGGTGAATGTCCTGGTCTCCCTTCCCATTGAAGGATCCCATCATTCTAAACCCATTCATTATTCCCCTATCTTTCCCATCTGCATTGGCTTCTTCATAGAGAACTTCCCAATTCTGATTCATTCATTATAACTTGTTATTGCCCCCTTGTAAATGTGAGTTCCAAATTAATTGGAAGTCAGATTAGGACCTAAAAATGAAATTAATCAAAATGTTGCAAATATAAAACTGTCTTCTTGGGGACATTGTTAAAAATCTTCTAATGCTATACAAAGTTGGACTAGTCACCAACAAATTTGATCTCAAAAGAAATGCTGTTCTGAGCCATCTTCATTATCCTACTAAAATTTTGACTAAAAAGTATTTTGGTTATGGTTTTTGCTTTATATTTTGTTTATAAAAAATGTATTGTAACCTGTCAACTAAGGTTAAGAAAGTATAATTTATAAAAATGTTTTTAATTTAGGATTTCCATGACATTTATTTCATATAATCATATAGACCTTCTACAGAAACCAAACACCATTAACCTAATTTAATATTCTTTAAAATTTGGAGGAATCTGAAACTACTTTACCCAATCCTCCTGTAGAAAGCTATACATTAAAAAGGGTGCACTTTCTTTTACAAGAAGAATAATATTAAAAATCCAAATAAAACCAGTACTTTCAGTTGATGAAATTAAATTGTTCTTTTAAGTTAATTCACTTTCTTCAGTCTAAAGTTACAGATAAAATTATTTTTACATTTAACACTATTATTCATGTTACTATCAATCTATGTTATATTCCTAAGATATTTATATTTTTCATATGTGTCTGGACAATTTGATATAATGCTTTATTTAACAACTCAGTTGGAATCTTTCTCTATGCATTGCCCTGGCTTGTGTGGCTGAGTTGTTTGGATGTCATCCTGTGCATCAGGAGGTTGCTGGTTTGATCCTCTGTCAAGGGCACATGGCCAGGTTTCTCCATCAACCAGTGTGCGGGGGGGGGGGGGCGAGGGGGGCGGGGGGGGGCTGGGGCGGGGCGGGGGTGGGAGGGGTGCAGGGATAGGAAGGGGATCAGGCAGCTGATAGATGTTTCATTCTCAAATCCACATTTCTATCTAACTCTCTCTTCTTTCCTTTTTATCTAAAAATCAATTAAAAATAATATTTCTGTATACAGACCAATTATGTGAAGGTCAACACAATAAAAAAGTAGTTACAAAATTAATTAATCAGTCAAATGGTAAAAATAGTTGAAGTTTTAATTCATGTAGATGAATCTTCCATAGTTTAAAATGGCTTAGTTTCATTTTTGCTCTGCCAAGTGCTTTCTTCTGATAATTTTTTTCCCTTAATTCTAAACACATTTATATTACTCTTTACTCTTTCTAGTTCTTCAATTACCTTCGCTGCTGCATCCTTAAGTAATAGGGCTAAGCACACAACAACAACAAAATATCATATTTGTTTAGTAGTAGCTGTCATAAATTATTTAGAGAGCCTGCATAAACAGATCCAATAGCAAACACATTTATAGGAAGTAATCATTATGATTTCTCTACTAGAAAAGGATAGGAATTAAATAATTGAACAAATGAGCAATGAGCCTCTTTATAAAGCATAAGGGAAACACGCATTCTGACTCCTTAGGGATGAAAAGATGAATCTAACATGATCGTTAATTTTTCATTAGGAAGGTGTTGGGCCCACAATATCAAGGACTGAATTCATTTAAAAATCATCAGCAATAAAGTAGTCATGATATTGAAAACATCAAGTATATAAGATGTATGTAGTTATAGATTTGTTTGAAGATAAGTTTAATGTGGTTGTTTGGACATTATGCCTATAAATGACCAAAAATTAAATTTAAGATCAGGAAAGAATACTGGACCCAAGTCAAGTCCTTCCTGAAATAAGATAAACTTATTTGGCCTTTCTCCATTATGTAAATAGAATGTGGTCATAAATTTTTATAACTATCGAAGTTAAGGGGTAAGGTGTCACACACAATGTGGATTGTGAAACTTGAGAGAAACATAAGATGTAGCAAAATTAGGCAGAATGGAAATATAATTCCAGATGGAAGAAAATAGTAGGATAAAATTAAGATGATAAAAATGGTTGAGAAGAGCTTGATTGATATATTTTCTATAGGTCTCTTCATTGTTCCAGAGCTTGACATCAAGTGGCAGATTATAGAAGAAAGGATTCATTAAGTCTATACTACCCATGCAAGGGCAAATGCAGGAGTTAAAAGTGCAGCATTCTGCTTCTTATATCAAGACCTGTGGCTGATTTGCATGAGACTATAAATTGGAAGGTAACTGAAAGACAGCATGTGACATCAAAAGTAAAATCTTTAACCAAAGTATTGACTAAGTTAAAAGATGGAAACAAAATTTAAAGATGAGGTTGTCCAAGTGATGCACCTAGTATTTCATCACTGTTGATCCTCTCAGGGAGAAAAATCACAATAAGCAAAGCCAGAAAAATGCAAGCACTGAGAGAAAGGAAAAGCAGCCAGAGGCAGGAATTATCTTTACCCTGGACTGGAGAACCAGCCACTGAATAATTGAGAATTGACTTCAGGTTGAATGTTGAATTTTCACTGTGTGCATAAGCCCTGGAGCCATTAGGTAAAGATTTGATTTACATAGATTATATCAATAAATAAAAGGTAAACATAAGGAATAAATAAAAACCCATCTTCAGCTAGAAACATGCTCTTAAAGTTTATTTGGTTGAATTCTTTGTGGGACCCAGCAGTCAAACACTTCTAGTTTTCAGATACAAGTACATAAGCTACTCTTGTCCATAACATAATAGGAATATTAACAGTGCAAACAATTCATTTATGCACTTAGAAACTATTCTCCAAGCTTATTCAAAATGCAGTTTTAGAAACAGGATACACGGCTGTAGGATCATAATTTTATGACGCATATCTTTCATTAATTTACTATGTAATGTTTGTTATTTTTTCCAGTTTAAATACCATTACATTTTATTGGAAATTTTTATTTTTTGCATCACAATTTTAACATTGTATGATAATAATTTGCTCCTTCTATGGTTATTTATTATCATTTTATTGCTAAATTCAATAAAAAAAGAACAAATTGTTATTTTGTATCACAATTATTTTATTTTTTGTATTTTTTTTTACTTGCCTTCAATTTCAAGTCAATTTGCTACACATATTTAACATACACAGATGTTTTATTGGAATGACGATAAATCAGAATGGGTACATAGAATGAGTTTGAAAGGCACAAAAACCACTGAAAATATTATTAGTTGCTGCCATCTTTAAAGTGATGGCTATTATTTGTTCTGTTTTTGTTTGTTTGTTTGTTTCAATATCATAAAAGACATTATTTTTTTATATTATATCTGTGTAATCTCCATTATTTACAGGCTTTTTTATTCTATTTTTTTGCTGTTGATGGTGGTGATTTTTTGTTAATCCTCACCTGAGGATATTTTTCCCATTGATTTTTAGAAACAGTGGAAGGGTTGAGAGGGAGAGAAAGAGAGAGAAGAGACGTGAATTAAAAAAAAATTTTTTTTTCTTGATTTCAGAGAGGAAGGGAGAGGGAGAGAGAGAAACATCAATGATGAGAGAGAATAATTGATCGGCTGCCGCCTGCACGCCCCCTACTGGGGACCCAGCCTGTAACAAGGACATGTGCCCTTGATTAGAATGTAACCTGGGACCCTTCAGTATGCAGGCTGTATCTGCTGAGCCAAACCAGCTAGGGCGAGACACATCTATTAATTGCTTTCTGCACGTACCCGGGCCAGGGATCAAACCTGCAACCCAGGTGTGTGCCCTTGACCTGGAATTAACCTTTTGCACTCGGATGTCGAGTGTGACTCGACACAGTTAGCATTAGAATAAAGGAATCAAGAAAAAAGCAAGCGAGTGCAAAGGGTTAAACCCAAGACCCTTCAGTGTGTGCGTGTGTGTGGCAACCCTGTAACCTCTGACCCACACTGGTCAGGGCAAGGCTTTTTATTCTTTACTAGAGGCATGATGCATGAAATTTGTGCAAGAGTAGGCCTTCCTTCCCCCAGCTGCTGCTGGCACCGGACTCCCTCTGGCACCCGGGACCCGGGCTTCCCTCTGGCCACTGGCTGGGACCTGGGCTTCCCATGCAGCTCCAGGTTCCTCCAGAAGGACATCCAGTCTAATTAGCATATTACGCTTTTATTATTACAGACTAGAGGCCCAGTGCACGAAAATCGTGCACGGAAGGGGGTGGTCCATCAGCTTGGCCTGCACCCTCTCACAATCCAGGACCCCTCAGGGGATGTCCAGCTGCCAGTTTAGGCCGGAACCCACTGAATGAGGCCTAAACTGGCAGTCGGACATCCCTCTCACAATCTAGGACCGCTGGCTCCTAACCACTAGCCTGCCTGCCTGCCTGATCACTCCTAACCACTCTGCCTGCCTGCCTAATTGCAGTTGGATTTTAATTGTGGTAAAATGTAACCAAAAGTTTGTCTTTCTCCTTTACTTGATGATACTGGCATATAAAAAATGATACATCATTAGTCAGTATCTAGCTAATAATAGAATGATATGCAAATTGGTTGGGATGCCATCATGTAACGACTAATCAGCAGGCTGCGTGCGCAGCAGGAGCAGGTGGGTGGGACTTGCAGTGTCAGTGAGAGGGGACTTGCACCACCTGGGGACGTGAGGCTTGCATCCCTGCCCCTGGCAATGGGCCCCAGGATGTGAGGCTTGCGTCCCCACCTCCTGTGCCGGCCTGGGGCCTTGATGCTCTTGTCCTGCCCCCAGCAAAGGGCAAATGGCAATATTGAAATATTTTCTCTTATCAATCCCCTTTTAATGTGCATGAATTTTGTGCACCTGGCCACTAGTTATATATAAATGCTGAAACCAATACCCTCAATAATAAAAAATAAATTTGAAAAATGGTTTGACAATGATATTCTGCGAGGAAATATTTACCCTTTCAGATTTTGTTTGTAATAATTTTATTGATTTGGCATTGAGAAGTGATTGAGCATTGAAAATAATCTTGAGTAAATGATCTTTCAGTAATGTTTGCATAAATTTTCTATTGGAATATCCTAACATATCTGACAGGACGATTCAACATTTACTTCTTTTTCAACAACTTGCAATCTTAAGCAAAAATATGAAATATAAATTTAAAGAAACAAAACTAATTAAATATAGGATTTGTCATTTGGCTTATCACCACTGAACTATTACTATCCATTCCACTGGTATGAAGCAGTCAAACTCAGGTGTGACCTGGAATGTGCTGGGTAAAAATATAGAGTTGGAGATATCAGAGTACCTACTAATCACATAGAGTGAGCATGATGATTATCAAGTATTATATTAAAAAGGATATTTATGGCTAGGATTAAATACATACAAAACAAGGTTTCAGGTGGTAAGCACACAATAGGGTATTCCGATGTTATATTGTAGAGTTGTACACTTGAAATATACATTGTGTTACTTATCGATGTTGCCCCAATATATTTAAGTAAAAGAGAATGATAAATCAAAACATAACAAAACAAAACATATCCCCATAACATAAATGCTTCCTTATACACAAGGCTAAAACAAATTTCAAAAATCATTCAAGTTATAAAAATACAGAGATGACATTACAGTACAAATAGTAGTGCTAACCTATAAAAGCCTAGAGTTGTAGTACAATTCTTATTTACAAAAATACCTACAGCTCTTCAATTCTGGGAACCACCACTGTATCCCCATTAATATCCATTAGGGATGTAATGGGCTCTCTCTTGAGAGACTCTTTATCTTACAATGTGTGTGTTTGTTCATGTTATGGAGAGACTAGGAGAACCTTCCTAAAGAGTTTGAGGTATATTGTTTTCATGAAACTTAACCATTTTCATATATCTGGCTAGGATATTTGCTTTTTATACCAAGGTGATTGACTTTAATATGCAATATTTTAATAAAGGTCATAAAGAAAGATCAAGTATAGAAAGAATGTGGTCTATCTAAGAAGCAAAGGGCTAAATAACATCAAACCCTATTTATATGACCCTCATTATTATGACTTATAAATAGATGACCTAATGATCAATTTTCTGTCTCTGACCTTAAAAGGCATAATCAAAAAATAGAGGAAGAACAAGTAACTTTTAATTAGCAATAAAATTTTGAATTGTTTTTCTAAGAAAGCAAGCTTATAGTTACCTAGAAGCCCGATGCAAGAAATCTGTGCAAGGGGCTTGGCCCTTGCAGCCCTCGCAGCCCTGGCTTCATCCAGAAGGACATCCAGAAGGACATCCAGATGGTTGTTCAGCTGTTCAGTCTAATTAGCATATTAGCTCTTTATTATATAGGATTGCTCATTTTTATCCATAAATACAATTAAATACACCACCTGAGTTATTCTTTTTATTTTTTTATTTTTTTTTTTTAAGCCTACAGCACCCGGTATTCCCAGGCGGTCTCCCATCCAAGTACTAACCAGGCCCGACCCTGCTTAGCTTCCGAGATCAGACGAGATTGGGCGCGTTCAGGGTGGTATGGCCGTAGACTGAGTTATTCTTTTTAAAAAAATATATTTTATTGATTTTTTACAGAGAGGAAGGGAGAGGGATAGTGAGTTAAAAACATCAATGAGAGAGAAACATCGATCAGCTGCCTCCTGCACACCCCCTACTAGGGATGTGCCCGCAACCAAAGTACATGCCCTTGACCGGAATCGAACCTGGGACCCTTTAGTCTGCAGGCCACTGCTCTATCCACTGAGCCAAACCAGTTAGGGCCTGAGTGATCATTCTTATAAAATGATCAGGAAAACAAATCCACAATGAACTTTCAAATTTGAAAGTAGTACATTCTAAATTCAAAGGTCTAAAAAAGTAAGAAAAAAATTAGAGCTTTGAGAATGATCATAATAAAAAAACTTCAAGGTAGATAAGGATATTCAAAAATTATCTAAGGTAACCTCATAATATGGAGTATTTCATTATAGGACTGTAATTTTTACTTTTTAAGATTGATTGTAGTTTAAAACATTAGCTTCAGAAATATTTTTATATTTCTGAAAATAAAGGGGAAAGCAAAGTATTTTCTTCAGTAAGACTACACATTAAAAATATTTTATTTTCTGTTTTGTTTTTCATTTCTTTTTGTTGTTGATGTGGATTGATAGAATTTTGTTTAATAATGTGATAGCATGTTTATCTGATAGGATTTGGAACATATATATATATATATATATATACATATATATATATATATAATAATTCTTTTACCTATTATTTCTAGATGCTAATGATATTAATATGTAACATAAACATGACAAGACAGACATTATTAGACTTCAATTACATGTTGTTTAGATTGATGATTGAAGTCTGTATTATATACATATAAAATTAAATTAATGAAACTTAGAAATAATATAATTTTATAATAAATGAAGCCATTTAAATATTAGGATCTTCTAGGAGATTTTTTTAATTATTAAATTGTTGCTTGGTGCATAAATATTTTGCATGACTGACCTAAGTCATTACATGCAGAATTTATTAGCTCTTATTTAATAATGCCTATTGGGGTTAAAAGTATAACTATATGAGGAGGACTACTGAAACTGAAATGTAAAATACATCAAATGTGGGACTCTACACTTGAAAATATATGCACCAGGACACCATATTTCAAGAAAAAGAAGTCTCTTCTGTTATCTATGCCTTAAATCTCAACACTCTGCACATCCTCACTTGTAGGTCAATATTTCTAAAGAAAAATGGCACAACAATGCTGACTGGTCTCACTTGAAATTCATAATCATGAATCTCACATGAGCATTTCAACACTGTCAGCAGCCCACAAATATATGTATCTGGTGAGCTTTCCTTCCCAATTTCTGAGAAGGATATTTCATACCATCTACTCCTTATGAACTCACTACTCAATCCCCCATTAATTCTTTCAGTTGACAGTTTTGCCTCATATTTCATTGAAAAATATAAAAAAATATTAAGAAAAGCCTTATTGTCTCACAATAAAATCAGTTAATAACCTACATCTGAACTTAGCAATTTTCCTTTGCTCCCATACCTGTACTCCAAGCTTCAATTTACCTGAGTGCTGGATTCCATCTTCTGTAGAGCATGCAAAATCTTAGTTATCATGGTGATTACATTATTACTGTTCTATATAATCAATTTTCCCTGTCTTCAGAGTCATTCCCATCAACATACAATATGCTTTATTTTTAGGTCTTATCTATTTATAAGCAAACTACTGAAAATATCTCTCTTGACCACATTATGTTCTTTGAAAATTCTTTAATCTCCTTACCAGCAAAACATTCAATAAAGAAATCAAGTTTTGAATAGTTAATATCTCAGCTTCACTACCTTATAGTCTGTAATCTCACTTTATCTTTTCCAATTCAACAAAACTGCTCTTTGACACAGTCACCAGTGAGTCATGTTGCAATCTCCAGCGATCATTTTTCTTGTGTCTCACACCACCTGGAAAAGCATACAACATAAATGAACAATCTGTTATGTTGAGGCGTTTTTCTGGGTTGTGGTTTCCATTACTATTCTCTAATTTCTTCGTATCTCACTAGCTCTCCTACTCATTACCCATTGCTTTCCTCTTTGCATATGATCATGTTTTACTTTGTATATATTTTTATTGATTTCAGAGAGGGAGAGAGAGATAGAAACATCAATGATGAGAGAAAATCATTGATCAGCTACCTCCTGCATGCCCTCTACTGGGGATTGAGCCCAAATCCTGGGCATGTGCCCTGACTGGGAATCGAACCATGGATGATCTCCTTGATTCATAGATCAATGCTCAACCACTGAGCCACACTGGCTTGGCAGATATGATCATATTTTAAATATTAGCATGTCTCAATACTCTGACCTGGAATTCCTTTTCATCTTTATATCATGTTCAGAAACACAGAGAAGGCCAGTGAGGCAAGATAACACATTCAGAAGAGTCAAGTTTTAAAATGGTGTCTTTTAATTATTTTATCTCTAGTAGCAACTAGAATTATCATTTTCTTATTCAAATTCTCTAATAACTTAACCTGGACTAAAATATAAACTCCTTATAAGGCTTGTGTTTACTGTCTTTATCTGAAAAAGTCTCCTCAGTCTCCTCTCCTTAGGAGGAATTAATAGATGACTCCATTGAGAGATGAATTTCTTTTCCATTCACCATTACTGTTCTTTATTATATCTATCTCTTTTATTTTGTCTTAGAGTTATTTCTGTTGAAATGATCTTAATTATTATTCACTTATTTTTCTCTTTTAAACTGTAGGTTGTCTATCTGTATTATCAATGCTTATAAAAATGATGGGTCCCAGGTTCGATTCCGGTCAAGGGCATGTACATTGGTTGCGGGCACATCCCCGGTAGGGGGTGTGCAGGAGGCAGCTGGTCAATGTTTCTCTCTCATTGATGTTTCTAGCTCTCTGTCCCTCTCCCTTCCTCTCTGTAAAAAAAAAATCAATAAAATATATATATATATAAAATATATATATATATAAAAAAAATATATATATATATATATAGCTAAATAAATGGTAACAGCTTGAATATTCTAAAACATTAATATTGGGACATTTAAATTTTCATTAAATTAGTAACATTTTTAGGCAATAAAAAATAAAAACTAATATGCTTATTTTAAAAAAATAACAATTTGAGGGGTTTATTCCATGAACTTTTTACCTGGAGTTCATTGCCTAAAGGTAAATTTAAGGTGTGATACCTGTTGCATTGCAGGTTAAAAAAGTGACCTGTGACAGGATACTCCACAGTTAATAGAGATGAAAGATTAAGATGGTTAACTTATATTAGAAAAGATCTCAAAATCATATTTGATATGAAATAATAAAAAATCATTATAGATCTTGAGCAGCAGAACACATGTAAATATTAAGTAAGAATGATTCATTAAGCATAAGCTGAGAAACGAATTGCAGGGAAAGTGTATAAGTTTACAGAAAAGTGTGCATAGTGTTTAAGAACCTAATTGAGATTCAGCACTGGAAAAGGCAGGCCACATGTAAAACTGACATACGTTTTTTAAGACTTACTGATCAATTAAACATGGATGAGAATGGGGACATAGAAAATGAAACGTTAGTTTTGTGCTTGGCCAAGAGCAGAATCATACCATTGTCAGTCAGAGGGGAGAAGGGCAATATCCAGGAATAATAAAATCTTACAGGAAATATGACAAATCCAGTTTTCGGTGTCAATGCTAAGATTTAACAGTACATTAAAATTACACTAAAATCCTGTCTAAGACAGAATAAAAACTGTGATATAACTAAAGGAGGATGAAACCTTCTTTCCTTTCTATAACCTGCAGGCAAATTCAAACTCTGTCTGGCTCTCCATTATCCTATCTTCCTTTTAAACCACATTGTAGTTTTCATTAGGAGACATCAGATATGCTAAGTACTCTTAGGCACTCAAAATTTACTTAACTCACTAAAAACCATTCTTCCTACAATTGTATTACAGCAAGCTAGAGAGCGGTAATGAGGTAGCTGCTGTATCCAGTTACTGATTCTTTTCTCATCATATACAGACTTGTAGGTTTCAGGTCTATTGCAATCTAAATAGCTTGGCTTAAAAAAAACCCACAAAAACACAAAACATCATTTTATTTTATCAGAATTTATTAGTCACTAACCCATCCCAGAAATGGAAGCATCTCCTAAATCAGTGTGTTTTATAGGCATTGGTATCAAATCAGCAAATCACATAAAAGAGGGAAGAAATAGGAAGATGATCTTGCTTCAGTTGTTAAATCCATCTCCACCCATATGTGGATACATGGATGCATACACACACACACACACACACACACACACACACACACACACACTATATATATATATATATATATTATCCTATCTTCCTTTTAAACCACATTGTAGTTTTTCATTACGAGACATCAGATATGCTAAGTACTCTTAGGGACTCAAAATGTACTTAACTCACTAAAAACCATTCTTCCTACAATTATATTACAGCAAGCTAGAGAGCGGTAATGAGGTATATATATATATAATGTGTGGGTGTGTGTGTATTTGTATGTATATATATACATATATAATGTGTGTGTGTGTGTGTGTGTGTATACACACTATATATATATATATATATATATATATATATATATATATATAATATATATAGTGTGTATACACACACACACACACACACACACACACTAGAGGCCTGGTGCATGAAATTCGTGCCTGGGGGGGTATCCCTCTGCCCAGCCTGCACCCTCTCCAATCTGGGACCCTTTGAGGGATGTCTGACCCAGTAGGATCAGGCCTAAACGGGCAGCCAGACATCCCTCTCACAATCCAGGACTGCTGGCTCCCAACTGCTTGCCTGCCTGTCTTCCTGATTGCCCCTAACCACTTCTGCCTGCCAGCCTGATCACCCCCTAACCACTCCCCTGCCAACCTGATTGATGCCTGACTGCTCCCCTGCCAGCCTGATTGCCCCTAACTGCCCTCCCTTGCAGACCTGGTCACCCCTAACTGCCCTCCCCTGCAGGCCTGATCACCCCTAACTGTTCTTCCCTGCAGGCCTGGGTCCTCCCAACTGCCCTTCCCTACAGGCCTGGTCGCCCCCAACTTCCCTCCTCTGCTGGCCTGGTCACCCCTAACTGCCCTCCCCTGCAGGCTTGATCACCCCCAACTTCCCTCCCTTTCAAGCCTGGTCCCTCCCAACTGCCCTCCCCTGCTGGCCTGATCACCCACAACTGCCCTCCCTTGCAGGCCTGAAACCTCCCAACTGCCCTCCTCTGCTGGCCATCTTGTGGTGGCCATATTGTGTCCACATGGGGGCAGCCATCTTTGACCACATGGGAGCAGCCATCTTGTGTGTTGGACTGATGGTCAATTTGCATGTAACTCTTTTATTAGATAGGATAGAGGCCTGGTGCATTGGTGGAGGCCAGCTGGTTTGCCCTGAAGGGTGTCCCGGATCAGGGTCGGGGTTCTCTTGGGGCACGGGGCTGCCTGGCCAAGGGGCCTGTGGTGGTTTGCAGGCCATCTATGTCCCCTGACAACCCAAGCGGAGGACCTGGTATCTGGGATTTATTTATATTCTATAATTGAAACTTTGTAGCCTTGAGCAGAGGCCAGGGCTGGCCAGGAAGTTTGGCATCCTCCATTGCCCAGGAAACCCAAGCCTCCTGCTCACTCCGTGGCCACAGCCATTTTTGTTGGGATTTATTTATCTTCTATAATTGAAACTTTGTAGCCTTGAGCAGAGACCTGAGACAGCCAGGGTGTGCAGGAAGCTTGGCTTCCTCCAATGCTGGGGAAACCCAAGCCTCCTGCTGCAGCCATCTGGGTTGGGTTAATTTGCATACTCGCTCATGATTGGCTGGTGGGCATAGCTTGTGGGTGTAGCAGAGGTATGGTCAATTTGCATATTACTCTTTTTATTAGATAGGATATATATATATATATATATATATATATATATATATATATACACATACATATATATATACACTAGAGGCCAGGTGCACTAAATTTGTGCACGGGGGCTGGGGGGTGTCCCTCAGCTCAGCCTGCACCCTCTCCAATCTGGGACCCCTCGAGGGATGTCTGGTGGGTTCGGGCCTAAATGGGCAGTCGGACATCCCTCTCACAATCCAGGACTGTTTGCTCCCAACTGCTTGCCTGCCTGCCTTCCTGATTGTCCCTAACTGCTTCTAACTGCCAGCCTGATCACCCTCTAAGCACTCCCCTGCCAACCTGATTGATGCCTAACTGCTCCCCTGCTGGCCCAATTGCCCCTAACTGCCCTCCCTGCCCACCTTGTCACCCCTAACTTCCCTCCCTTGCCAACCTGGTCACCACCAACTGCCCTTCCTTTCAAGCCTGGTACTTCCCAACTGCCCTCCCCTACTGGCCTGATTGCCCACAACTGCCCTCCCCTGCCAGCCATCTTGTGACAGCCATCTTGTTTCCACATAGGGGAGGCCATCTTGTGTGTTGGAGTTACAGTCAATTTGCATATTACCTCTTTATTATATAGGATATGGAACACTAGAGGCCTGGTTTCGAAATTCATGCACTCGGGGGAGAGGGGGTCATTCAGCCCGGCCTGCATCCTCTCGCAGTCCAGGAGCCCCGCAATTGAGGGAGGCCCTGCCCACTGTCACCGGCCCGGTAGCCTGGGCCTCCCTCTTTGGGGCGATTGTGGAGCCCCCCATCTGGTGGCCTGGTCCTCCCTCTGCAGGGCGATCGTGGGGCGATGGTGGGGCCCTCCGACCAATCACATCGCACCCACCTTGGTGGTGGCAGTTAGTGCTGGGTTGCCACAGTGGCCGGGATCCAGGAGGAACCAAGAGGTCAGCAGTTCAGCCCGCACGCCAGTCCCCGCCCACCCGAGTCTGCTGCGTGCACAGCCTGGCGTTTGGTCATCCCTTTTAGTCATTTTGGACCTTACAGACTCTGGATCTTTATATATTAGGATGTATAACATGGAGAAATATTTTATCATAGAGCTGCAAACTGATTTACTTTAGAGAAGGACTGAGGAATATAAAGTTTATTTGAAATATATATTTACACTAGAGATTGCTGAAAATTCAGTGCATAGAGCAGAAATTGTGTTTCCTTTGCATCATACTTAAAAAAATATCTCAGGGAATTCTATTTGATACCCAAACTGACTGTCCTTTTTTTATTATTGTATTCAATCACTATTTCTTTATTTCACAATGCCATACTTGTCTTATATTTAGGTATTTAGCTAAAATCAATTTTGAATTATGCAAAATTTCATGCGTAATAAATACAAACATTATACAACCAATATAATAAACATGCATCTACACAAATGGTTTCTGTACATGATCTGCACTGTACCCTGGGATTCATGGGTTACATGCCTTAGAGGAAAGAGCTTTTTATAAATAGTGGTTTAGCACCATGATTACATTTAATTTGAAAAAATGCTGGCATTAGGAGTTGAAAGACAATGATAGCAACTGATAAAATAGAAGAACCAGAATCCCATCTCATATACTAGGTCATGAATTCAATAAATAAAGAGTCACATAGAATTAATGACAGCATTAATTAGTCTCACTTTCTCTTTCTCTTTTTCAAGAATATTGGGTTAAATTTACATTATGTGCCTTCTAGTTATAATAATGTCCCTATTCTCTGAAATCCTTCAGTGTATATTATAACAATCCTATACAATAAAAGCCTAAGGGGCGTCACGCCCTTGTGCAACACCCTCGCGCAACATCATCACAAGATGGCCACCACAAATGGCTGCACGGTGATGCCTGGGGGTCCTGCAGATCTGTGCTGCATTGAGGAGGCCAGTCCAGGCATCTCTGCCACTTCGCGTGGAGGAGGTGGGTCCCGGTGGAGGAGGCAGGTCGTGGCAGGTGAGGGCAGTTGGGGGCGATCAGGCTGGCAAGGGAGGGCAGTTGGGGGTGATCAGGCTGGCAGGGGAGGGCAGTTGTGGGCAATCAGACCAGCAGGGGAAGGAAGTTGGGGGTCATCAGGCCGGCAGGGGAGGGCAGATGGGGTGATCAGGCCAGCAGGGGAGCAGTTAGGTGTCATTAGGCTGGCAGTGGAGTGGTTAGGGGGTGATCAGGCTGGCAGGCAGGTGAGCGATTAGGAGCCAGCAGTCACAGATTGTGAGAGGGGGGTCTGACTGCCAGTTTTAGACATCCCCCCAGGGGTCCCAGATTGGAGAGGGTGCAGGCCAGGTTGAGGGACAACCCTCCCCTGCGTGATTTCTTGCACTGGGCCTCTAATATGTTACAATTTATGTCACAGATTAGGAAATAAAAAAAGGGAAGAATAGGAAAGACTGCTTAGAGTTCTAATAGTCTATTAGACTCAGGGAGAGAAACAAAACTGCTGAGTCAGGGAAGTTGTAAAATTCCTGTCAAAAATGATGTGGGTTTTTATGGAAATCACTTCCTGTAACACATGAGATATACTATATAGAAAGGGAAAAACACATCCAGTCCATATTTTAAAGAGAGGACGGTTATGAAGCTACTATATCATTCCTGCCTTCCCTTTCATGATATGCTCTGGACATTCATTCAGTATTGACTTGTCATTCCTTTGATATTTCTTACACTGATGTATAAATATTACTAAATTCCTGACCCCAAGTAGTTTTCTGTCTACTCAAGGAATACAACATGTAAAATTAATGACACTTAAATGTGAAAAGTGAGAATTGCTTGGAGGAGAGGGGAGTTAGGGGTCACTTGCTCAACTGAGGTACCTCTAGTTGTCAGATCTGACACTTGAAAATCTAAGACAGAGGATGATAATTTAATATGAAGGGCTCATTGAAATTAGCGGTAAGAAGAATCATTCTAGGATTTTGGTAGTTGATATTTCCTCTGGTACCAGATTCCTCTTAGAAGGAACTACCTTTGTTTATAAAAGAAAAGTTATTGTGTATGAAGAGAGGCTTCAAATCAAAGAGTAGAACCTCATAGTAGAATCCAAAACTAAATGAGTGTTGTGTTCTTCTATGTTTAAACCAACAAATAAAAATGTTGAGAATTTATTTTATCTTCTTTGTTTGTCATTATAATAACATAGGTAGAAGAGAAAAGGAATAGAGAGGCAGATGGTGGAGAAATATGAAGACTGGAGACCAAACTTTGTCTTCTTAAAAGCTGGGATATAAAATATTCAATTTTTAGTTATTTTCATTGCTGCAAGCCATAGGTTTGAAAACAGACTGACAGTGTCCTACTTGCAAAAAGACCTTAAGCAAATACTTTATTTTGTGTAAAAAAGAAAAAGTCCAGAAATAGAAGCAGCAGTTGTAAGATAATGAGCTATCCATACACTTCACTACACAAATGGAAGAAGGAACTCAGAGCCAGAGATTATATGAGAACATAAATGTCCTGAACACTTACCTTGTATTTCCCACAGTATAAAGTATAGAGTTTACCTTTTCTAGATAATAAGGGATAGACCCCCAACTTGCATCTGACATTGTTACTTTCTACTTGACCCTTACAAGTTTAGTTAGGGTCACACCTCTACCTCCATGAAATTAAAATGTCAATGTCAGCAGTCACAACATTTGTCTTGATACTATTGTCTTTCTAACTACCTTTTCTTGCATTGCTTTTCTAAACTTTAGAAGCACTAAAACACAATGATTGCCTTTATCTCATCACTGACCACTTATTGTGCAGGACTCAAAATCTGCTGATAATGATGTTACAGGCTAGGAATGCCTGAAGACTGGCCTAGCCTATTACTATTTTTAGCAAGCTGTCCAGACATTTCTGGCAGACCTGGGGGTCTGCCTTTATTAAGGTTCATGGGTGGGGTCTCCAAGGTTTCAGTTCACTCTTTATTGGCTAATTTAAAGCATCAGAATGAGAATTAGTCTGAGGGAAGGCAATTTCAGGGTTACTCAAGAGGCCCGCTATTTAGGTTACCCAGTGCTTTCTGAAAAAGGAAACCTCATGGGTGGGCTCAGCCTAATACCTTATCTGGTTGTTTTGCTGGTAGCTATATCTTTACAACTGGCAATATATTTATTCAAGACGGTTTTCTTTTGAAATGGATAGGTACCTCTGCAATCAAAAGCTTGATATCAGGTTCTTACTCTACATTGTTCATAATTTCTCAGTTTCTTATACCATTTTATCTGCTCTCACAAAAGTACCCAGTATTGTGCTAATCACCAAATATAAGCACCAATATTAGACCTTACTGTCCATGAGCCACAACCCTTTTGAATAAAGCAAATTACACATAAGTTAGTCTTTACAGACCACCATGATCTGGCCCAAAACCATCTTCTTTATTATGGATCTCTTACATGAATGATCTGTTCCAGGCACATAATGTGCTTATGACTGAAAGGAATTTTAGAGACAAAACAGACAGGTTTAGGGAATAAAGAGAGTCCATGAGAGTAATGCACAGGTGAGGGCTTAGAGATACCAGAAGGCATACACTTACAGAGTATAGTAGAAAAATGCCACAGAATAAGGGGGAGGAAGACATAGATTCACAGAGGATAAAGAAAAGTCATAAGATATTGAGAAGAAGAAAACATATTTTCACAGAGGATAGAGGAATGTTGCAACGTAAAGGGGAGAGTTCGAGGTGGGCACCACGTAGGCTTTGAGCTTTGAAACTGATACTGTGTAGCAGAGTGACCAATGAGGAAAGCAAGGGGGTCCTAAGTTAAGAAAAGGTCCAATTAGAAAGAGTCAGGGTCAGACAAAGAACTACGGCATATATAAATGGGAGACAAAGGTATGCAAGAGAGATTTACAGATTTCAGATTTTGGACTTAGGTTTTTCCCATTAGAGAGAGCAGGCTTTTCCCATTTCGGGGCCCCTCCCCAGGGGAGAGGTCCCCTACGGGGACACTTCTACCCAGGTGGAGTTTGTATATGCTTCCAATAAACTTCCACATTTTTATTAAAGAAATCTGTTAGTTCACAAATTTATTCTTCAATTTTGCCAGACAAGGATCCATGAGAAGAAGTCTGCAACCCGAACCCCACATTTCACTACTGGCCAAAATATATTTTCATTCCTTTGTTTTCTATGCATTTTAAAAATAATATTACCTTCCTTTTACCAGTATCCTTATTAAATATGTTCTCTTTACTCCAAACATGCAAATTTCCTCTGACTTTAAGATACAGCTTCAAAATATACTGTATATTACACATCATTTAAATAATTGCCATTTCTGAAACTGGATCATTAATTTTCCTTCACTATATCTAACACATAAAAAACATTTATAAATTTAGAAGTACTTTACTATATTTCTTTTATTCTCAGCAATCATCACCAAATACTGGGCGGTTAAGCAGTTTAGGGTAAGGGTGGTGGGGAGGGAAGATGGTAGATAAAGAGGAAATAAACCAGATGGTCAGGATTGAGCAAGACAGGTGGAATGTATCAACTGACCAGAGAGCCTCCCTTCTCCCTGAATCCAAGAGCAGGAACTAAAAGTGGAGAGATTAGGGCAAAAGGAGATTGACTGGTGTTTTTTGTTTGTTTGTTTTTTGTTGTTTTTTTTGTTTGTTTGTTTGTTTTTAAAGAGCCAATAGAGGGCAAGAGTATGGAAATTTAAGCTCCTAAACTAGTGAGCTTCTGTGGCAAACCCTTAGGGTCCCCTTCCTGCTGCAGGGAGCTTTTCTGTAATAAAAATGTTGCTTACCTCTTGGTCTGTGAAACTCATTCTTTGATTTCTCAAGACCATGAACCCAGACTCAACTTGAATTTTGATATCAGTATTTTTATGGAACTTTGAATTAGGTACAGAAAAAAAAATTAGGCTTTAGCCGGTTTGGCTCAGTGGATAGAGCATGGGCCTGGTGATTGAAGGGTCCCAGGTTCGATTCCAGTCAAGGGCACATGCCGGAGTTGCAGGCTCAATCCCCAGTAGGGAGCAGGAGGCAGCTCATCAATGATTCTCTTTCATCATTGATGTTTCTATCTCTCTCTTCCTCTACCTCTCTGAAATCAGTAAAAATATTTTTTTCTAAAAAAAGAAAGAAAATAATTTAGAATAATAATAAATTTTAAAAATTCATCCTTCCCAATTAACAATGTACCAAAATAAGTATAAATATTCCCAAATATAAAAACAATTTTTATTTATTTTAATTTTTAAAAAAATCTTTATTGTATGAAAGTATTACATACGTCCCCTCTCCCCATTGGTCCCTTCTTGAACTTAGTATCTGATAATTAAGACACATAAAGTGTTCCATTTTTTTTACTTTTTTTTTTACTTTGTCAACATTTCTCATTAAAGAAGAGAAGCATTATACACATATTTCTGTGATGTTAAATAAGTTATGTTTACAAAAGTAAACATACCCTTATGAAGAATATTTTACCTACCATGTTATTTTTGACCACTCAAAAATGTTTCATTATGTTGATGTTATTACAGCATTTTGATATATTAGATGTCTAACTTGCCAAGCAAATTCATAACCAATTGCCAAATGTTAAATGGAAAAAAATCAGAGTGTGTGACAGATGGGTATATAAAATTGACTCTCCTGGCATGCCTCACCTTATGACATTTGAAAAATTGACTAATTGGGCTGTAAATTAGCTCATGTGGAATGGAGAACAAGCTTCATGTAATCATCCTGTCACATCAGAGATCATATAGAAATCACGGCTAATAAAATCTGATCTTCTACAAACTCTTATTACTGATTTTTCATTTAACTTTATTATTATTTAGCATTTGTTATCATCATCATGGTTTTCTCTGATTAAACATCAAATCTATAGGCAAACATAAATTTCTTAAAATGTGGCTTTTAACAAATGACTGTTTTCTTATCTGGTTCATTATGTTTTGATCCTTTACATATTGAATCCAAAGAAAATCCAATGTCAAGAGCCAAGTTTCTATGTAATAAGGAACTAATGATTACATCTACCATTGGTTTTAATTATAGTTTTGTTCAAGTGGCATTTGGGGAAACATTTTCTTCTTAGTTAATACTATCTTCATTTTAACAGGTTTATTTAATCCTTCCAATCCATCATTACTTATGGCTGATTCAAGCACAAGTACTAAAAGAATAAGTGGTTGTACATGTTACTTTAGGATAATACTAAAAATTATAATTATAATGAAAAGAAACCAGAAGTCCCTATTATAAAGGGGTAGTTATTTGATCTTTGAATTATAATCCAAGTCCATTGGATTTTTTAATCATTTTATTCTAGTTATATTTTTCAGTTTAGTATTCTAGGTATAACATGAAATACCTATTATTAATATATTCAAAATTATTAAGAGGTCACTAGTTATTAAGCTAGTAACATATTCTTGAAAACTAATACTTATGTTAAAGGTCTGTTTGCATTTCCATTATATCCTCTTATTTTTTAGTACTTTATTAATTGGATTATAAAATTATACTTCAGGCACAACATAGGCAAGAATAATTTTAGATTTAGGAGCACATTTATTTTTTAAAAAGAAGTTAAAAGCCAATTTTTTGATGTTAATCATTTGGATTATTCAATTACAAAAGTAATGATTTTGACCATTATATTACTAAATAAAACTCTATTTGAAGCAAAATGGAAGTGTCATTTATTGGAGACAATGGCACAAAAGGCCACTTTTGACTTTTCTGTTCCTTCGGTGGTTTGTGACCCAGGGCAAAGCACAGAAAGATTCAGCTTGCCACATAAAGAAAGGAAACTAGTTCCTCCCTTCCTCGCCTGACTTATGACAGCACTGAGTGCAGTGATGCAAAGCTGTAAAAGATGGACAATCACTCATCTCAGGAATGTGTCACCAGATCTTTCACTTTACACATCTGCTTTAGTGTTACTCTTGAAGGAGAGTATCTTTTGGAATGCTAAAAAGTGGAAGTGTCCTGTATACTGTTGTTCCCATTACTACCTTATCGGCCTCTCTGGAAGCTGCACTGATTCTCTATATAGCAAATAACATAAAGTCCTCAAGCAATGATTTTCTAAATGATTAGCAAAATACCTCACATAATTTAATAAATATTTGCATGCACTCCCAAATTATAATCAAACTTGTGAGGTAAAGTGGTTCATCTTGGAAAAGATCTCCTTCCTCTATGGTTATTCCATTTTTATTTCTCAGAAATCAGTCCAATATTTATTTTAATCAACAAGTATTTACTAGGACTTACTAGATGTTTAGACCTATTGAATCATTAAGAGGATAGAAAGATATTTAAGAAGGTCACTATAACTTAAAATCTTAGTTGGGAAAATGATATTTAATTACTTAAATCCATTATATCACAGTGCAAATAAATTTTGAGCTATCATGGACATGATAAAACCTGAGTTGGGCTCATAAATAAATTAAATCTGTATAAGGAATAAGAAAGAGACTAGCATTCTAAACATTTAGAATAGCAAGGTGTGCTCAGCGTACTATGAGAACAAAATACAAAAGATGAAGAAGAAGAAGAAGAAGAAGAAGAAGAAGAAGAAGAAGAAGAAAAAAGAGAGAGAGAGAGAGAACCTGCCTTGCTGGAGCCAGTAGTGGGAGAACCGGCAGAAGCTGAGGATGAAGTCCTGAATTTTAGTTACATACTAGAGTACTGGTACACAAAATTCGTGCACGGGTAGGGTCCCTGGGCCTGGCCGGCTATCAGTGCCAATCAGGGCCTTCTGGATGATGGCCAGGGCCTTCCTCCATTCCACACTGCCCACAGGTGGTCGGTGCACGTCATAGTGAGTGATCGAACTCCCAGTCTCCCAGTCGAACTCCTGAGGGGACAATTTGCATATTAGGCATATATATATATATTTAACTTTTCTTATATTTTAAATACTTCATTGCTTCAGAGTAATGAGACTTTCTCATGTTCATTCTAAAGATTTTGTCTTATATTGGAAATTTTATCACATAACCATTATGTTCAAAAGCCTCCTTTGGTTTTCTATCACTTCTTTGTTTAAGCTCCTTAGAATATAATTCCTTTCTTATGAAATAAATGACATAGCATGCTCTCAAATGGAAACATATCAAACTGAACATATCTTTAATGCCACTCAAAACCTGTTTTCTCTTCTTACTTTTCCTACATAAAGAATTATATCATCATTGTTCAGGTCATCCAAGCCAGAAATTAGTAAACTTGCTAATTTAGGCTTTTATTTTTGTGTATTCAAATTTCATCAATTATTTTATAGCTCTTTCGCATTCTAAATTTTTACAGATTATCTTTATGTTGTTTGTTTCTATGTGTTTTAATCTAACTGTTGCTACTTTTTTCCCCCCTAACCCTAAAGAGTTATTACCAGGATTTTGTTTAAAACTATTCAATCACTACTCTGTGTTTTTACAATAAAACTAATCATCAGCATAGTATATGAATTCTTCAGGTTCCCTTCCCAGCCCTCTTTTCCATTCTTTTCTCCCACAGCTCTCTTTCTCCTTAATTACTTTGCACCAGCTATTCAGAATCAATTACATGTCCCATAATGAGCATGATCTTTGCAGTTATATCTTACAACTTAATTGCGCTCTTCACCTTGCATCCAACTCTGGTCCTTTAAGACTCTGTTCAAACATTTGCCCTCTCAAAGCTTTTGGTAAAGCTGATTGGGTATCTTTGCTTGTTTATTAGACTATATTGTAACCCTTATCATAGCACTTTCAACTTCGTGCCAAACTAAAATAATCAATTTAGTTATTTGTTTCACCTTACCTTGCTCCTCTGCTATGATGCCTGTCTGGTATATGGTAAATGTTCACTATCTGTTTACTAAACAAGAAAATCTTATTCAGTTTCTCTGACATTTCAAAAAAATAAAAAAAAGTGGTGATAGGGAGTGGGGAGTTGTTTTTCACCAGAGAGGGGAAAAAACAACAACAAAAACAAACAAACAAAAAACCTCTGATTAAAAGGCCCTGACTCCATGCTCTTCATAAGCCACTCTACAGTGGACCAGAGGAAGTCTCTGAAAATTAGAATCTATCTGTGCTAATCCAAAGAAAAGCTGATCATAAAGAACACATTGTTTGTATCAAAAAAGTTTAAGCAAAGTTTATTTACTGCTTGGGTTTGGAAAAATAATTAATTCTTCAGACAAGACTTCAATTTTTTTTAACGTAATTTTTTTCAAATTTCAAATCTCAATCAAATTCAAGAAATATTTTTTAGCTTTATCATGTGTCAGGAATCATGTTATTCTCTGAAATGCCCAGCATACCTATGAGGTTGTCAGATTCCAGGCTCAATATTTTAGTTGCAGGGTTGGAAGGGTCAGCAGAAAGTTTAAGGGAAAGAACTTCAAGAAACAGATATGAAGGTAGTGATTTCCAAATCCCAAACTCAAAATAAAGAAACTTGGAAACCTTTTTCTTCATGGAAAATATCAGGATTTTAAAATCAGACTATGAAAAGCATATGCAGTTAGATTTTTAAAACCACTTGAGAGAGATTTGTGTGTACACTCTATGAAATGGAAGCTTAGAAGTGAGATAAAAGTGTTGGAACAGGCAGACAGCCATGCATATTCTGTGGAAGAGGCTTTGAACATGAGGAATCAGTAAAACAAAACCTAACCATGCTCACAATAAAAAATATATAGTTTGCAATTTAAACAACTACTTTACATTTGCACATTTGCATCATTTGCATGAGTACCTCTACTTTCTTATTCAGACTGAAGCATGGTTTGAAAGGAAGCCATCTTTTCCTCCATTCTATAGGAACAATGATCATCTTTAGGATATTTTTTTCCCTTATTATATGAAACTAGAGGCCTGGTGCATGAAATTCATGCATGGTGGGGGAGAGGGGAGTCCCTCATCCTGGCCTGCACCCTCTCTCAATCCAGGATCTTTAGGGGGATGTCCAACTGCAGGGATCGGGCCTAAACTGGCAGTCGGACATCCCTCTCACACTCCAGGACCGCTGGCTCCTAAAAGCTATTCTGCCTGCCTGCCTGATCACCCCTAACCACTCTGCCTACCTGCCTTATCACCACTAACCACTGGCCTGCCTGGATGATCGCCCCTAACTGTTTACCTGCCTACCTGTTCATCCCTAACCACTCTCCTGCCTTCCTGATCACCCCTAACCACCTCTGCCTTGGCCCCCGCCATGGCACTTTCATCCTAAAGGTCGTCTAGAACGACGTCTGAAAGGTCATTTGGCTGTCCTGTCTAATTAGCACATTATGCTTTTATTACTATAGATACTATATATAATTTCTGTCTATAAACCTGGAGATTTTTTTATTTCATAATTATAGAAAAAATACTTATTGTTCTCAAATGTAGTCAAAATGAAGTAATTCTTAGTATTGATTGACATTTTGCCTGTGAATGTAACATTCATAAATAATCTGAAGAAATCATTAATCGATTTACTAATTTCCAAATCAAATAATTTCCCCTTGAATGATTTATAAGAAAAGCACAATTTAAACACAGGTCAAATATGACAAAATAATTGTATTGTGCATATGCAGAGGTAGTTATTTCATTTTAATACTGACTTGCCAGTACCCCAGATTGATTTGTCCTTATACATCACACTAGCTAGCAGTGTCAGCTTTAAATGCTACCTCCACTCAAAGGGCCAAGGAAATGTTTTCTAAAATGACCATTTAAAAACTTGCATGAACAAATTAAATACATAACCTTATGAAATAATGGCTATATTTTCCCCCCTTTATTAATTATGTAGCCAAACATGATATATATCTTGATCACCCAGAGTTTCCCAAACTAAACTCAGTACGAAGAGAGGTACATAGGCATGCAGAATAATTTTCCCAAACTGGTAAATTCCTTAGCAAATAGAAAAAGATAGTAAGAATCTATATATTTTATTATTAAGTAAAAAAAATCTATTTACTTTTCTTAATTTTAATTTTGCCACATTCATAAAACTTACAGTGCTCATAATAGAGCTATCAGTCTTTCTTATTCCTTTATTAAGATTGAGTTGATGAACTCAGCAGTAACGTAGGGCTTAGGTTACTCCAATCCATTCATTTTTTCAGACAATAGCTAATGTATTTTGACCAGACTGACATACCTCAGTGTGGGGATGGGAGAATGAGAAGAGATAAAACAAATAACATATACTATATGCATAGCCCATGGACATGGGCAATAATAGGGTGGTGAAGACTTGTGAGGGTGAGCAGAGGCTGGAGGAGGAAGGAGGGGGGAATAAAATGTGAGACATTTGTAATACTATCAACAATAAAAAATATTTATACAAAAGAAAGAAAATCATATGCCTGCCAATAAGTACAATTATTAGTCCATGTGGTTCCTTTAATCCCTTTATTCTTTAATTGTGTTTTCTTCTACATGTTGAAAATTTTGTAAAATTCATTAATCTACAAATTGTTTCCCCAGTTATTACTGTAGTAGCCAAATTATCTTGGACTTTGAAGCTGACCTTTAAGTCACAGCAGCCTTCCAAATGAGTTTAAGGTTTGAGCCTACAATCACTTAACAGGCATGAAAATTGCACAAGAAACTAAATTGCACCCACAAGCAACTAAATGCATAATTAGCCATTGGAACTTCATGCCAAGAATACAAATTAGCCATTCTATTGCACCTGCAACTGGTCACCTGAAGGCTCAATTAGACGCACATAGCTTTGCCTTGACAATACATATGTGTCACAAAATAGCTGACTTAATTTTTAGACCAGGAAAAGGCATGTGGCCTTTTAGAGCTTTCCTGAAGAACTCAGCTTTGAAATATTTTGTTAAATCTAGACTGTCTGCTCTCAAACAACATTCTCCAAACATTTTAAAATGTTATGTTATCTCTATGCTTTCTTTTCTCATATTACTTGTTTAGTTTGGTGGACCACACAGAGTGGTAATAATTTGTAATTCTGTACCTCTGAGAATTGTTACATCTAAGTATCTGTGTTTTACAGAATTAGGCATGTTATCTTTCAACACAAACTGGTTGGTAATCATCAATGCTTGCTCTGGTAACACTGGGGTTTCCTAAATAATATATTTTCATGGAAAATTTATATATTCTTGAAACACAGTTTTTATTTCATGGAGAAGGCTAAAAATAGTCAGTGTTCATGAATTATGTTCCTATTTTTTATTATATTTTAGTATGCTATTACTAGTTCCCTGTGTAGAACACACTTCTATTATTTTAGGGATGCCACCACCTTCTTTTAAAGACTAAAAAAAGACACAAAAAGTCATGAAGGTAGGACAGAGAATATACCCCTTACTTTCACTTGTTAAATCTTAGATTATCATGGTCCATTTGTCACACATTTTTGAAATATTATTATTATCTAAGGTTTACACATTATTCTTTTTTTTTTTTTTTTAGTTTTTCCATAATTTTCCTTTTCTGTTTCTGGATTTCATATAGGATATACATTACATGTAGTTATCACATTTTCTTAGGGTCCCATAGACTGTGAGACCTTTACTTGTTTATCACTTTGGCAATGTTGAGGTGGATTAATCAGATATTTTGTATAATATTCAACTGGTATCTACCTGATTTTTTTTCATGATTACATTAGAGCGATATTCTCATCACATCATACCAAGGGTACATTCTATACAAATAATTTACTAGTATTGTTGTGAACATTAACTGGCTGCAGTAGTTTTTGTCAGGTTACTTCCCTGAGTAGTCTTCTCCCCATTCCATATTGTACTTTTTGGAAGGATGGCAGTTCACACATAAAGAGGGGGCAGTTATGCTCCACCTTTGGCAGAGGAAGTATCTACCAAAATTATTGGGAATTTTACACAGGATATTTATCTATTCCTCCCCATCTGTTTATTTATATTATGATAGACTCAGGGACATTTTTCTATACCTTGTATTATAATGCAATGTTACATTATTTATTTTGTTGTTCAAATTATTCCATTTTGATCATTGGGATCACTTTACAGTCCCTTTGATATGGTGTGTGTGTGTGCGTGCGTGCGTGCGTGTGTGTGTGTGTGTGTGTGTGTGTGTGTGTGTCTTTGAGCATTTCCTTCTTTTCTCGCACTAGATGATGCTCCAGATCCATCTTTCATATTACCTATATCATCCGAAGAATCACCAATTTCCTTCTATTGGAGAATGTTATTAGAAACCCAAATCTGGAGTGGAGAGTCATTTTTTTCCACTTTTTGAAAATTATACTTTTACAAAGTTAAATGGATTTTATTGAGGCCATGGATTATTTATAGGAGTCTGTTTTCCAAGTTTGTTCTTTGTGGGCAACCCAAACATAAGGAAGTTATCATTTTCAAGAGGAGAACAGACTGCCTAGAGAAACCATCAGAATGGAATGTGAGTAAGACTTGATGAATCCCTTATGTTATCCAAGGTTTTAGAATGCACTAAAATGTAGCAATGGAATAAATCTAGCGTAAGTATAGAAATAGACGTACTTACACAATTTTCTTTGTTTCCCATTCTTTTATTCCTGTTTTACTTTGAAATACTGTACGGCTTAAAAGAAACAGGAGAGTTGAAATCAGTTGAAAATTTTATAGAAACAGGTAAACAAAATCTTATGTAACTCAGTCTACACTCATTGAATAGTAAATTTAATGTAATGTTGGAAATCTTTTGTCTCAGTTGGTATTCATCTGCTCCTACCAATTTACAACCATAGCAAATCCCTACTTAAGAAGATACTTTTTGATTAAATGTGTCTATATTATTTCTAATAGGGATTCATAGAATAAGAATTAAATCTGTTATTTACTAATATTATTAATGTGCTATCACACAAATTTTACATAAGTGTATGAAAATATATCTTTCCTCTGTTATAACAGATCCAAATTTAATACCCAATAGAATTCAATTATCCCAGGATGGATATGCCATTAAGAATATGAGAGCAAGCTAAACTTCAGATATCAGGGGTCAAATATCCTATATAATAAAAGCATAATATGCAAATTGACCGAAAGGCCAAACTGCAGAATGACCATCCACACAACCATCCGGATGACCATCTGGGACCACGCTATGACACTCTCTGGTGCCAGAACAGCCAAGGCAGGTGCAGTGGGATTGGTAGGGGGCCCGGCCATCACCCCATGATTGCCCTGCAGAGGAAGGCTCAGGCCACCAGCCGGTGAGGAGGTCAATCAGGGGGCTCCATGATCACCTCAAAGAGGGAGGCCCAGGCCACTGACCTGCAGGCTGCAATGGATGGGCGGGGCCTCCCTCTGCGAGGGAAGCCTGGGTCTCGGGTGCCGGAGGGAAGCCAGAAGCCCGGGGAAGGAAGGCCTATTCTTGCATGAATTTTGTGCATTGGCCCTTTAGTTAATAATAATTATATATACCAAGATCTATTGTTAATTAGTTGCTCCTTTGTATTCACTGCTTATTTTGATATATCCAGCTCAGTTCTATTTTGCAAGTACAAAAGAAAAAAATCCTTCTTATTAACAATAAAATATAATTTATACCATATATATTTTCTTATATTTGTCATCACTTATTTTTTAACACAATGTATATTGCTATAGAGCAGAATGGTGCCATCTACATACTTTCTATATATTAAAGACAGAATTTGAAAATTTGGAACAATATGGCCCTCAGGAACATTTCCAACTTTTAATTCAGAAAATAGGACCTTACAACCTCAAGAGCACTCTAAACAATTTCTCACTCCCTTTCTTTTCAGAGGTGTACAATGTCAGGCAGTATGTAAACAGTATAATAAATTGTGCCATTATTTGTTATTGGTGGTAGTACATTGTTTAATAACTGTTTTAATTTTGTTTTAAATTTAAATGTGGTTCAGACTTCATTTAAGACCCCTTTAAAAAGAAATATAACTTCCAACCACTTGACACTTCCTCTAAGTGCCAATAATGTACTCCTGAGATCCTTATAAAGAGACTTCCCCATATATAATTCCCCTCAGGAGAGAAACTTGGTAAGGGCTTGCATGTCTTCATCAGAGATCATATAGATCAACTATTCTATAATGGATGGAACAAGATTAAGAGTGTCATCTTATGTATATATTTTCACAATGTAGTTCTCCAATCTTTGCCTCTTCCTACCTTTCTTGTTGTATTCTTTCAGTATTCTTCCTAACTTTCTTGTCGTATTCTTTCAGGAAAGCTACTGGTTGTAACAGCTCAATGATGCACTTGGAAGTTGTCCTTTTACATAATAACTAGAGGCCCAATGCACGAAATTCATGCAAGGGGCTCAGCCCTCACAGCCCCTCACAGCCTCAGTCTGCCCTTGCAGCCCCAGCTTCGTTCAGAAGGTCGTTCAGCTGTTCAGTCTAATTAGCATATTAGCTCTCTATTATATAGGATGGCTAATTGAGTTAAATACCCTGTAAAAGGAAAAAAGAGAACTCACGTATGTTTTTCTAAATTTCAACATCTCAAACCTCTTTCAAGTATACCTTTAGACATTTAAAAATATATACTTTCTTTTCTATTTTTAAAGAATGTTAAGATTTTTGAAGCCTGGCAATGTAATGTAGGATATAAAATAGCCTGTGTATAGCTATGTAAACATGTATAAATTAGTATGGACTAGAATAAAGATCTCTTCTAAATACTTTGAAAGTCTGGGAAACATCATGCCCACAAGTTGGAAGTTGTGTCTAGTGTACTATATTAGAAGGTAGATATCCTTTAAGGGCTTTGCCTCTTCCTACCTTTCTTGTCGTATTCTTTCAGTATTCCCAGGTGAAAATTTTCACAGTAAATAAGCTAAGCTTATGTTTATTATTAAGGAAAATGTTTTTATGATTTACTTACTATACATCTGTATTGGGTTGTTGTTTTTTAGTAAATTTTACTGAGCTTGCCATTTACAGCTACTACATTAAATGTGTAGCACCCAATAATATTTAACACCATTTAATATTATATTCCTAGCACTCATATTCATATATTATTCTCTCCCAAAAGAGGAATAAAAAAGGAGAAACTACCTTCAGCTTTATAACTATTAAATAGTATTGTATAGTCAAAATATTATTGTTACTTCATTTAGGCAGCAGAGAGCTGTACAAAACTAGCCCTGTGCGAATAAATTGTATTGACTTAGAGTCCATTAATGCAGCCAGGACACAAATTCAGAGAATGAGTATGATTAACATTTCTCTTCTTAAAAACTCTCTTTCCATTCTCCCCCCCACCTCCACCCCCCGCTTCCTCACTTTAACAGATAGTGGCTCAGGAGAGAACTTAAGGAATACTATAGGAATGGAATCCTCTCCTTTCTCTCAGAAAATTGCCACCAGCATGGAATAGTATTTAATTCAGGCAAATAATCAACAGAACTTGTTTTCATATTTAAAAAATCTTAGAGAAGAGGTGATTTGTTGTTGTTTGTTTTTTTTTCAATCCTATTCAGAAATGCTGATTTCAATGCTTAGGTTTGTGCAATTTCTATCTAATCAGCTGGAATGTGTACAAACTAATTGGAAGATCATATTTGAGGCTAATATATTATCTGGGATTTCTTTGAAAAGCCTTTAAAATAATTTATATTCTAAATTCTGGTGTTATTTCACTGGAGCTTTTAGTTTACAATACCTCTTCAATGAAGTACGGCCTCATGAAAGTTAAAAAACTAAAAATTGTAAATAGGTACTTTACCAAGAGTTTAATTTCTTCTTTGAAGCACTAAATGCTGCTTTTCAGGCTTACAAAAGATGAGGCACTTCAGAATTCATTTAAATTATTTATTCTCAACCACTCATAACACGTAAGATGGATAGAGAGTATCATTTGGTAGAATTAAAGTTAATGTGTTTGATTTAAAAGTAGTGTCTGTAGCTCTGAACCTCCACATGGGACACAGTGGAGTGTCAATGCCACTCCTGTGGGTTGTTTTCATCTTCTTAAATCTCGCTTTCAGTTTTAGTCTGAATTTTCTATAGCAAGTATTTAAAAACCTCATTATACAGTGACATACTACATCTGGCAATCCTAGACTGTAAATAGACATAACTAAAAATTAAGAAGGCACAGAGAAAAATAAAAGTGTTCTAACTATTCTTATAAAAAGTTTGTTTGTAAATTAGCTCATGTCTTTTTAGAACCTGTACTACTGTCACAGGAGACTATATAGGAAGTTAAAAACTTAAGAGCAAACCTGGGCAAACATGCTTCTGATAAAGGGAGTGGTGGATTTAATAGACATGTAGACCATCTTCTAGAATTTTATTGCTCACTAGATTTCAAATCCGTGCTGTTTTGAAAACTCAATTAAATGTATTGTTGTTGTTGTTTTTCTTTCTGGCAACATGGTATATAGCAACAGCATGGATTATGGAGATAGAATTTATTCCTGAGTCTATCATTTATAATTTTTTAAAACTGTAAATGATTACATTTCTGTGAGTCTTAATTTTATCTCAATAAAATTGGAAAATAATACTTTCTTTCCAAAAAATGCTTTGATAAAGAAATGATATTAGTGAGGTATATGGCCCACAGTAAATGCTCAAAAATGTTATTTCTATTACCTCCATCTTTTTAGTTTACATTGATGAATTTTTTTTTTCTGGAGAACATTTGGTTTAATATACCTTGACCTCAAATTTTGTCACTTCCACTGTATTTCTCCTGTATATTATAGAGTGCACAGAAGATTCATAACATAGCTGTATAAGATAGAACCATCCAAACTCTATTTATATGTGTTATATTAAATATTTTTATCAGCTGTTAGTTTCAAACTATTAAATGAACTATCAACCTGCTTGACAAAACTTTTATTTCCAGGTCCCAGATTATGATAGACTGATACTTTTGATTTCACTCTCTAGTTTTCATATTCCCACATTGATTCTAAGCCTGGCAAGTGATTAACTTTGACCAATGAAACATTACCAAAGATGATATATGCTGACTTGATAAACACTCGCATATTCTGGCTGCTTCTCTTGGCATGCCCCTTCTTAATTCCATGCTAAAGAAAGCCAGAGAAGGTATTTTTGGAGGTCCATGTGGAAGAAAACTAAGGCCTAAAGTCCCAACTGAACTTCCAGGTGGTGGCTAGAACCAACATGGCTAGCTGAGAGAGGGCATTTGGACCTTGCAGTCAATTCTATAGCCAGTTAAAATCGCACCAAACAGAATAATCACTCAGTCAACCCATAGAATCAAGAGAAATAATAATTTTTAAACTAAAAAAATTAATATGTACTAGAAAAGTTAAAGGACCATGTCCAGGGAGCGAACCTTTTGTCTGTCTTTACTGATGAGGGAAATAAAAGGTAATAGTAAATGTGAGTATATATTTTAAAAGTATAAAGTCTGTCAGTTTTTTTAAACATGAACAATCATTATTTATTAAATCTTAGGAAAATAAAAGTAAATAAGGTCTCTGCTGTTAAGGAGCTCAGAGAACACAAACTGTTCAAGATTGCAGTGCCATAGATTGTCTACTCCTGATTAAACCAATAAATAAATAAATAAATAAATAAATAAATAAATAAATAAAATCATCCCTTGTCTTTCTAATCCCATCCACCAAATGAAAGCTTCAAAAATTTGCAACAACAACCTAATTATAAGGCAAATGGTACAGTTCATCTTATAGTTGTCAATTTTCCTATATCTAAAAAACAAAAAACAACCAAGTACATGTTTAATAACAAAACAAGGTCTGAGAATTGACCATGGATAGTTAGCTGTGGTTTTTTTTAAATCATTGGTACTTCCTGCTTTATTCATCTACGTAATATTTACATTATTTTCCCTAGTACCCATGAGCTAGCGCCCCAAACTCTAACTCATTAAAAAGTTCCATCCACATTTAAACATTGGCTTTAGTCAGTGTTCAACCCAAAATGAGATGTAAATGAAATTTCTGTGGTTATGCAGCTTTTTATCTATGTAAAAATCAATAAGGCTTTCTTCTGACACATTGTATCATCTCTCTTGTGCAACTTAGGCCAATATGTAATCACACATTAAAGTTAGGAGAGTTTAGTCAACTTAAATTCAAAACAAAGAAACAAAAAATCCCCCAAATATTCTGTTATTAAATGCAAATAAAATTTTTAAAATACTTTCTGTGACAGATTTTGGATGGTCATATATATCATTTATTAAATGATATTAATGACCTTAACATGGAAAGTTGTTTGAATAAGGAGAATTTGAGTCAAATGTAACAAAAAAATTTAATTTCCTTCATACAATAAATCAATAAATATGAGCAGAAAACAAATAAAATTTTATTAAATAATTTAAATGGAAATATTGCAACCAATTCATATTATATACATTATGCACACACACATACATGCACACTCATATATACATACACACATATATGTTCTATTTTTTAATATATATTTTTATTGATTTCATAGAGGAAGGGAGAGGGTGAGAGATAGAAACATCTATGATGAAAGAGAATCATTGATTGACTGCCTCCTGCACGTTCCCCACTGGAGATGAAGCCCACAACCTGGGCATGTAACTCTGACCAGGAATTGAACCGTCATCTCCTGGTTCATAGGTCAATGCTCAACCACTGAGCCATGTTGGTCGGGCTATGTTTTATTTCTTGATAGTTTATGCATGCACTCTGCTATAAAGATTTATTTCTGTGCATTTGGAATAATGCTTTGTTTTATATGGCCTCTTCTCAAACAAATGGCAATAAAAACTTTATAGCACCCCATACTGACATATTTTATTTATGGCTCTTGGTTTCTTTCCATTTTTCTTCTAAACCACATAAATCAACATGGGAATAATGAGGTCACTGACAAACTCAGGAGAACAGGTTCAATTCAAAGCATTTAACTTGAAAAAGATCAAGGAAATTAAGAGATGAAATAATATGTAAACTTATCTTCCAATAAAGGATTATCTGTAACTCAATACTTTATACAGATAATTTCCTAACATATAGGATTTGGAAAGCATATTTCAATATATATATATATATTCCTCTTCATTGATTGAGAAAAGTGGCTGTGATTGAAAGTATGGCAATAATGGTAGCAAATACATTTTAGATTTAGCCCACTAGTGTATTTGGGCAAGATGTGACCCACCCTCATTGTTTCTCTCACTATATTCTACTAATTAGACTATTTTGTCTTTGTAATGAACCCTCAGAAGTAATTAAATAATGAGGAAGATTTCTTTTATGAGTCATCTAAACTCAGTCTTGGATTTACAATTTACTTCTCTTCATCATCACCCAAAACTATCAACTTCTGATTGGTCAGTTTAAATTTTAGAAAATTCTATATTCAAATCCCAATACCCCTCTATCTCCATCGCCACCATGCTAGATCAGGTTCCATTATTTTTTTGTTGGATATCTAATATACCATCTATTTTTTATCTTAACATTTTAAAGCAGAAAAAAATGTAACTTTTTGTGTGAGGTACAGCTGCCACTCAGGTGTTGACAGTTCTCCTAATCAGGAAGTAATTCCTCATTGGTGACAAATAGTGTGATATTAGCAAAGTTTCACCCCCAACACAGCTACTAGGCCACTGCAAGTACTATTAGCCACATCTAGAAAATAAGAAGCAGTTTTATTAGTTACCATGATGAATAGTCAAATGGGTTTGTTAATGCAATGTATACTAGAAATTGGTTCTTATTGGTAAATTTTAACTGCTTATGATATATGGATTATAAACATATTTTAGAAAAAAATCCTTTCTTTTTATGAACAGGATATGTGAATTTAGTGAAGACTAATATCTTACCTTAGTCCTGAACCCCATGAAGAATGATAACATATGTATTTAGTGAGAATTTCTTATTGCTCTTCAAATAAGAATTCTGTCTCTGGAATTTTGTCTCACTTCATACCTATGGTGGGGAGTACCAAAAAGGACAAAGTGCTGGGACTTCACTGAATTTTCAGAACAGGTTGTTTTGTTTATATTTGTTCATAAAAGTTTGTTATATAATAAAACAAAAGAATTTCACTGTAACCTTCTACCAAGTTATGTGGGACTCATTAATCTTGCCCAACCACAACATTTTCTCATTACAAAAAGAACCTAAATGCTTTGCATGACCAAATTGACCTAGGTGAGTTCTTAACCACATCTCTAGTACCATCATTTTTCTTACATTCACAATGCTTCCTTTCAACAATATTCTCCAGGCAAGCTTTTGGAAATTTTCATATTATTCTCCTGCTTAAATTATTCAAAAATTCTCAGTGTGCTTAGAATATGATTCAAAATCCTTCCCTGATTGATCATATCCTCACCTTCTTTACACCTTAATGTCAGGCCATTCTCTCCCTAGATTACTGCTTTTGGTACATCCCTACCTTCCTCTTAAGGGCTCTTTCTATGCCTAAAACATTATTATACTTTCTCAACCATTATTTCATTTGTTTGTTATCATTATTTAATTATAACCCTTCTTCAGTCTATTTTTTGGTTTGTGTAACTCCTTTACCACTCAACACAAATGATTTTTAGGGAAAACTTAACTAAATCTCCAAATTAGCTGGGGTTACTATGTTAGTGTATACTGAATATTTCCAATAGAGGGATCTGGTTAATTATTCTGTTCTCAGTGCTCAGTACTCCTTAGTATAGAACAAACATAAAATAAAATATATTGAAGAAAAGTTGCAAAAGAAGAAAAAAGGAACAAATAAAATATAATTAGGAATAATTTACATATGTCACATGCTCTGGGGGATAGCTCAGTACTCCTTTTAGCCTTTCTATGATAAGTACTAGTAAGGAAACTTATGAGTCTTGCTCATAAGTAAACATATCCCTGTTAATTTAAATTACTTTAGGGCCCAAGAATCTTCCTAGTACCACACATGCCTTTTTTCCTACCCCTAAGCTTTTACCCAACTGTTCACATAGGAAAAGGATTATCCAAAACATAATATGCACATCAAATGAGTATGACTTTATGTTCTTCTTGTTAAAAACCAGCTGGAAAGAAAGGATGGCAGATAGGAAGAAAAAACACATTATATTAAGTGGTAAGAAATATGAGGATATATTGAATACATAGAATATGAGCATATAGAATAGGGTACAGAGGCTGAGATGACAAAAAAGACTGGGTTCCTTCAAGTTGGCCTAAGCATGGCTTTAGAATGTTGTGCAACATTTCTGAGTGTAACTCTTAGACCTATGAATTATAATCCTCTTTCTATGTCTAACTACAAACAGCTTACACACTCTTACAACTGCTTCCTGTAAAACAGTAAGATAATAAGTTCCATGTGCATTCCATATGAAATAACTAAGTAAGGAAGAAAAAATACAGTTACATTAATTGAGATATCCGGTGTTGGTTTACTCAAGATGAACTCAGTCATACTAAACTCAATGTCAACTCTTGGAGATAATTAAAGATTTTGAGATACATCACAACAATATGTGATAAATCTATTCATGAAATAAATTACTGCAGTCAATATATACTTCAGTGAGGGGGAAATGCAGTTAAAAATTACCACAAATTTGTTACTTTAATGACCAAAAGAGAAACTCATATCATTTTGAAAGGTAAATTTTGATAGCAGAACTATTCTTCTTCTTTGCTGATGTCATAAAAAGGTCTCAAATATCAGTGGCGTATAGCAACAGTTGTGCATTTCTTGTCTGCATTGCAACATTACATGTGAGCAATTGTGGGTGATAGCTATGACATTTCTCCACATGCCTTATCCTGGCATGTAGAGTGAAGAATCTGCCCCTATCTCGGACATTCCATTCACATGGCAAAAGGAAGGAACAGAAACTACCATATGTTACTTCCTCTCACATTGCATTAGTAAAATAAGTTATACAATCAAGATGATGATGTGATTATAACCTTCGCATAGAAAGTAAGGCCCATGGCAATGAGTGGAAATATGTTAACCACTTATAGAAGTGGCAAAATCTAAGAGAGTAGCATAGTCACAAACAGCAGTTCTGAGAAATCAGGCTTGCATTGTTTGAGGGCTGTAAGTTGTGGTGCATAATAAAAAATTAATAGTTTTAAGCCATGAGAATGAGATAAACAAAGTCTAATGTCAGGCATATATTTAGTCTTTTTATATGGGAAAGCATATCTATAGTCCTTTTATATGATATGTTAAACTTCTAAGGATTTGAAGATAAGTCTCTGAAACTCGAGCATAATTTTCAAAGCATATTTATTTAAAGAACATATCAAAACAAAAAGACTGGATCCAACATGTTTCCTAAAGAACAAGTCATGCCAAACTTTGTTGACATAGTATATGAGAATGTAAAAAGGAAGGAGAGAGATTTTCTCATGATATTCTTGGACAACAAATCCAACGAGATAAATTATCATTCTTTCCCCTCTCCTGTATTTCCATGTTGTCCACAAAAATTCTTTATGAAAAAATATAGCAGATTTCTTTTGAAAGTTAAATACTTGATGTAAAACAAACAAACAAACAAACAAACAGAAAACAAACAAAAAACTTGGCATAGGAAAATAAGACAGGAGCAAAGGCAGGCAGACTCAAAAGAGGGAGACAAGAATGACTTTGATGGTGAGTTTCAGAATATTAGTCTACATATTCTAGAACTCCTCTCTTCTAAATCTCTAAATCACCCTGGTGACTTCTGCTAAGGATGTAGGAGTAGCAAACTTACTCCAGGGAGAAGGCAGCTGTGATAACTGGGGACACACAGAGTCTAAAAATCCTAAAAAGTAACCACTGTCTGGTTGTACTAAAATTCCACATGTAATAATATACAAGCAGTAATCAATTATCATGAGGTCAAGTGTTCCAGAAAATCTAGCGGTTTACTCAATTCTCATCCACACTAACTGTAACTACCCTGGAGATCAATTGCATTTTTAAAGTTTTATTTTATTGTTTAAAGTATTACAAATAGTAGTACATATGTCTCCTTTTTTTCCCATTGACCTTTCCCCGGTCTCCCCTACCCCCTGGCCTATGCCCTCACCCCCCCTTCCCAGTGTCTTGGGTCCATTGGTTATGCTTACATGCATGCATACAAGTCCTTCGGTTGATCTCTTACCCACACCCCCAACCATCCCCTGCCTTCCTGCTGTAGTTTGACAGTTTGTTCCATGCTTCTTTGCCTCTGTATCTATTTTTGTTCATCTTTATTATCCATAAATGAGTGAGATCATGTGTTATTTTTCTTTCACTGACTGGCTTAGAAACATCACTGATGAGAGAGAATCATTGATCAGCTGCCTCCTGCAAGCCCCCCATTCTCAACCCAGGCATATGCCCTGACCGGGAATCGAACTGTGACCTCCTGGTTCATAAGTCAACACACTCAACCACTGAGCCACACCCACTGGGTACCATTTCCTTTTTGTATGTGTGGTAAGAACATTGAAGCTTTATTCTTTTAGCATCTATCAAATATATAATAAAATATTAACTATATTCACTATGTTGAACATTACATTTCTGGAACTTATTCACTTGATAACTGGAAATTTGTACCCTTTGACTAACATCTCTCTGTTCCCCCCACACCTGGACCCTAGTAACCACTATTCTAGACTGTGTTTCTATGAGTTCATCTTTTTTCACAATCATATATGTCATACAGTGTATGTCTTTCTCTATCTGACTTATTTTACTTAGCAAATGCCTTCAAGGTCCAGACATGTTTTTGTGAATGACATGATGTCATTCTTTCTCACAGCTGAATATTACATTGTATATATGTGCCACATGTTCTTTATCATTTGTCAATACACTCTTTTGTTGTTTTCATATCTTGGCTATTGTGAATGATGCTACAATGAACATAAAAGTGCAGGTACTATTTTGGAATCCTATTTCATTCCCTTTGGATCTAAACCCAGAAGTGGAATTGATGAATCATATAGCAGTTCTATATTTAATTTTTTGAGGAATATTCCATACATTTTACTATAGTGACCATACCAATTTACATTCCCATCAACAGTGAACAAAATTTTCCTTTTCTCCACATCTTCACAGGCACTTTTCTCTTGTCCTTTTGATGGTAGCCATCCTAACAGGAATGAGATAATATCTCATTGTTATTTTAATTTCATTTCTCCAATGATTAGTAATGTTGAGCATCTTTTCATGTACCTGCTTGCCATTTTATGCCTGCTTTGGATAAATGTCTATTCAGTACTTCTTGCTAATTTTTAATTGTATCATGTTTTCTATTGAATAGTATGGATTCTTTATATATTTTGGATATTAGTCTCTTATCAGACATATGACTTGCAGGTATTTTAATAGTTTCCTTTATTATGAAGAAGTTTTTTATAATCATGTAGTCCACAATTATTTATTTTCTTCTTATTTTTGCCTTTGCTTTTGGTGTCAAATAAAATCATTGCCAACATAATGGCAAGAAGCTTACACCCTATATTTTCTTCTAGGAATTTTACTGTTTCAGGTCTTAAATTTAAGTTTTTAATCCATTTTTAGTTGTTTTTGTGTATGTTATAAGATAGGGGTATTATTTTATTCTTTTTCCTGTAGCTATCCATTTTTCTTACAGCATTTATTGAAAAGTATCATTTTTTTCCATTTTATATCTGGATTTTTTGTCATAAATTAATTGACCATATATGCATTGGTTTATTTCTGGTATCTCTATTCTGGTTTTATACCCATACTAGAGTCCTGGTGCACAAAATTCATGCACGGGGGGGTTGTGTGTGTCCCTCAGCCCAGCCTGCACCCTCTCCAATCTGGGATCCCTCTCACAATCCAGGACTGCTGGCTCCCAACCTCTCGCCTGCTTAGCTGCCTGATTGCCCCTCACCGCTTCTGCCTGCCAGCCTGATCACCACCTAAGCACTCCCCTGCCAGCCTGATCAATGCCTAACTGCTCCCCTGCCAGCCCAATTGCCCATAACTGCCCTACAGGCCTGGTCACCTCCAACTGCCCTCCCCTGTTGGCCCGGTAACCCCCAACTGCCCTCCCTTGCAGGCCTGGTCCTCCCCAACTGCCCTCCCCTGAAGGCCTGGTCTCCCCCAACTGCCTTCCTCTGCTGGCCTGGTCACCCCTAACTGCCTTCCCCTGCAGGCCATCTTGTGGTGGCCATCTCATATCCACATGGGGGCAGCCATCTTGTGTGTTGGAGTGATGGTCAATTTGCATATTACTATTTTATTAGATAGGATCACACTATTTTGATTACTATATCTTTGTAATAGACAGAAATCAGAATATGTGGTGCTTCCATCTTTGTTTGTTCTTCTTTCTAAAAATTGGCTTGGCTAGCTGGGGTGTTTTGTAGTTCCATGGAAAAAAAACAACACAAAAAAACAAACGAACAACAACAACAAACAAAAAAAAAAACTATTCAAGAAGTGACTTGAAACCTAACAGGATATAAACAACTCAATGGAAAAGGGGTAAAGGATTTGAATATGGATACTTCCTAAATAAGATACATGAATGACAAATAAGTACATGAAAACATGTTTAACATCTTTCATCATTAAGAAAATACAAACTAAACAAATTGAATTTTGCTACATGATTACTAGAATGGCTAAAATGTATTTTTAAAAAGGAAATATAAGTGCTAAGGAGTTAAGCAAGTAGAACTTTCAGATACTCCTGATATGAATGCAAAGTGGTACAACTACTTTAGAAAACTCTTCAGCCGTTTCTTGAAAGTGCCCAAATAACCTAGTCAATCTATCCTTGAATATTTACACAATAGTGGCTTCTTCACAGCAAAAGAAACCATCAACAAAACAACAAAAAGTCCACTGCATGGGAGAACGTATTTGCCAATGTTATATCCAATAAGGGCCTAATCTCCAAAATTTATAGGGAACCTCATACATCTTAACATAAGGAAGATAAACAATCCAATCAAAAATAGGCAAAAGACTTAAATAGACACTTTTTGAAAGTGGACATATGGAAGGCCAAGATACATATTAAAACATGCTCAAGGTCACTAATCATCCAAGAGATGCAATTCAAAACGACAATGAGGTACCATCTTACACCTGTCAGAATGGCTATCATCAACAAATCAACAAATGACAAGTGCTGGCAAGGATGTGGAGAAAAAGGAACCCTCGTGCACTGCTGGTGGGAATGCAGACTGGTGCAGCCACCTTGGACAACAATATGGAGTTTCCTCAAAAAACTAAAAATGGAACTGCTATTTGACCCAGTAATCCAACTTCTAGGAATATATCCCAAGAAACCAGAAACACCAATCAGAAAGAACATATGCACCCCTATGGTCATAGCAGCACAATTTACAATAGCTAAGGTTTAGAAACAGCCTAAGTGCCCATCATCAGATGAGTGGATTAGAAAACTGTGGTACATTTACACAATGGAATACTACGCTGCAGTAAAAAAAAAAAGGAACTCATACCAATCGCAACAGATGGATGGACCTGGTGAGCATTATGCTAAGCAAAATAAGCAGGTCAGAGAAAGATAAATAGCGCATGATCTCACTCATTTGTGGAATATAATGATCAACATAAACTGATGAACAAGAATAGATACAGAGACCAAAAAGCATCAAACAAACTGTAGAACTTCAATAGGAAGGCAGGGGGTAAGAGATCAACCAAAGGACTTATATGCATACATATAAGCATAACAAATAGACACAGACACTATGGGGGTGAGGGCATGTGCTGGGCGGTAGTGGTGGACAGGGAGGTCAATAGGGGGAAAAGGAGTAAGTGCTGCAGAAATAAATAAATAAATAAATAAATAAATAAATAAATACATACAAATCTTTATACAAAGACCTATATTTATATCAGCTTCATTATAATTTATTATAAAATTACAAACCATAAATAGCCCAAATAATTATTTTCTAGTAAATGAATAAACAAATCGCAGTATGTATATTTAATAGAGTCTTGTGGAACAATAAAATTAACATGCAACACTACAGATAAATTTCATGAAAAAAAAGGACAGATACAAAGGGATACCTACTATATGATTTTATGTATGTCACTTTCTGGAATAGGCAAAAATCAAGGGAAATAAATCAGATGAATGGTTTCCAGTGACTAGGAATTGGGGTATGTTATGGATTGCAAAGCCACAGGGAACCATTTTAATTTATGAAAATATTCTACATCTTGATATATAGTAATTATATAACTTATACAATTTAAATTGTATTTAATTATATACTTAAAAGAGTGTATTTTAGCATATTTAAATTGCAACTTGATAAACCTAAATTTTTAAAAACTGTTGAGAAGGAGGTTGATATAAGCTTGTTTGATGTGACACTATAGGTGGGTAAACACTGGTACATTCTTCTGTCACTTTATTTCAATACTAGAGGCTTGGTGCATGAAATTTGTGCATGGGTGCAGTCCCTAGGCGTGGCCGGTGGTCGAAGCATGTGCATCTGGTATGGAAGGGCAGGTTCCAGCTAACCTCTGGGCCCTGGTCAGCACCTGGGCCCCGAGTCCTTGCGCACCCTCCTCCACCTGAGTCATGATGCCCAAGTCCCCATGAGGAGACGCGGTGAACACGACTGGACGCTGCAGGCCTGGGCACAGTGTGGGCTTCTGGGCCGCCCAGTGGCACCGCATGGTAGTCAGGCAGACAATGTGCTCTCTCCCATCCGGCCTCGCAGACCAGCTCTTACACGAACCCACGGGGAGCCCGACTGGGCCCTGCACCGACTCACCCGGAAGAGGCTGCACGGGTGCGGTGCAGGCTCTACACAGGCGCATGGGCTTCCCCTGCACGCGAGCCCTGGTGTCCCGGGGGAGGGTAGCAGGGGGAGTGAGAGCAAGCTCAGCAGACACCCCGCATTCTCACCTCACCTCCATCCCCATCCCCCTGCCCCCAGGTAGCTGGTGAAAGGTCGCAGCCCCCTGCCCCGGCACCGCGGGAGGTTGGTCGCTGCCACCCACCCCTAGTTCTCCATCCCAGCCCAGGCCAGCCCCAATTGGGCAATCAGGGCCTGTCAGCCACTGGTCACCATCTACAGAGAGATTGGTCAGGGCCAGGCCTCCTGCCTGGCTCCCTCAGTGCCTGGGAGCTGTGTGGTGGCCCTGCCCCCCAACACCGCCACTGATCACAATCTGCAGGGCAATCAGCGGGGCTATCAGGGCCCCCGCTCACACCTGCCTTGGCCTGGCACCGCCCGCTCACTGGATCCACCATCCCGCCGCCGCCGTTCCACTCTCCTTGGGGGCCATAGGGGCTGGCAGCGCCTCCACTGTGCCCTCTGCCAGCTACAAGTCGCTGACACCCGCCATGTTTCATGCCGCCCCCTGGTGGTCATCGCAAGTCATAAAGAGTGGTTGACCTCCCAGTCATACTCCAGTCGAACAATTTGCATATTAGGCTTTTATTATATAGGATTCTATTAAAAATTCTGATCAAGACATTTAAAAAATATGTTGAATTAAAGACAAATAAAATACCATATACAAGCCCTAGCCAGTGTGGCTCAGTTGGTTGGGCATAGACCAAGAAGTCTCTGGTTCGATTCCCAGTCAGGGCACATACTCAGGTTTGATACCTGGTCAGGGTGCATGCAGGAAGCAACCGGTCAATCTTTTTCTCTTTTGTCAATATTTCTCTTTCTCTCTCTTCCTCTCCTTCCCCTCAGTCTCTAAAATCAATTTAAAAACACATTTTAAAAAATACTGCATACAAAAGGTATGAGATGCAGATGTAAAGTGAATAGAACAAAATCCATAGTTTTAAAACACATATACTAAAGAAGAAATAATGAGCTTATCATCTATTTCAAGATATTAGAAAAGATAAAAGCAAAATATCCCAAAAGCAATAGAAGAAAGGACAATAGCAGTGATCTAGAAAACATCCATAATAAGAAGAATCACATATATAAAATTTGGTTCTTCAAACAGAAAAGGTAGAAAGGGAGGAGAGAGAGAGGAATGATATAGTCAATAACAGCAAATAACAAGTTAAATCTAACAACGCTGTACATACTACGTACATTGAAAATACAGTAAGTAGATATTATGGGTAACTTTATGCCATGCAATTTTAAATTTTTGTTAAGCTATTATCTACAATATAGTTTTAAATATTTAAGTGTTTTTATAATTTTATACATGTTAGCACCACCACGCTCAATAAATACAACAGTTCGATCAGCCTAAGAGTTTTCCTCAAGCCCTTTATGTCAATGCCCTTCCCCGTCATCCTGCCCTAAGTAACCAGTGGTCTGCTTTTGGTCCCAGTTCTGCACCTCTAGAATTTCTTATAAATGATTTTTTAAACAAATCACACAGAAGTATTCATTGGTATTTTATTTCAGTTAACATAGTGTTTTTGAAATTCATCTGTGATTGCACACATTAATACTTATTTTCTATTTCTTGCTGAGTTATATGCCATGGTATGGAGATATTAAAATTTATTACTCACCAATTGATTGCTTCTGTTTAAGACTATAATGAAAAATCTTGCAGAAAACCTTGGTGTATGTCTATCTTTTCTGTATTGTTTTCTGTTATATCTGTCCTCAATAGCATAATTTTGCTAAAACATAGTGGGGCTCATTATACATTTTTTAAATGAATGGTTATGTTCTTCAAGTGGCATAGCACAGAGAAATTGAGAGAACATTGCTCCAAAAGGCAAAGAGAGTTTGCTGACGGCACCAGTGACACCGTGCATTCCCTTAGGTGAGTCACTGAAAACCTCAATTTAACCTCCACTTGTCAAATGAGAAAAATAATGAGTCCTTGCCTTGGAGGAGTGATGTGAGGATTTATAACATAACACTGCATGCAAAATTGCTCTGCGTTTTAGGGAAAGGAGTGCAATTTAAATACGGCACATTATGTTCATATTTTATATCAGCTTGCATCCCTTTCTGTTGTGTTCTGGTTAAATCAGTTTTAACAAAAGTTAATAAAAAAATCTAGTGTTGTTCTAATGCCACAAAATAATTCTAATGGTTCCAGAAAAAGCACATCCTGAAGCTAAGTCAATAATTACATAGTAATACTATGCTTCATAATTGAAATACCACTAAAAATCTCCAAAGAATATTTCAACAGTTAGTAGACCTCATCTACTTGCCGTGACCTTGAGATCTCACTGCATATAGAACAAAATAACTCCTGCAGTCCACACTGCCTGTATATCAGTGTGAGTACAAAATGATTCATGAGAACAAATTCATTAGATATATGACATAACTGCATTTAATTGAACTCATATACTTCTCTGCAATAAAATGAAAATGTCAGAAAACTAGTTATATACTAATTTACTTTTCTCTTAGCTACAATGATAAATTGGAATTTCATTTTTGTGACCAATAATCCTTTCTTTGCAGCCTAAAAGATGGAAACTTGAAAGGAAAATGCGGGGGGGGGGGGGGGGGGGCGGGCGGAATTCCAAAGTTAAAAGTGACTTGGATCATAGCAAGTAGTACAGTTGGAGAACACTAGAGTTTGAGCATCTTAAAATTGTAATGACTAAAATTTAACAGAACATAGACACAACTTTGCATAAGTAAGAGTGGAGATAGATTTAGCAAAGCAGTAGTGTTAAAATATACAGAATAAATTTACAAAAATTCTGAAATCATTAGAATTTCAAAAGATTGTGCATTTTAAGTTCAAAACAAAATGAACACAGCAGCTATATTCAATAAAGAGCAATTAACCAAATAATTGTTGAAACAAATGTAATCAATATGTCTTCATACTAGAGGAATTCAGCACATAAATTTCTTACATCAGTGATTCTTAAAGCTAGCTACACATTAGAATCACCTGAAAAGTATCAAAAATAACAACAAAAGACAAACAAACAAAGAATGTCCAGAAAACATCTGAGATATTAGGATTATTTCGTCAGAGTGACGCACAGGTATTAGTATATTTTCACAATGCCCCTCATGTCCCCTCAGGTGATCTATACTAATAAAAGGGTAATATGCTAATTAGACCAGTCATCTTCCGGATGACCTTTTGGAAGTCCTTCCAGACAAAGCCACTGTGGAGGGCAGAGGCAGAGGTGGTTAGGTGCGATCAGGCCAGCAGGGGAGAGCAGTTAGGGGTAACCAGGCAGGCAGAGGCAGTTAGGTGTGATCAAGCAGGCAGGCAGGTGAGTGGTTAGGAGCCAGCGGTCCCAGATTGTGAGAAGGATGTAGGGATAGGGCCAAAACTGGCAGTCAGACATCCCCCAAGTGGTCCTGGATTGGAGAGGGTGCAGGCCAGGCTGAGGGATGCCCCCCTCTTGTGCATGAATTTCGTGCACCAGGCCTCTAGTTCTAATTTAAATCTGGAGGCAAAAATCCACTGTCTTGGAGAGAACTAGTATGTGCAACAGTTCTTAAATTATTCTCTGTAAGGATATTATATGGGTTTGGTAGCCCCACTTATTTTGCCTGATTCATAATTGACAAAAATTTAAACTATTCTTTTTCAACTGATATGTAATGTTTAGTGTTGTCTACTTGTATGTATCACTATTTTTTGTGAAGTTGGCTGGACAATAAAAACATAACCTTTATGACACATACAAAAATCACTACGTCAGTGAGGGGGAGGCACTTGCTAGACTAGTATTGCTGCCTGCAATCTGGACCAACACAATAGCCCAACCTAATATTCCTTTCAAAGGTGAAAAGTTTTGGGTATAAACAGAGAGAAGGAAAAATAGTAGCTATGTGTAAAGGAATGAATAAATGAGTTATGTACTGAGGGAAATGAAATATTACATTAATACCTTGAAAGAGGCTCAAAGCAATAGATGATACTGTTTCTTAGCTCCAGATGCCTAAAAACGTGAAGCCATATATTGCTGACACCACCCCTGCTTTTGGAACCTTATGGGATCTTATGAAAGTCTGTAAATATGAGTTGCCTTGCTTTGGAAGATATATTTTTATACCACATAATGATGGACTAGATAGTTATAACTGAATAGGGTTCTAGTAACACGCCAGTATCTTTTGACTTTTATGGTTGTTTTGCCACTAGGAATTTTTGTTGGAAAACAAGAGGGTGGACTGCGATATATATATATATATATATATATATATATATATATATATATATATATGGCCTTTATCCCCATTCTACTTAATGTGCTTCCTACATAGAGTTCCTAAAACCCTTGCAAATTCCTATGGGATAAGAGCTGGAGGAACATGTTTTGTTCTAATGAGGTGGCTCTGGGTGAGCTGTTGAATGGCTTTTAGACCAGGGTTGGTCATCAGAATGACCAAATCATGATTAGAAGTTTGGAGGTTTCCGCTCCGTACCCAATTATCCAGAGAGGAGAGAGGGGATGGAAAGGGGATAGTAATTTATTATGCCTACATTAGGGAGCCGACATAAAATCCCAATAATACAGGCTGCAGAGAGGTCCTAGGCTGATGAATACATCTATGCATCAGTAGTGTGATCCCTCCAAATCCACAGGGACAGACACTCCTGCTCTCAGGACCTCCCAGACCTCACCAGATATATATCTTCATTGTCTGGTTATCAGTATCCTTTATCACATCCTTAAAAAAAAAAAAAAAAAAAAAAACCCTGCTAAATGTTAAGTGTGTCCCTGAGGAGGGGGGTGGTGGGGACCTCAGATTTACTGCCAATTGGCCAGAAGCACAGGTGACAAAGTGAACTTGCACTTCACATCTGCAGTGGGACAGGAGCGGTCTCGGGGCCCTGATCCTTTAACCTGTGGGACATCTGACACTCCCTCGGTTACACAGTGTCAGAATTGAGTTAAACCGGAGGACACCCAGCTGGTGTCACGGAGAGCTGCTTGGTGGGGAAAAGAGCCACACCCGGTGCCAGAAGTGCCGTGTGTGGTGGTGTGAGAATAAGGAGTAACACTGGAGAAAAGACTGAAAAGTTCCCCTCTCTATGAGCAAAAGAACAGTAAAACACAAAAATAATACATTCTGTTTTATTAAGAATAGTTCTCTAATTTTTCCTTGTACATATTTCCCATGCTCACGATCCAAACTACCTTTAGAGTTTTATATTTCTCGTGTTTAGGCTAATGTTATAGAAGAGTAAAAAGCTAGGAAAATTCCCGGACAAGCAGCACAGGGAAACTAAGACAGAGAGTTAAGCAGCAGTTTGCAGCCACATAGTAAATCCTATCTTCCCTAAACCAAGGATATTTAAGACTAAATGGTTTGCTCTTCTCCCCAACCAGAGGGTAGTTTATATAAATCACCCTACTCAGAGAGATAGATAACAGAAATCCAATTAGTGCCATTTGCCAATCATACTCAAGGACAGACAAATTAAGAGGATAAATCTTATGTTGGTACATCAGCATATAGCTGATGAATATTCTATTGAACCCCATCTAAGACCTCCCCTAAAGCCCCAGCCTTTAAAACCCCTGAAAATGAAGGTCCCAGGGTAGTCTCCCTCCAGGGAGCATGCCCAGGCCATTCCTTTTCCCCAGTCTTTCCTCCACAGGAATGCATCCCCTAACCTGTAATGGACTCCGTGAGACTTGCAACCAGGGGAGCAATGGGCAGAGGTACCTTGTCCCGGCTCACCCCTTGAACCTGTTCCCAAGGCCCCCTTTTCTCTGACTTCCCAGTGAGCCAGAACAGCCCAGCCTAGGCTCTCCTGCTGCTTCTTCTATGCCCTTCCTTGTTTCACTGCCCTAAGTGTGTTTTCGCTGTGGCCAAAAAATTCTTGTTTGCTTCCCTACACTTTGTCTCTTGATTGAAATCTTTCCTTCAAGAAGACAAAAACCCAGGTCTCCTTGTCTTGCCAGTAACACCATTATTGTTTCTTTTAACTGCAGTCGCCCCACCTTTGCACTGTAACACACAAAGCAAACAAAAGCTACAGAAGGGTGACCTCTATTTCAGGCACTGCCTATGTGTTCCCTTGTCCAAACCCTGGCTTCAAATTGCTACTTTTGCTCCACCTAATTTTTTTTTTTAATTCTAGTTCTTTTTTATTTTATTTTAATATATTTTATTGACTTTTTACAGAGAGGAAGAGAGAAGGATAGAGAGTTAGAAACATCTATGAGAGAGAAACATCAATCAGCTGCCTCCTGCACGCCCCCTACTGGGGATGTGCCCGCAACCAAGGTACATGTCCTTGACTGGAATCGAACCCGGGACCCTTCAGTCCACAGGCCAATGCTCTATTCACTGAGCCAAACAGGCCAGGGCTGCTCCACCTAATTGATGACTCAGTCAGATATGATCTCTAGCTTCTAGATTTGACCAACTACCAGTATTCAAATGATTGTCTCTCATGCGCAACTATATTTCTTAGAGTTTTGGGTTAAATTTTAAATAAAAATTAAACTGCTTGAAGAAATCTAGCAGGAAAAATAATGTCTTGACATTAGGCAAGTTTTCAAACATGATCAGAGCTGATTGTGGTTTTTTATATTTATTTTATTTTTTTATCAAGCAACTATTTTACAGAGCACACATACATTCTCTTAAAATATATAGCTGAATTATTTTCTTAAGAAGTAGGGGTTGGGAAGTGAGGAAGAAAATTACGACCGTTTAACATACTTCCTACAGCTGGAAGAGGGGAAAAATAAAATATTAGAAGCATAGAATCACAGTGCATTGGAGATAGATTGGACTTTAGGAAAAATATGGCTTGTCATTTTCATGTGATTTGTGTTTCATGATTAGGTCTCATGAAACTTGAAGTGATGCTTGAAGGTTTGTAGTGCAATGGTGACTCAGCTATTAAAAAACCGAGCTTCACAACAGCAGTTAACTTACCTGAAATAAAATGTATGTGAAGTGATAAAACTGGATTATCACCCACATTTTTCGCTGTGAAATTTGTAAACTTAACCTTTGGTGGTACCTAGTCTCTTAAGCATAACTTAATTTGTACTTATAATTGACCAATCTAATTGTAGGTTGTAATTGTACCAACTTGCAATTGACTAACCTACACACAGGAATAGGATTGCCTAGGGAAACACCTGAGCTCCGGAACAGAGAGTCTGAGCAGCGCTTTAGGCGGGTGGGCACGCCTGACCTCTGGAGCCTGGAGGATAGAGTCCGGGGCCCAGGAGCCGCACATCGCCCGCTGGGAGGACAGGCACCACCTCAGGCTCCCTCCCTCGGGGTGCCCCCCAGTCAGGTCAGAGGACTCTGCTTGCCTCTACCAGCTCACACCTGCTGCCACCACCACCCGCCACAAGGTCTCAGCCCCTGGACAGGCGGCCTCCCGACGTGCCCGGGGGCTCAGCACACAGCATGTTGGACACTGTCCGAAGGCTCTGCGCAGGGAGGCCTCCGAGGGGTTGTCCCAGGCCCACCAGCGCGATCCCTGGGCCACAAGAAGGACTCCTGGGCTGCGTGAAGGGCGCCGGTGAAGGCGATGGGCCAGTGCCCATGGCTGGGCTGCCCCCGGGGGATCCAGGCCAACCTCAGGGGACCACCATACGGAGCACTGTCGCTGGAACACAGGCAGCGAAGATCCTCAAAGACTGTGCCAGCAGGATGCCGCAGAGCAGCCACACACGACGTTTTGTCCTTCAACACCTGCGTCCAGCGCAGCGTCCCGCCGGTAGCTGGACTGACCGCTCCTGGCTCCTCCCAGGCGCGGCACACCCCTGGGAGCAGGCGGCCCAGGAGCCTGCAGGGAGGCAGCATTGTCTGGAGAGAATGTCAAAGCCATAATAAACCGACTCAATGCAGGAAAAAATGGCACACACACACACAAAAACAGCAAACAAACAAAAAACCCAGAAATATACTTAGAATTCCATAACCCTATGAAATGATTTAAATTTAAACGAAAAGTACACAAACCTCAAAACAGAAGAGTGAATAAGAAATAAGCAAGAATGATCAATATAGAGTATCTTAGGAGGTTACATGTGGAATGATGGACAAGTCACAAGGAAGAGGCAAATACTAATGGTCAAGTAGAAAAAGAGCTATACTGACAAATATATGGTGGTCAACATTTTTATTATGCTATCATAAATCATTATATTGTTTTTTTATACTTAGAAAGTATCACCTTAGAGAACAAGAGACTTTAAGTGGATTTTTTTAAAAGGAAAAAAAAAGAAATCGGTTTTCATTCTAAAAGTCACCTGAAAAATATGGAAATTTCTATTTTTTTACCATCTGGATATAGAAGGTACCATGTAGTCCTTAGATCCAGGTCTCAGTGAATGCCTCTGGTGCCAGCCTTCCCTAAAGGGGAGAGGTTTAAATAGAGAAATGTCAATGCCCCATTCAGAGAGCACTAATTTGCTCAAAGATTTGATAGCATTTTGAGTGCTCAGCATTGGGAGGACCTGCTGTGTATATATGTGTTTTTCCCCCCAAAGAACAAAATCAATATTGCAGCAAAATAGGAAGAAACACTATAAAAGAACACCATAAACTGTACAACCTAGTGAAATTAATTATTAAACAACATATATTGAATTTATTTATTTCTAATATGAATGTAAACGAGTATAGTTGTTAAGGAACCTGCATGGTATCTCCACATAATCTGGGTTTGGTGGCTACTCAGGCTTAATTCTTACCATATAATCCCAGGTTTTGGCTGCTGCAGCTATTGCCTCTGATCAAAGAAAAATCACCTGGGAGACCATGGTGCCTTACTGCTTTCTTTATCCTCTGGCTACATATCTACCTGCTGAGATTGCTCCAGATAGTAGAAGGCTTTCTACAAAGAAGATAGGAATTCAGGTAAATGTTTGTGCTGCATTGTTTTAATGCATAATATTCAAAACTTTATAATGAACAATTGCTGATGAATGACAGGAAGGAACTCACAAGGTGGAGTTGCTTCACTAACCCCTGCTATTGTGTTGTTGAAGGACAAGAACATGAGTTGTGGCTGGCTCAACCATTCCTCACTACCCTAGAATCCAACATAATATCTAAATAGAGCTAGTTACGGGATAAAATTATGAACATGTAGTCAGTAATACATTAAATGGAGGTATTGTGTCCCCACTACCTATGCCGTCTATGCCAGGTAAGAAAATTATTTTGGAACCAAAGCGGGTGAGGGACAAGAACCCTTAAGTAATAGAAAAAAAGTAATGTTAAAAAGGCCAGGAGTATAAACTCCTTCCCTGAAAGTATGCTCTCTTTGAGGAATACTTTGGAAAGACTAACATAAAATTCAAGGCAATGAGTCTACATAAATCAGTGGTTCTCAACAGGAGGTGATCCCCTTCACCTTCCCAGGATATTTGGCAATGTTTTGGTTATCACAACTTAAAGAGCGCTAATGGCACCTAGTGGTTAGAGACCAGGGATGATGTTAAACATCATACAATTCACAGCCCCATACAACAGTTACCCCACCCAAAATCCAATGGTGCTGGGGATGAGGAATCCTGGTATAAAGTAAGTCAGTAAGTAAGGCCACAATAAAATTTCTCTAAAAAATAATCACATCCAAAAGAGTTATTACAGAAAGGTTATCATGAAAAAGTATCACACAGAAATGCATTTTTCTACCAAATGAACCTCTAGTATATTGTAAAAGCTACCTGAATATGTGTTTTACACATTTTTAATACTGAACTGAATTCTATAGGTCTTAGGGAAAGGAAAAGAGAGTCCATTGACCTTCATTTTTATTTTTTATTTTCATATCCATGGAGTAAATTGTATTCTATAATTGAAACTTGCAATTAACATGAGGGCTATGAAGGCTGTAAAAAGTTACCTTTTAGTATTATTTGTAGTTTATGATTAAAATATAAATGGCTATTAATTTGATAAATAATTTAGCTTTATCAAATATAGACTATTACATGGGAAAATAATGTGTCCCAATTCCTTCTAACCATACTTCTTGTGACTAACTCAAAAAAAAATGAAATCTGCATGTAGTCTACATTTTTAATGTCAATTTTCTTAATTATGGCTTTTCACTCTTATTTCTAAGTTCCCCTGAAAGGAAAGTAAATTTGCTTGAATGTCACTTTACTAACTGCAGCCATTTTTAGATAATTGATACCATTTGAGGTCATTATATAGTGCTCTCTAAACTTCTATGCTGTGGTGTCTTTGTTTGGGTTTCTGGGATTAGCATCTGCTGGGACTAGAAATGTCAAAATAGAAAATTTTAAAAAGAAAGGAAAAAAACATTCTTGATAAAAAAAAATGGGTCAAGACAACATATATTCTCAAGTGGATAAATTAATTTCCTGGATCATTCAAGCCCAAATTATAATTTAGAAAAAATATTCAATTTAAACAACATTTATCTAGCAACTACATTGTACAATAATGTACAACATGCTGTAGAGGATAAAAAGATAATTGGCTCAGTGGTTGAGCATTGACTTATGAATCAGGAGGTCACAGTTTAATTCCTAGTCAGGGCACATGTCTGGGTTGTGGGCTCAATCCCTAGTGGGATGCGTGCAGGAGGCAGCAAATCAATAATTTTTTTTCATCATTGATGTTTTTATCTCTTGCTCCCTCTCCTTTCTTCTCTGAACTCAATTAAAAAAAAAAAGAAAAGATAATCATGGCCCAGTGTTTCCATGGCCCAACTCTAGAGATAAAACACCAGGTTTGCAATCCAATTTTATATTTAAGGTCATACCTTGTTATACTTCAATTTCATCATTTGTAAAATTATAGTACCTATAAATTTAGTGGTGTTGTGAGGGTCAAATACTTAAAATAGTTCCTGTATAAGTAATCCATCACATTTTCTAAGGTAACCTATCTAATAAAAGAGTAATATGCAAATTAACCATCACTATGCTACACCCAGAAGCCATGCCCACCAGCCACACCCACAAGCCAATCAGAGAGGATATGCAAATTAACCCAAACCAAGATGGCTGCAGCCACAGAAAGCAGGAGGGAGGCTTGGGTTTCCCTGGCAATGGAGGAAGCCAAGCTTTCCACATACCCTGGTGGGCCCAGGCCACCACTCAAGGGTACAATGTTTCAATTATAGAAGGTAAATAAATTCCAACAGAAATGGCAGCAGCCACTGAGCTGGAAGAGCAGGAGGCTAGGGTTGCACCAGGCGATGGAGGAAACAAAGCTTATGCAGCCCTGGCCAGCTCAGGCCTTCACTCCAGGCTACAAAGTTTCAATTATAGAAGATACATAAATTCCAACAGAAATGGCTGCCACCATGGAGTGAGCAGGAGGCTTGGTTCTACTCCAGTCTACAAAGTTTCAATTGTAGAAGATAAATAAATTCCAGATACCAGGGCCTCTGCTTGCATCGCTGGGGGTGTGGCTGACCTGCAAACCAACACAGGCCCCTCACCCAGGCCGCCCCACACACCAAGGGAACCCCCACCCTGATCCGGACCACCCATCAGGACAAACTAGCTGGCCCCCACCCTTGCACCAGGCCTTTATCCTATCTAATAAAAGAGTAATATGCAGATTGACCATCACTCCAACACACAAGATGGCTGCCTCCAGGTGGTCAAAGATCCTGCCCCCATGTGGACACAAGATGACCACCACAAGATGGTTAGCAGGGGAGGGCAATTGGGAGGGACCAGGCCTGCAAGGGAGGGCAGTTGTGGGTGATCAGGCAAGCAGGGGAGGGCAGTTGGGAGGCACCAGGCCTGCAAGGGAGGGCAGTTGAGAGGGACTAGGCTTGCAAGGGAGGACAGTTGGGGGTGATCAACCCTGCAGGGGAGGGTAGTTAGGGGTGACCAGGCCGGCAAAGAAGGAAAGTTGGGGGCAAACAGGCTGGCAGGGGTGCAGTTAGACATCAATCAGGCTGGCATGGAGTGGTTAGGGGGTGATCAGGCTGGCAGGCAGAAGCGGTTAGGGGCAATCAGGAAGGCAGGCAGGCAAGCAGTTGGGAGCCAGCAGTCCTGGATTGTGAGAGGGATGTCCGACTGCCCGTTTAGGCCCGATCCCGTCGGACATCCCTCCAGGGGTCCAAGATTGGAGAGGGTGCAGGCTGGGCTGAGGGACACTCCCCCCCCCCCCCGTGCACGAATTTTGTGCACCGGGCCTCTAGTTTTAAAATAAAATTTTACTAAGTAGGAAAGGACTTCCATACTGACAGATCAGAATGAGCAAAAGTCCAGAAATGGGAATATGCAGGATTGTTAATAAATGATAAGTGATTTGGTGAACCTCTTTTAATGGGATTGATTAGAACTTTCAGTAGTCAGTTCTAATGAGAAAAGCCAGGTTAAAAACAAAATATTGAGAGGTTTGAATGCCATGCTAATAAGTTCAGATTTGTGTGTATGTTGCAGGGGAAGGGTGGGATGCATAATGAAAAGTTTTGAATAGGAACTTCATTTATCTAAGTTTTAAAAAGCAATTCCATTGTCAATGTGAACTCTGAAGTGAAGGGTAAAAAAAATATAGGATGGAGAAGAATTTAGGAAGTATTGTGATAAATCAGATAAGAGATACAATGCATGATCCAAAGTAATGGGATTAAGAATGAAAAGTGCTAATAATGGAGAAATTACAGTAGAAAATTGAACAAATGTTTTCTTTGTGAGAGTTGAGTGGGAGAATTTATATTGGTTAGCTTATTTTCACTTAGATTTCCCCTACCAATTTGCAATTTCACTTTTTCCAAGAATAGTTGATGGTAACTATCTCAAGTTACCAAGATTTCCTCTTACTATCAAAGTTTATGTAAAGCCTACAACACAAGTAGGTAAGAACATTCCACTCTTCACTTGATAATTTAAGCTCAAAGGGAGTTTAATGTTACAATGAATCAGACATGGCTCATGAATATTATATTTTCATGTATATACATATATTTTTAATCCTCACCCAAGGATATTTTTTTCCATTGATTTCTAGGGAGAGTAAAAGGGAGGAAGGAGGAGAAGGAGGAGGAGAGAGAGAGAAACATAGATGTGAAAGAGACACATGGATTGGTTGCCTCCAGCACAAGCCCCTACTGTAGCTAGGGAACCTACAACCAAGGTATGTGCCCTTGACTGGGAATGAAACCTGAGACACTTTGGTCCACAGGCCAATGGTCTAACCACTTAGCTAAACTGGCCAAGACAGAACATTATTGTTTTTCTATGGCTACTAATAAAATCTTTGAAAAAATTCCAAGTTAATTTCTGCAGCACCAAAGTGGAATTTTGTGGTCTCAAATGAATAGTGGTCTAAAGATACCCATAAACTGAAATGAAAAAGAACAATACCTCAATATAGAAAAGCGGGTAATAAACATGAAAAGACATTCAACTATACTTATAAAAATCCTGAAAATTCTAAACACAATAAGCTTTTCTCCTATCAGATAGACAAAGAACAAAAAATTTAATAAGATATTTTGTTGAGGAACAGACGCTCTTATACCACTATGGAAGGATGGCTGGTATCACCTATTGTAGGTCAATTTGGCAATATCTTTCAACTTTAAATGAACATAACTCTCTGGGGTATTTATCTTTTAAAGTACACTTCAAACAGGGTACCAGATATTTTAGTTCATAATTGTTTCTGATACCAAGTGCTTAGAAATAATTGATATGCCCCTCAACTGACTGTTAAATATACCATAGTACCTTATTCAATAACATAATAAACAGGCATTAAAAAGGATCAGGTGACTCTGATACGGCACTGATTTGACATAACTTCTAAAATATAGTAAGTGAAAAATACAAGACATGGATGTCTGTATAGTAAAAGCAAATATGGGTATGAAAAATAAAAAATAGTATCACATGTGTTTGTATTTAAGTAGAATACTTCTGCATGGATTCACAAAATAATCAGTAACAGAAAGTATATTTCATATGGAGAATAGTGTTTTGGGAGTGCTAGAGAGAAGGGTATCTTAGTATTTATGGTGTAAGCTTATGTCCATCTGAATTCTGTATTATGCGCCTGACTTATTCAAAACACATGTTAAACCATAATGTTCATGAAAACATAAAAATGCTGCCTCTTGGGCTTCATCGTAAATGTAGAAGGGCTTTAATTGTCATCAAATTCTCAAAGGGGTCTCTCTATCTATCCATATCTATCTATCTATCTATCTATCTATCTATCTATCTATCTACCTATCTATTATCTATCTATCTATCTATCTATCTATCTATCTATCTATCTATCTATCTATCATCTATCTACCTATCATCTATCTATCTCTGTCTCTCTCTCAAATGTTGAAAATAAATATTGCTTTCTATTTTCTTCAAACCCTGTCAATTTACATAACTACTAGAGGCCCGGTGCACAAAATTCATGCATGGGGAGGGTTGCCCCTCAGCCCAGCCTGCACCTTCTCCAATCTGTGACACCTCAGGGGATGACTGACTGCCTGTTTAGGCCTGATCCCAGTGGGATCGGGCCTAAATGGGAAGTCGGACGTCCCTCTCACAATCCAGGACTGCTGGCTTCCAACTGCTTGCCTGCCTGCCTTCCTGATTGCCCCTAACCGCTTCTGACTGCCAGCCTGATCACCCCCTAACCACTCCATGCCAGTCTGATTGATGTCTAACTGCACCCCTGCCAGCCTGTTTGCCCCCAACTTTCCTCCTTTGCCAGCCTGGTCACCCCTAACTGCCCTCCCCTGCAGGGTTGATCACCCCCAACTGCCCTCCCTTGCAGGCCTGGTCCCTCTCAACTGCCCTCCCTTGCAGGCCTGGTGCCTCCCAACTGCCCTCCCCTGCTTGCCTGATCACCCACAACTGCCCTCTCTTGCAGGCCTGGTCCCTCCCAATTGCCCTTCCCTGCTAACCATCTTGTGGTGGCCATCTTGTGTCCACATGGGAGCAGGATCTTTGACCACCTGGAGGCAGCCATCTTGTGTGTTGGAGTGATGGTCAATCTGCATATTACTCTTTTATTAGATAAGATAGAGGCCTGGTGCACGGGTGGGGGCCAGCTGGTTTGCCCTGAAGGGTGTTCCGGATCAGGGTAGGGGTTCCCTTGGGGCGTGGGGCGGCCTGGGTGAGGGGCCTGTGGTGGTTTGCAGGCCAGCCACACACCCCGGTGACCCAGGCGGAAGCCCTGGTATCTGGAATTTATTTATCTTCTACAATTGAAACTTTGTAGCCTAGAGTAGAGCCAAGCCTCCTGCTTGCTCCGTGGTGGCAGCCATTTCTGTTGGAATTTATGTATCTTTTATAATTGAAACTTTGTAGCCTGGAGTGAAGGCCTGAGCTGGCTAGGGCTGCAGAAGCTTGCCTTCCTCCGTAGCCCAGGGCAACCATAGCCTCAAGCTCTTCCAGCTCAGTGGCTGCCACCATTTCTGTTGGAATTTATTTACCTTCTATAATTGAAACTTTGTACCCTTGAGTGGCGGCCTGGGCCCTCCAGGGCGTGTGGAAAGCTTGGCTTTCTCCAAGCCTCCCTCCTGCTCTTTGTGGTTGCAGCCATCTTGGTTGGGGTTAATTTGCATACTCGCTCTGATTGGCTGGTTGGCGTGGCTGGTGGGCGTGACTTGTGGGTGTAGCGGAGTGATGGTTAATTTGTGTATTACTCTTTTATTAGATAGGATTACTCTTTTTGTATCTGCATATTTGGTTAAGCTTTTTTTTTACTTTAAATTTTGTAAAATTTACTTTTATTGAATTTCTTGGGGTGACATTGGTTAATGAAATTATATAGGTTACTAGAGGCCCAATGCATAAAATTTGTGCATGGGTAGGGTCCCTAGGCCTGTCTAGAGTTCAGGGTTGATCTGTGGGGCTACTTGAGGGGCAATTAGGGCCCTTCCCTCCGCATCCCCTGCTGGCACCTGCCTTGGCCTGCCTGGTGTCTGCGGGCTGGGGGCAGCTCCTGCGTTGAATGTCTGCCCCCTGGTGGTCAGTGCGCATGATAGTGACTGGTCATTCCACCATTCAGTTGATTTGCATATTAGGCTTTTATTATATAGGATAGGAATATAATTCTATAATACAGCATCTGTATATTGCATTTTATCTTCACCACCCCAAAACAAGTATCCTTCCATCACCCCTTATGCCCCCTTTACCCTCTTTTGTTTCTCCCACCCCCATTTCCTCTTGAAATCACCATACTGTTATCTGTGTCTTTTTTTTTTCTTGACTTAATTCTTTTACCCTTCTTACCCAGCCCTCGGCATCCTTTCCTCTAACAGCTGTCAGACTATTCTCTGTATCCATGAGTCTGTCTCCACTTTGTTAGTTTATTTTGTTCATTAGATTCTATATATAAGTGAAATCATATGGTACTTGTGTTTCACTGACTGCTTTATTTCACATAGCATAACATTCTCCAGGACCATCCATGCTGTCTCAAAGGGTAAATTTCCATTTTTTTCCAATGAGTAGTATTCTAATGTGAAAATGTACCACAGCTGTTTCATTCACTCAACTACTGATGGACATTTGGGCTGCTTCTAAGTCTTGGTTATTGTAAATAACACTGCAATGAATATAGGGGTGCACACATGTTTTGGAATTAGTGTTTCAGGGTTCTTCCAATAAATTCCAAGAATTAGAATCACTGAATCATAAGACAGTTCCCTTTTTATTTTTGAGGAAACTCCATACTGTTTTCCATAGTGGCTGCACCAGTCTGCATTCGCACCAAAATCACACATGGGTTCCCTATCCTTCCATCCTTGCCAACACTTGTCTTTTGTTGACTTATTGATGATGACCATTCTGACAGGTGTGAGGTGATATCTCATTGTGGTTTTAATTTGCATTTTTCTTATAATTAGTGACACTGAGCATCTTTTCATGTGTATTGGCCATCTGTAGTTTCTCTTTGGAGAAGTGTCTATTCAGGTCCCTTATCCATTTATTAATTGGATTGTGTGGTTTTTTAATACTTTTTTATAAATTTTGAATATTAATTCCTTATCAAAAGTATCAGCAAATATGTTATCTCATTCAATGGGCTGTCTTTATTCATTTTGTTAATGGTTTCCTTTCCTGTCACATTTTCTGTGAAAGAATTTGTTTGAATATATCATACATCCATAAAGTTTGCACCAAACTCTCAATGATTTGACTCTTAATTATGAGTTATCTGAATGCTCTTCTATAATAGAGGTGGCAAATTTTAATATTGTTCAAAATATTCACTGCCCCTCCTTTTCCAACAATTATAATTTCCTGCTCCAATGATGTCAAACATGGCCATATGACTTGCATTGGACTATAAAATATGAACCAAAGTAACTTATTTCACATCCTGGACCAAGTCTTATGAGTCATGTTTTCTTTCTCTCTACTATATTTATCACCAGTATGTCTCAGATAATTGTCTATTCATGTCATTTCCCCATTTCTTAGTTGGATTTTTTTTGGGGGGGTTGGTGTTTAATTTTATAAGTTTTTTATAAATTTTGGATATTAAACCCTTATATGTATCAGCAAATATGTTCTCCCATTTTTTTTAATTCTCAACCACAATCATAGTACCTTCCACATAGTAAAAAGATCCTCCATGAATATTTTAGAATGATAAATTATAAACGCAGGGATCCCATCTTAGTATGAGAAGGAAAAAATACAGGATTATCTCTGTTTTCTCTATGATGAAAAGGACAACACTGAGACTTAATCTGATCATATGTATAATATATTCTGAGATTTGTGGAATAAGAGCATTTTATAACTTCAAATAATCATAATTATAATAGTATATACATCTATTTTTCAATGCATGTATTTTCTTAGAACCCTGGTAGTAGCACTGAGAAATGGGATCAATAATGGGAAAACATCAATTCAGTAAAAACTGGCTGGCAATATTATTTTAGATTTTGTAATACTAATAATTTTGCAAATAAAATTGCTATACTGTGAAATTCAAAATATGTTTTCACAGGTGTGAATGGAATGCTTATGGATGAGAATAGTAATAAGTGACAATTTTGTGGGTTTGTTTAAAGGTATGCTCCTGAAAAGCCATCAAGAAATTTATTTATAACGTATACTTTAAAAATAGAGAGAATGTTATCCAAATGGATTCACATCCTTTTCTGTACTAAGGTGAAACCATCTGAATTTAACTATGACAGATTTTCCCTGAAACATCTAAAGAATGTAGTTGCAGTTCATTGAGGATTTATAATGCATCTGGAAAATATAACTCTCCTTCTAGTTTTTTAATTGTATCCTTAATAAAATGTTGTTACATACAGTTCAGAGTTCTCAGCTAACTTTGCAATGACATGATTACTGCTGTGAGTTTAATAATGATGTCTCTGCTCAGGCTAGCTTAAATCAAAGCAACCCAAATGCCTCCTGAGATGCTTGATTGGTCGGGGTTTATTTATTATTATTTTGTAATTTGCCTTTTTAGAAAACTTTTTATACCCATAGACATTTTTTTCTTTTTTTAAAAATATATTTTATTGATTTTTTACAGAGAGGAAGAGAGAGGGATAGAGAGTTAGAAACATCGATGATAGAGAAACATTGATCAGCTGCCTCTTGCACAACCCCTACTGGGGATGTGCCCGCAACCAAGGTACATGCCCTTGACCAGAATCGAACCTGGGACCCCTCAGTCTGCAGGCCGACGCTCTATCCACTGAGCCAAACCGGTTTCGGCAAGACATTTTTTTCTTAATTTTTCTGATATGTGTATCCTCTTTTAAGTCTTCCATCCTCAAGAAAACATCACTTCCCACTCAAACTCTCACTTGAGAATGTTAGTTCTCTAAAGCCAGAATCTGACATTTGTAATTTCTATAATTATGAGAACTACTGAGATTTAATCTCAGTGTGGTAAATGCTCTCAACAAAAAACGGGAGGCTTTTATGTTTTGTTTTTACGAAAACATTCAGAAATAGCACAGATTGTTTAATTGTTTTATCATAAATAATTTTGTCACTTGACACACAAGGTAAATTAAAAGCATATTTGATGATCTCAATTTTTAGTATATTTTTGGAATCAGATTCATAAAACAAAAAATAACTTGTAAGTTCAGATGGTTAGGGCATTGTCTGATACACCAAGATTGGAGGTTCAATCCTTGGTCAGGGCACATACAAGAAATAACCAATGCACATAAATAAGTGGATCAACAAATCAATGTTTCTCTTTATCTATCTATCTATCTATCATCTATCTATCTATCTATCTATCTATCTATCTATCTATCTATCTATCTATCTATCATCTATCATCTACCTATATCTCTCCCTCTCTTTCTCTCTCTCTCTCTCCCTCTAAAATCAATCAATGAAAAATTAAAAAATAAATAAATAAACTTGTGAGTATCCTATATAATAAAAGCCCAGTGACTGAAATGGCAGAATGACCAGAACAACCAGAGATCAGAATGACCAAATGACCACGGCCCCTCACCCTGGCCGGCAGCCCCCTAGTGAGCAGTTAGGGGTGATCAGGCAGGCAGGCGAACAGTTAGGGGAGATCAGGGAGGCAGGCAGAGTGTTTAGGGGCTATCAGGCAGGCAGAGTGGGTAGGGGCGATCAGGCAGGCAGAGGCGGTTGGGGAGATCAGGCAGGCAGAGTGCTTAGGGAGATCAGGCAGGCAGAGGTGGTTAGGGATGTTCAGGCAGGCAGGCAAGTGATTAGGGACAATCAGGTAGACAGAGGCAGTTAGGGCTGATGTGACAGGCATGCAGAGTGGTTAGGAGTGATCAGGCAGACAGTTGAGTGGTTAGGGGTGATCAGGCAGGCAGAGGTGGTTAGGGGTGATCAGGCAGGCAGGCTGAGGAGTTATGGACAAGCAGGCAGGCAGGCAGGCAGAGGCAGTTAGGGATGATCAGTCAGGCAGGCAGAGGGGTTAGGGGTGATCAGGCAGGCATGCAAGTGGTTAGGGGCGATCAGGCAGGTAGGTGAGCAGTTAGGGGCCAGTGGTCCCGGATTGCTAGAGGGATGTCCGACTGCCGGTTTAAGCCTGATCCTGCATTGGGCCTAAACCAGCAGTTGGACATCCCCCAAGGGGTCCCGGATTTCCAGAGGGTGCAGGCCAGGCTGAGGGACACCCCTCCATGCATGAATTTTGTGCACCAGGCCTCTAATATATATATGTAATGATGGTGGAGGGAATGGCATGCTGGCTGCAACTCATCTTGACTTCAGTCATTATTTAATCCTAATCCTTTATTGTTTGTTTGTTTGTTTGTTTGTTTTATACTCTTTCAGTTATTGACCAACCATTAATACATCCTTCATTATATCTTCCCTGTGAAACCAAAAATTTATACTCTTTAAAAAGATGGTAATGAAATAATGTAATGGTTTTAGCATTCAAGAAAACAAGAAAATGTAAATGCCTGATTGTGTGATTCTTATATTTAAATTTTGACATAGCATCTCTTACTAACATATTCAAGATCTGGATTCTAGTTCAAATTCTTCCAAATATTAGACATTTAAGTTTTATATTTTAAGTAGGTGTCTTATAGACAATATATGCTTCTTTATGAAAACTTTTTGGTTGCCTAAGATTTTGCAGCATACATGTTTAAATAATCTGAGTTTTTCTTCAAAGACCTTAAAATAGTGTATCCCCTATAATTTCCTCCCATCCTTTAAGCCATTGTTGTCAGACTTTACTTTCAAACATGTTATAAATATACAATACATTCTTCCTAAATTGATTTGCACAGTTATCTTTTAGAGAATTTGTTAAGATTATAATAGGTTACATTTTATCCTTATCATTCCACTATCAATACTGTGTGTGTGTGTGTGTGTGTGTGTGTGTGTGTGTGTGTGTATAAATGTTGACCTCTGAAATGTATACTTATGTCTGAAAAGTTTCTTCAACCTTTACTGCACATTAGGTCTGCTAGCAATAAATTACCATTATTTTGTTTGTCTGAGAGTTTTTATTTTATTTTATTTGTGATGAATATTTTCATTGGGTATAGAATTTTCAGTTGGAAAGTTGATTTTGTTTTCTTTGTTTCCCTTTTAATATACAAAGACATCATGTCATTTTCTTTGTATTGCATGGATTTTGATAATAAATCTGTTGTAATTGTTATTCTTGTTTCTCTGTAGATAATAAATAAATGCCTTCCTATCACAACTCCACCCAATGTGTCTTCAATATTCCTTATTGCCTGCCTGATCACCCCTTGAATATGATGCACCTAGTTATTATTTGTTATAATCTGTTTTTATATCCTCTAATCTTTTATATCAGTAGTTTGATATCTTTTACTAATCTTGAAAATTATTTCCTCAAATATTTATTTTGCCTATTTCTCTCTTCATATTCTGGAGTTCTAATTATGTATATTTACACCATTTAATATTAATCCACAACAGTTAAATTTGCTATATTTTATAAAAGCTTTTTACTCCCTTTGCATTTTAGTTTGTGTAATTTCTATTGACTTGTTTTCTAGTTCATTGAATCTTTGTTGGGCTGTATTGAATCTACTAATGAGTCTGTAAAAGGAATTCTTTATTTGTGTCACTGTGTTTAATTTCCTAGATTTCCATTGTGTCCTTTCTTATATTTTCTAGCTCTTTTCTTAATTTACCTATATGATTTTGCATATCATCTACTTTCCCATTACATCTTTTAACTTACCAATAACAGTCAGTTAAACTGCTTAGGTTGATAGTTTCCACATCTGTGACATATGTAATTCTGGTTCTGATGATTTCTTCATCTCATTTACTCTCTCTCTCTCTCTCTCTCTCTCCCACTCTATCATCTATCTATCATATATCTATCCCTACCTATATCTATCTCTCTTTCTTCTTTTAGTGTACATTTTACTAATATTTTTGTTGAAAGTTGAACTATGGAACTGTAGGTAGTATGGTACATCTTATTTATTCCTTTTTGTTTTTGTTTGGAAATAACTTTTCCTTTTGGTATGCCTTAAGTGTAGGGTTTTATTAATCTAGTCATGAATCGGTTTGGATTTGAAGTTCTTGGGGATGTGATTACCATTTTTGAAGTATTTTGTTTTTGTGGGCATCAGATATTTCAAAATCCTCTAGTAATATATAGTTTTTGTTTCATTACTTGGGTTGGGTCTTTTCATCACCCTGACTCCCAAAAGAAACCTACCTCTTGCTTCTACACCAGCTGGATTCCTCTGTTATTTTTACTAAAGATTTGTTACTAGAGGTGGTTGGGAAAGGGGTTGCCTTTTCTGATGTTCTAATTAAACCTCAGTCTTCAGCAGGAACTATGAACCTATGTCTCTCGTGTATGGCCCTAATAAGTGCCAGTGCCCTTCCTCCAGGAATAGAGCTTCATTTTCTCTCATTCCAATAACCCACCGCAATGAGTATCTAGCAATTTCCTCAAGCCATGAAACAGATGCTCTTTCAGCTTCAGTTTAAGGATTTTGTTACTTAAAGGAGATAAAGGAGATGACTCTGTATGAGCTTTAGTGGAAGGCCTCTGTTTCCCTCCCAGGCACAGTGGGTATCGCCTAGTGCCCCAGGATGCATATTTAATTACCCCTCATTTCTTCTCTAGTGAAGATAAGAGATAGTTCTAAGCAGATTTTATCAGTGGTCACTGTTTCCTCTACAACCAACACCATGGGGAAAACTTTATTTAGGTTCTTCCCAAATTTCATTGCAAGATTCTGATGGCCTTCATGATGGAAAGGCTAAAAGAAGCTACAAATGCTCCTATGTCTTTGATACCCATAGATCTCACACTCTCAAGCTAGCTTTCACTGGCCTTTTTGCAATAGATTGAACATTGTTAGTCTAATTGTTCTATCAGCTTGTGTGGCATACTGCAGAATCTACCTTAGTTGTACAATTATTTTGGTGCAGTTTCTTTCTCATGGTACCTGTTTCTTTTCAAATGTTGTAATAGTAGTTTTCCCTATGATCTCAGTTCTCTGCCTCAAGAAAGGATATCAATTTGTAGTCTGTTCAGATTTTATACTGGAAATAAAAATTGAAACAATGTTCTTTCCAGCTCTTTATATCTCTGAGCTAAAACTGTACTCATCATTTGAATTTTGTACTCCATAAAAGTAACACAGACTAAAGATCTTGGTTCTAATTCACTTTATTTAGGGAAACTTTATATTGTTAGTTACTTTTGCAAGCCTTATTTGTTTATCTATAAAACTAGAGGCCCAGTGCACAAAATTTGTGCATTGGTAGGGTTCCTAGCAGCTGCCAGCTGCCAGCCAGGGCCTCCCTCCCTTTCCCCAGCCGGCCCCGCCCCCTGGTCTAACTCCCAGACAACTCCCAGTGGAGGGGATAATTTGCATGCTATGCTTTTATTATATAGGATGGTGACAATATTCTCTACAGTAGAGAGAAATTAAAACAACTCTTATTGTAATAAATAATTTAAACTAAGTTGTTAGCTGGAATTTGCTGCCTCTTGAGATTTGATTAAATCTCTAAGAAATTATTTACTCATTTATTATTACTCTGAGTGTCTAACTTCCTCACTTATGGAAACAAAAGTTTTTTTTTTACAATAATTATGTTAATGCCAAGAAGTTTCTCACATGCTTTATACCTTCCTCTAAACTTCATTATCCCAGATGTGAAATTTATCCTCTAAAAAAAATCTACTTAGTTTTGCTTATTTAAGTTCCTAAAAAAACTCCCTCCTGAAAACAATAGCAATAAACTCTGGACAAAGTACAAAACACAACTATATGAGTGGATTTCTAAAGGAAGTCAAAACTTCCACTAGAAATCAAGACAAAATAACATGTTTTTGTCTTGGTTTATTTTATTTTTAGCTTTGGAGAAGTAGCCAAAGGGTGGATAGTTAGGGAAAAACATCAGAAAAGATACCACCAGAGAAGGGAGGACCATTATGCTTAGTAAAAGGAAACTTCCTTGATCCAATAAAGGGCATCTGTACATAATCTGGTGCAAAGGAAATTTAGCTGGGAGTCTATGGCATACAAAAATTTAGGTGATTTTCATCACTGTCCACCACAGACTTGAAAGTGTTCCTTTTTTAGTTCAGCCCAGTTAATTGCCTACTAACGCAAACCTTAAACAATTTGGGATCAACATAAAATAATCTAACAGAGAAAATATAATTGGCAATGTTCAGGATATAATTCAAAATTACTCAATATACAAAAAGCCGAAGAAATGTGAGCCATTCTAAAGTAAAAAGATAATAAAGGATTCAAACCGTGAAATGACAATGCTGCTGAAACTATGAAATGAGGGATTTAAAATTTGATAAAATTAGTTAAATGGACAACTACTTTGGAACACATGAATCATCAATATTCACTTAAGAAGAAATAGGTAGAAATATAAACTTAAGTGAACTAGAATAATTTAAGTACTATTTTTTAATAGAAAAATGCTGGAGAACTTATATTATCTGATTTGTGGTGTTATCAGAAAGGTACTTTCAAGAAAATGGGCTGTGGCACAGAGTATAGATATATCAGTGCAATAGAGTATTCAGATACAGATCCACAGATATATAATCAGCAGGATGTTGGGGTTTTTTTTTAACAAAGTTAGGGTCATTCAATAGAAGAAAGAGATATTTTTTTTAATAAATGGAGCTGGAAAATCTGCATATCCATATAAAAGTCAAATATATTTTATCTAATTTTTAAATGAAAAATTCTATTGGAAAGGGAAAGTATGGGCCAGCTCTCTACAGGCAAATCTAAGAGGCAACAAGTAAGGAAACTGATAAAGTAAAAAATAAGTCATATGTTCTCTATTTTAAAATAGAGCTTGGACAATGCTAGCTAGTAAGAGACTATCCTTTTCTCCCACTAAGTATTTCATAGGCTCATGAGTATGTTGCAATGCTGTAGTTTTGTGTTTGTTTTTTCTTTGACTATTAGAAATTTTGCATTTTAGGTCCTGAATTTTCATTTCTGGAATACTTTTGCCTTTCTACTAGGTCTTTGCGACATATTCTTAATAACTCATAAAAAAACCCAGCCATAGTCTAGTCAGTAATATGGGAATTATTTTTTTAATATTTTTACTTATTTTTATTAAACTTCACATACAATATTTCATTAATTTCAGGTGTACAACATAGTGATCAAACATTTATATAACTTACGAAGTGATCACCTCAATAAATCTGGTACTCATCTAAATCTCTAAGAAATTATTTACTCATTTATTTAAAATTACTAGTTACTTGTAAGGCAATCAATAGATTAACATTTATATTTCCTCACAAAAAAGTTAAATTAACAAATTTATATCCAGAAAAATAATGAAGAAAGAAAAATTATTGAACATCTATACTAATAAAAAAGTAATATGCTAATTAGACCGGATGTCTTCCAGACATCCTTCCTGACAAAGCTGGGGGCTAGGTCGACCTGGAAACTGCACTCCGCCCCTTTCCCAGGCCGCCCTGCCCCAAGCGTGGACCCACCACCCCAATCAGAGGTGTGGTTGGCCTACAAACCAAACTCAGCCCCTTGCCAAGGATGCCCCGCCCCCCCAGCGGGGACCCCCACCCCATTGGGGACATGACTGGCCTGCAAACTGCCCAAGGCCCCATGCCCAGGCTGGCCACATCACAGTGGGGACCCCCACCCTGATCGGGGTTGGGGCATGAATGCAAACCCCACAAGCCCTGCCCCCGCATCCCACCCCGCAGCAGGCTCCCCCAATCCCAATATGGGACCCCCTTCAGGGCAGGCCAGCAAGCCCCACCCATGCACCAGGCCTCTAGCCTATCTAATAAAAGAATAATATGCAAATTGACCATCACTCCAACATACAAGATGGCTGCCCCCATGTGATCAAAGATGGCTGCCCCCATGTGGACACAAGATGGCCACCACAAGATGGCCGGCAGGAGAGGGCAGTTGTGTGCAATCAGGCCAGCAGGGGAGGGAAGTTGGAAGGGACCAGGCCTGCAAGGGAGGGCAGTTGGAGGTGAACAGGCCTGCAGGTGAGGGCAGTTGCAGGCAACCAAGCTGGCAAGGGAGGGCAGTTAGGGGTTACCAGGCCAGGAGGGGAGGGTAATTAGGGGCAACCAGGCCTGCAGGGGAGGGCAGTTAGGGGCTATCAGTCCAACAGGGGAGCAGTTAAGCATCAATCAGGCTGGCAGGGTAGTGGTTAGGGGGTAATCAGGCTGGCAGGCACAAGTGGTTAGGGGCAATCAGGCAGGCAGGCAGGTGAGCAGTTGGGAGCCAGCAGTCCTGGATTGTGAGAGGGATGTCTGACTGCCCGTTTAGGCCGATCCTGGTGGGTGCAGGCTGGGCTGAGGGACACCACCCTCGTGCATGAATTTCATGCATCAGGCCTCTAGTCCTATGTAATAAAAGGGTAATATGCAAATTGACCCTAATGGCACAACAACCAGAACAACCGATGGACCAGTCACTATGAGGTACACGGACCACGGCTTGGTCTCTTTCCCCAGCCCGCAGGCTCTGATCACCTGATGGCCACCAATGGTGCGGGTGGGGCTGGCGAGCGGGAGGGAACTGCCAACCTCTCAGTCCCTTCCCCCGGCCATCAGGCACTGATCACCTGATGGCAAACGGGGAACCGGGGGTGGGTGGCAGCAGGGGGTGCAGCCACATGTGGGCAGCTGGGGAAGATGGCCTTGATTTCAGGTCAGGCCTAGGGACCGTACCCACGCACAAATTTTGTGCACCAAGCCTCTAGTCCTATCTAATAAAGAGGGAATATGCAAATTGACTATCATACCCTCACAAAGATGGTGGCACCCTCAGCCAATAAAGAGGGAATATGCTAATTGACTGCCACACCTTCAATGATGGTGGCACCCACAGCCACAAGATGCTGGCGCCCAGTCCCCTCAGCATCGCCGGGGTGGCAGGCCTGCCACATGGCTGGGCCCACCCCCAGGTGGGTCTGGCCACTCCGCACACATGCATCTGGAGTCCCCCAGTCTCCTCAGCCCCCAGCCACCCAGGGCCGGCCCAAGGGGCAGGCAAGTCTCAGTTGGCAGCTGCCCAGCCACTCAGGACCACCCAAGCCTCAGGTAACTAGGGCCAGCCGAGGCTTGCACTGCCAGTAGTGGCAGCAGCAGAGGTATGATGGGGTGTTGCCTTCCCTTGATCGCAGGGTAGTCTCCCGCCCCTGAGGGTTCCCAGACTGAGAGAGAGCAGGCCGGGCTGAGGGACCCCCTCTCCAGTGCATGAATTTTCATGCACCAGGAATCTAGTATATTATAAATATGTTAAATTATATATGTGTATAACTTGGGACCACTAAATAGAACCAGTACATAAGAAGACTACCTAACAATAAAGTAAACTCGGAGTGATATTATTTATATTTTTATAAGTTTAGAAAACAAGGATCACAAGCAAAGAAGAGAAAGCAGTTGTTTTGAATTATTTTTTATTAAATTCAGTCATTAGATAGCTTTGAAAAACTATTTTCATTTATGATGACACAGTTCTAAGTATAGCCCAGGCTTGATAACTTAACCTAAATTATTTTTATCCCTCTCTTACATCACATTTGCCCCTCCAAGAAAAAAGTTTCACTAAACTATTATTGATCTGTTAGTTAATCTGTGTGACTTAGTTCAATCATACTTATATAAGTAAAAAATTTATTCATATTTGAGGACAGTGAAAAAAGAATGGAATTAAGAGGATGGTGAAGATATTTGGAATATGATAGACAATGAGAACAGATGGGTATGTGAATAAATAACTGTGATTTCTATTAGAAAATATAAGAAGAGCTAGAGTGTTCCCAAATTACCCTATATAATAAAAGGCTAATGTGCAAATGATCGTGACGCCCTCACGCCATAATGACCAATCAGCAGGAGGCTGCATGCGTGGCAGTTGCGGGTGGGTGGGGCTACATGCGCGGTGAGGCTGGTGGACATGAGGTTGCATCCCCCACCCGGCACCTGCCGGGGGATATGACGCTGTTATTGTTTATTTATTAATAAATTTATATATTATTTTCATATACATATTACTAATTTTCTTTCATCTCTGACACTTCTATTATAGAGAAATGGCAAGTAGCAATATTAAAATATTTCCTTTGATTAATTCCCTTTTGTGCACCAGGCCACTCATAATAGATAAGCCATTAGATGGAAGTTATCTATTAAAATTACTGGGTAGTTAGTATGACATGTACTGATTAATTTATATCATTTTCTTTATGCTTTAATATATTTAATTAGATTAATGAGATATTCACTCTCCTCTCCATTGACAGCATTTTCTTAAACATGACACCTGGTTCTGATTGAAGTGCTATGAAGACACTTAATTTTAATTTTACCTTTTGTAATTTTGGTGTACTCTATTACTCTTTTACCAAGCATTTGAAATATATTTTTGTTGGTAATTCCACATACAGAAATGAAAGTCAAATTATCCTATATAATAAAATCCTAGGTGGCATCATGTGTGACATCACTACAAGATGGCCACCACAATATGGCCGGAAGGGGTGGGCAGTTGTGGGCAATCATGCCGGCAGGGGAGGGAAGTTGGGGGCGATCAGACTAGCATGCAGAAGCAGTTAGGAGCAAGCAGGCAGGCAGGTGAGCGGCTAGTAGCCAGCAGTCCTGGATTGTGAGAGGGATGTCTGACAGCCAGCGGTCGGACATCCCCCTAGGAGTCCCAGATTGGAGGGAGTGCAGGCTGTGCTGAGGGACACCCTCCCCCGTGCACGATTTTCATGCACTGGACCTCTAGTCTATATTTATAAAAGCCTAAGCAATCTTTATGACAGAATGACCAGAATGACCGGTTGCTGTGACACACACTGACCACCAAGGGACAGGTGCTCAACACAGGCCCACAGACCATGATCACTGATGGAATCTGTAAGCCAACCTCTTGGTCCTTCCCCAGGGCCAGGCCCCTGGGCTGGGATGGGCAACTGGGGATGGGTGACGGCAGACACGGCCCCTTTTCCAGGGGGGCCGGGGGCTGGCTCCCTCCTTGGGGCAAGCAGCCAACGTCCCAGGTCCCTCCCCCATTCCTCCACCTGGCCAGCAGGTCCCGATCAGCCCACTGCCCACCCGCCCTGGTGGCAATTGGCCCCTCCCCCAGTCAGCAGTCTATCAGGACCAGCCCCTCCCCCAGAATCAGGCAATTGGGACCAGCCCCTCCCCCTAATCAGGTGATCGGCACCAGCCACTGGCTGGGATGGGGAACCGAGAATGGGTAGCGGTGGATGTGGGCGGTGAGGGAAGGAGGAGGGAGGAGGCAGAGAGGCTGGGAGGTGGGGAACCGTGCAGTGGTGGCATGTGGGCAGCAAGGAAAGGAGGAGGTGGGGAGGCAGGGAGGCTGGGAACCTGATTGGCCCTGATCACCAGGCAGGACTAGGTACCATCCATGCACAAATTTCATCTACTGGGCCTCTAGTATTATAATAAGAACCTAAACATTCCTTCAACTCCCTTTCTTTTTCCAGAATGATTTTTTTTAGGTCTGTATCATATCTGTATGATTATTGTTTAGAATAAACGTAGTCCCCATGATGTTTCAGATGGACAACTTTATAGAATAAGATACCTCTTTATACAAATACTAGAAGCCCGATGCATGAAGATTCATGCAAGAATGGGCCTTCCTTTCCCTGGCTGCTGGCAACGCCTTTCCACTCCAGCACCGTGTTCCCACACTGCCTAGAGGCCCTGAGCAGATGGGGAGCTTGGCGCCTGCGCATGCAATTTAACCTGCCATCTTTGTTGGGTTAATTTGCATACTCACTCCTGATTGGCTGGTGGGTGTCGCAAAGGTACAGTCAATTTGCATCTTTCTCTTTTTTTAGTGTAGATACCATATGTGACTTGTAAAATGTTTTTCTAGTCATAATTTGTGTAGGCCTCTGATTATAATTTAAAGAGATTGATAGAAAGCAATTATTTAGCAATAAGAATTATATTATATTACTAGGGGCCCAGTGCATGAATTTGTGCACCTTGAAAGGAGTTATGGGCTGCGAGGCTGCTGTGGACACAGGGGCGGGTCTCGGTCCATCCTCCATGCCCCCACCCAGCCCTTCCCACCACGGTCCCCGGTCCTTTGTCTACCCGCAGCCCCACTCCTGCCACCACTGCTTCCATGTGCTGATGGCGCCAACTCTGCTCGCACCTGCTGATGGCATAGAGTGATTGGGGCCAGTGCCAGCAGCAGGTGTGAGCGGGGCCGGCACCATCAGCGGGTGCGAGCAGTGGCTGCTGCCCCGATTGCCCCTCAGGAGCAGGGAGAATTGGAAAACTTATGAAAAAAAGAGGGATCAAAAAGGGTTATTTTTACAATTATTCAGGATAATCTTTCATTTCCAATTAAAATATCTTTCTTATCCTCATTTTTACTGACTTGATACTGTTTTATGTTCAATTTTCTTCATATAGCCAAATACAAACCAAATCAACCTTTTTATTTTTATTTTATTTTTTCTTCTTCTTTAAAATCAATTTAATACTTACTTTTTAATTTATGCAATTAAATCTTTTGTTACAGTATTTTTAAATATATGTATCAGAATCATGGTCCTGTCTTAAAATGGCTTTGATACCATTGTAATAACCTGATTATTAATTAATAACTGGAAAGGAGCAAAGAGAAGCTTCAATTTAGACACATACCCAGTAAGGTCTGGGTGAGGTGGCAAGTCAACCTGGGAGCAAGTTACTGGCCAGAATAGGTGTGGCCAGTGCAAGGGCATGAAGTCTGAGATACTTACCTCTGGAATAAAGGGAGCTCTCTCTCTTGGCTCCTGTTCTCTTGGGAGTCCTATTGCAGGGGCATGCTCCCCTACATCCATCCATGTGGCTCACAGTCATGTGGGACCCACACAATGAACTGATGGACTAAATCTAGTCTGATGCTCTGCCAGATTCAACTATACTATGGACAGGAAACTCTAGACACTGGCACTGGTGTTAGCTCTACTGAACCCCCAGCTGGATATTTTCTAAGACTGGTTGAAGGGACATGGGACTTTGACAAGCAAGGATGTAATTCTACACAAATAAAAACCAATCATTCCCTCAGGGATATGTTAGAAAGAATATCTTAGAAAATTCCTTTTCTCACGATATTGCAAGAACCCCACTCACACTAGTGAGGGAGAAATTCTACCCACTCAATTCTCAGTTGATATACTTGAGCACATTTGAAATTATTAATTAAAAGATAGAAATGTCAATGTCTTACTTAAGTAACAACAAAAAACAATGAAATCATTTTCCTACCTAATAAAATATTAGACATTCATTACAAAATCTATGCAGTCTTAGAATGAGGCAATAAAATCACTTAAAATTATAAAATTGAATGGCTTTATAAGCTTCTACTTATTATCTGTGAATTTATAAATTAAAATTTTGATATTCACAAGAGATTGAATCTACATGCTTCAGAATTTTTCATGAGACTAAAAGAAAACAGAAAACTTTTGATTCAAGTCTGGGGGGGAATTAATGCTCCATTGAAAATTAAAGTTTTTATAACTATTGTATCTTTGGCTCAATATAAGCACTAACGACTATTTTATTTGACACATTCCAATTTATAAAATAATATTTTTGTGAATATACAAGGAGTGCTTTGAGAGAATTTAAGAAAATTCTAAATCTGAGAACTCATTGGTTGTGTCCAGCTACATTATGCTTATGTATTTCCCAGAAATATTAGAATACTCACAATTCTGATATAGTCCTGAAAATTTGACCCTAAAATATATCCAGCAAAATCTTGATCCCACTGTGAATGTATGTGATTATGGTGACTTGCCAGTATCAGAGGTTATAAAACTAAAGGATAGAAATTTAGCAAGTCAGATTAAGAGGCCATTTGAGCAGATCAAATATTGAAATAAATATTTTTATTTGAAATATATGTATTGAAGAAATTGATAGGTGAGTGATATAACTAACATAGTTAAATATTTTATCAGGTAGACCTAGGCTTCATTGGTAAAACCACTACCAGCATCTGTATAAACCAAATTGCCTTTTCCTTTGTTTTTCTCTTTTATATTATATCAACTAAAGTCAATGGATAATTTTTTACTTCTTATATTATAGAGGTCTAGTGAAATGATTATACTATGGAACTTTTAACTTCAGTTTGTCATTTAAAAAATAACAAAAATGTCAAAGAAAACTGAATATGTGACTCTTCCTTTATGGGAAAGGAAAGTAGGCGGATACAATAGATATTTTTGATAATTTTCAGTAAATCCTCTCTTATCTCTAAAAAACTGAAAATGACCCAAAATGAGGTTATTGATATCTAATGTTACAAATTGAATATTTATTCTTTTGGTTTTGTGCTGGTTGTTTGATTTTCATTTTCATTAAAATGCAAATATCTTAAGGAGGGCATTATTTTATTCACTCATTTATATTTTCCTGTAAATAATGGTTATGCCATTAATATGTCTTCATTCACACTGTAAGATGATTTATTAAAAGAAAGCATGATTAATTTTCTGGAAAGGGTGGAGGATGATAGAAATAAAGAAGCAATTCTCAAGGCATATAATGTAGGAGGAGAAAAGTAAAATTGGGAAAAGTCTTCATAATGACTTCTACTTATTTCATAATTTTGTTTAGGGTTGACCTTGATCCTAGTTCAGAGAAAACAGTCATAACATGAAAAAAAAAAGTTCTGTATTATTATAGTATGTTTAGTGATAAAAATGAATGTTACAGATAGCTAATACTAGAACATTTTAGTAATATTACTAGTTACTAAACATTTGAAACAATATTAAGAATGAGTAGAAATTATAAAATTATTTAATATTTTAGCATTAAACAAAACACATTTGCTCCCTTACATGAATAAAGGTGAGATGACCAGAAGAAACATATTAATTTCCAAATTTGTATATGCATATTGAAATTAAGCTTTTCCTTTTTAATAGTCCTTGAAAATTGGGGAGGGGAGTGTGTGTGCTGAAATGTGGTAGCCCTTTATATTGAGTTTTAGTAGGAAATAATCTCAATGAATTTTTTTTAAGAAGAGTTTAATAAAAAAAGTATTTTTCTAATTTTGCTTTTATATTTTTAAAATTTACACACAGTAAAATTCATTTTTCATTGGAGAGATATGTGAGTTTCTATACATACATAGATTTTTAACTACCATCACAGACAGGATTCAGGATTATTCCAACACCCAAAAGAATTCCTTTGTATTGAGACCTTGCTCCTTTATCCTCAGGAACCACTGTCTGTTCTCTGTTGCTATAGTTTTGCCATTTTTTACAGAGTATCAAATATATATATATATATATATATATATATATATATATATATATCCTCTCTAATAAAATGGTAATATGCAAATTAACCATCACTCCGCTACATAATACACGCCCACCAGCCAAGCCACGCCCACCAGCCAATCAGGGCGAGTATGCAAATTAACCCCAATCCAAGATGGCTACAGCCACAGAGAGCAAGGTTTCCTAGGTAACAGGGGAAGCCAAGCTTTCCAATAGCCGTTGCAGGCCTAAGTCTCCATTCAAGCTACAAAGTTTCAATTATAGAAGGTAAACAAATTCAAACAAATGGCGGCAGAATGGAGCTTGAGAGAGCAGGCCAGGGTTGCCGGCGGCAACAGGGGAAGCAAAGCTTTCCGCACACCCTGGCCGGGCTCACCCGCTTAAGGCTACAAAGTTTCAATTGTAGAAGGTGAATTAACTGCCACAGAAATGGCTGCCGGAGCCCCAGGCTTGGCTCCGCTCCAGGCTACAAAGTTTCAATTGTAGAAGGAAAATAAATTCCAGATACCAGGGCCTCCCCTTGGGTTGCCAGGGGGCGTGGCCGGCCTGCAAACCACCACAGGCCCCTTACTCAGGCCGCCCCACACCCCAAGGGAACCCCCACCCTTATCTGTGACACCTTTCAGGGCAAACAAGCTGGCCCCCACCCGTGCACCAGGCCTCTATCCTATCTAATAAAAGAGTGATATACAGATTGATCATCACTGCAACACACAATATAGCTGCCCCCATGTGGTCAAAGATCCTTCCCCCATGTGGACACAAGATGGCCAGCAGGAGAGGGCAGTCGGGAGGCACCCGGCCTGCAAGGGAGGGCAGTTGTGAGGGACCAGGCCTGCAAGGGAGGGCAGTTGAAAGGGACCAGGCTTGCAAGGAAGGGCAGTTGGAGGTGATCAACCCTGCAGGAGAGGGCAGTTAGGGGTGACCAGGCTGGCAGAGGAGGGAAGTTGGGGGCAAACAGGCTGGCAGGGGAGCAGTTAAGCATCAACCAGGCTGGCAGCAGAGTGGTTAGGGGGTGATCAGGCTGGCAGGCAGAAGCGGTTAGGGGTAATCAGGAAGGCAGGCAGGCAAGCAGTTGGGAGCCAGCAGTCCTGGATTGTGAGAGGGATGTCCGACTGCCCGTTTAGGCCCGATCCCACCAGGCTCGGGCCTAAACGGGCAGTCGGACATCCCTCCAGGAGTCCCAGATTGGAGAGGGTACAGGCTGGGCTTAGGGATAATCCCCCGCCGTGCACGAATTTCGTGCACCGGGCTTCTAGTATATATATATATATATATATATATATATATATATATATATATACACACACACACACACACAATATGTAATATTCCCATGCCGGCCCCTTTAGCATAAAGCAGTTGAGATTCATTTATGTTGCTGCATGTATTAATTTGTCATTGTGTGGATGTATCAAAGTCTATTTACCTATTCACTTGTTGAAGAATATCTGGGTTTACAACTTGTGGCAATAATGAACAGTGTTGCTAGAAATATTCATTTGAATGGGTTTGTGCACAAGTTTTTATTTCTCTTGGCTAAAAATCTGGAAGTGGAATTGCTGGGGGAATTGATTTGTAAAACAATCAATATAATTCACCATAACAATAACCTAGTGATAATATAACATTGTCATATTAATTAAAGTATGAAGAGCATTTGGCAAAATTCATCATCCATTTGTGATGCAAATTCTCAGTGAACTAGCAGTCTCTGATCTACCAACTATAGGCCCTGGCCAGGTCACTTGGTTGGTTGGAGCTGAGTTCTGATACACAAAGGTTGCTGGCAAGGTTGTGGTTTCTGTCCCCAATCCAGTGAGTGGGAGTGGGGGGTGGGCACCTGCAGGAGTCAACCAATGAATGCAAGAATGGGTGGAGCAGTAGATCTCTCTCTCACTTTCTCTTTAAAATCAATTTTAAAATTATATATTAAAAAAATCCTACCAAGCTATAGCCATAACTAATGAAAAGAGTATGATGCATTTTCACTTGTGGTTTTATTTTTGTTCCATGAATTTTGATGTACATCTGGTAGTTTAGATTTAAATATGTTATAGTATAAAGTACAAATTAAGTAATTATAAAAGAAAATATTATATGTCATTTAATTATTCCCAGTACTTGCTTCTAGGAAACATTTATAATAAAGACAAACTAAAAATAAATGAAAATTGGTGTCTTGGTGAGGAAGAAATTTTCCTCTACCTTTCTAGGTTCTTTTGTAAAAATATTTTTATCTGAAAAAATTTAAATTACAGCTTTCAATCAATATTATTTTGTATTAGGTATACGGCATAGTGGTTAGACAATTAGATACTCTACAAAGTGTTTCCCCTAATATTTCCAGTACTCAACTGGCACCATACATAGTGATGCACTGAATGGCAAGCTCGGACTTTCCTCATTGTGAGTTCTTATCCTATGAAGTGTAAAGATTAAAATTCGCAGACTAAAAGATTTTAAGCAAAAGTGTATATGTTTATAGCAAGTGTATACAAACTCTCTCTGGGGAGGGGTCCCCAAAATGGGAAAACCCTGCTCTCTCTCTCCAAAATGGGGAAAACCTAGTCCAGTGAGTCTCTTTGTCTAAGGGTTTATAAATGCTGGAAACGTCTTTGTCTCTTCGTGACACTTTCTGATTGGACCCTTTCTTACTTTATGCCCCCCATTATTTCCTAATTGGCCACCTTCCCCCTTTTCCCTGCATGTCATCAGTTTCAAAGTTTCAAATCTCACCCAGTGGCCCCTGTTCTTCTTCCCCTTATCTTGTAACATTTATATAAACAATCTGGCAGCTTGGAGCTGTCTCTGCTTGTCACGTATGCATTCCTCTTCCATGGCGCCCCTTTTCCCTGCCTCTCCTGTCTCTGAAATCCTTTCAATAGTTATTACAATATTATTGACTGCGTTTCCTATGTTGTACTTTATATCCCCATGACTATTTTGTAAGTTCCAATCTGTACTTCTCAATCCTTTCACCTTTATACCCAATTCCCCCAGCCCCCTCCTCTCTGGCAACCATCAGTCTGTTCTAGGTTATTTTGACTGGTCTAATAATTAAATTGATATGAGATAGATTAACAAAACAAAATAACCAGATTTAATTAAGTACCTACCCATGGGAACCCCACACACACATAAGAGGTTGAGCGAGAACAAGGGGAAATGAGGTATATGTGAACCCTGAGTCACGGGTGTGGTAAGGCCCTGAGACTTCAGAGGAGAGGAGGGTTACCATAAGAAGAGCTGATATTCAGTAATTAGATGTTTGCCCTGCCACACAGATAGTCATACAACGTTATTTCTGTTATTAACTTTTTAAAATAATATGTTTTCATTTATTTTAGAGAAAGAGGAAAGAAGAGGGAGAAAGAGAGAGAAACATTGATGTGAGATAGAAACATGGATCCATTGCCTCCCACATGCACCCTTTTGGGATTGAACCTGCAACCTTTGTATGGATCGAATTGGGGACCTTTCAGTGCACAGGATGACAATCCACCAACTGAGCCACACAGGCCAGGGCATCTGTTATTAACTCTTATTATGGGAAAAGACCCAAGTTATTTACAGGGGAGGTAAAAGATTTTCTTGAAACTTCAGGGTCTTTATTGCCATCAGCTTAAAATAATCCACATGACAAAGTAGCACATCTTGGGGAGGCCGGTTTTGAAGCCCTTCATATGTTTGAGCTAAATAATGAAAACATACTATTGATCTTCCTACTTTTGAAGAAAGACATATTTTGCTTGTTTAGAAATTTAGAGCTAAGATGATATTCCAACAGTGGTATGACTGTACAATCAGACTCCATGAAATCCTCTAAGTCAGCAGCCAGCTATACGGTATTGTAAATACAGAACTCTCAAAAAGTTTTATAGTATTAAACAGTAAAACATCATGATAGAATATTACCTAGAATTAGTGCATTCATTTCAGCCATGTACTTGACAAATATTATTATGTATTATGTTATAGGAACAGTATGAGGAGTGAATTATTTTATGAATATATATGTTTTCACTAATTACCTCTTCAGAACATTCAAAACCATTGACAGTGGTTGAATGAAGTAAGTATACTTTAGTTCTACAAATACTTTTAAATAAAAGTTCAATTTTCTAATAAGTAGGCACATGTTAGAGATACTTCCACCTATGCTATATTTTTTCTTCATTTATATGTATTCAATTTTATTCCTATCATTCATTACTCTGCTCCATATTAAAGAAATTCTGAATCCCTGAACATTAAATTTTCTAGAATCCTGTGCCAGGTGGATTCTAGTTATTGGCTAGTGAGAGGAACTAGTAGGAATCATTTATTTATGCATTATTACCTTTTATTTTGAAATAATTATGTTTTTATAGTAATTTGTAAAGAAAGCACAGAGAGACCCAATATATGCCTTACCCAGTTTCCTCTAATTGCTATACCTTACATAATTCTAGTACAATATCAAAACCAGACAGGGACATTTTTTCATATGTATTGATTTGTGTAACAACTACTGTGACCAACATACAAAACTATTTCATCTCTTTCATTTATTCTTTTACTAGAGGCCCAGTGCACAAAATTTGTGCACGGGGGTCCCTCAGCCCGGCCTGCACCCTCTCGTTGTCTGGGACCACTGGCTCCTAACCACTCACCTGCATGCCTGCCTCATAGCCCCTAACCCCTCTGCCTGCCTGCCTGATTGCCCCTAACCACTCACCTACCTACCTTATTGCCCCTAACCACTCTGTCTGCCTGCCTGATCACCCCTAACCACTCTGCCTGTCTGATCACCCCTAACCACTCGCCTGTCTGTCTGATCGCCCCTAACTGCCTCTGCCTTGGCCCCCGCCACCACAGCTTTGTCCAGAAGGATGTCCAGAATGATGTCCAGAAGGTCATTCGACTGTCTGGTCTAATTAGCATATTACTCTTTTATTATTATAGATAATCATTCCTTGCCCTGTCTATATCCATAAACACTGGCGAAGGCTAATATGTTTTCCATACCTGTTGTGTTGTCATTTCAAGAATATTATTTAAATTGAGTCACACAGGATGTGACCCTTTTGGGACTTGTTTACTTTACTCCATAAAATGCCCTTGAGTTCACTGATAGGATCTCAGCAGAAGGAATGGGCAGCACACCAGTAAGCAGGAACTGACTCGGTGTCTGTGTAATCCCACCAGCAGTAGCAACGGGTGACGGCTAGCTGCTGGGGCTGCAGCCTTGACAGGCTTTTAGCAGCACTGGAGGCTAAAACAGAGGGTAGCTGCAGGCCCGAGCAGCCTTTGGAGGTTCTGGCACTGGCAGTTTCCAGCAGATTCAAGGGCACATGTGCACCTGGTCTCCAGAAACACGATTGCCCTTCCTTTGTTTTTTTTTTCAGCCCTCTGGGATGAGGGACACTTCCTGAAATGATCAATCTCTAGTTACTGCAGTATCTCCCTTTTGCTCCATCTACCCTTCTAACACCTTTGTCAAGAGTTCCCAGTATTTAATAATGTCTGTATGAATTAACTGGCATGACTTCTGTTTTCCTGACTAGGTCCTAATACCGGCACCATCAAACAGCATTGATATTAAGAAGGTAGCTATGTAAAGCATTGCAAAAACACACAAATTGCATCAATATTATTACTAACACTAACAATAAAGAGTTATAATTTAGTGGAAATCTATTTTGTTTTAGGCATTTTGTTCAATGGCTTCCTTTCAATAGCTTATACAACAGACGAGGTGATGAAAAGAGTAAAAAGAGTAAAGCTATGCCAGCTTTGAGCACAGTCTTTCAAAATTGTATGAAAACATTTTCAATGGGTATTCAATAAAATTAAAATTAAAGCCAATGTTGAAAATAAACTATCTTGAAGTTAATCTATCATACATGACAGCTCACTTAGGAGTCCAATGGCCAGCCAACTGCCAATATGGTTAAGGTTTTGAAGTTTAATGGTAGAATCAGAATATGCCGCCAATGAAATGCTCTAGTGCTGTAAGACTCACACTGGGAAATGCTGCCCTGTTAGGCATTTCAGCTGCCAAGTCCAATTCAATATTCTTGAACTTGTGAAAATACTTTTGGCATTACATTTTATGTTTTGTGAAAAGTTGTCGCACTCAAAATGAATAGTTTGGTGTTGCCAAATGAGGCTTTGTGCAGCTGGTAACTTTTAATTATTTCTTGTACAGCTTAGAATGGCAATGATGCCAGGGCCTACTTTAATAATTGATTACTTATTTGAAAGAAGCTTTGTTTTGTTTTGATTGACTACATTAAAAAAACAACAATAGCAAAAACACCTTTCTCTAAAATAAAGAAAACTACATAAAAAGTTCCATCACTTAATAAAAAAGGGTTTTATTCCTCAATTTCCTTTGAAAAAATTTTAACCTTTTCTTTAAACATTTAGTTATTAATTTATCCATGAATTTTTACGTGTTAACTCTAGTCCAAACTAAAAGTGTAAATTAAATTCTTTCCTTATTTCTTTTTTTTCCATTTAAAATATATTTTTATTGTTGATAGTATTAGAGTTATCTCCCACTTCCCCTTTATTCCCCCCTTCCTCCCAGTTCCCATGCACCCCCCAGGTCTTCACTACCCTATGTCCTATGGAATATACATATAAGTATATAAGTTATTTGGTTTATCTCTTTTCATTCCCCCAACCCCACATGGAGGTATGTCAGTCTGCTCCATGCCTCCATGCTTCAAGTCTTATATTATTGGTCAATTCATTTTGTTCATTAGATTCCACAAATAAGTGAGATCATGTGATATTTGTTTCTTCAGTTTGGCTTATTTAATTTAGCATAATACTTTCCAGGTCCATCCATGCTGTCCCAAAGGGGAAGAGACCCCTCTTTTTTACAGATGCATAGTATTCCATAGTATAAATGTCCCACAGCTTTTTTATCTATTCATCTACTGATGGGCACGTGGGCTGTTTCAAAATCTTAGCTATCCTATATAATAAAGAGCTAATATGCTAATTAGACTGAATAGCAGAATGACCATATGGATGACCTTCCGGACAAAGCCGGGGCTGGGAGGGCAGGCCGAGGCTGCGAGGGCTGGCTGAGGCAGCTGGGGCTGGGAAGGCCTAGTCCCTTGCATGAATTTCGTGCAATGGGCCTCTAGTTGTAAATAAAGCTGCTATGAACATAGGGGTGCATATATCCTTTCTGATTGGTGTTTTGGGGTTTTGAGGCTATATTCCCAGAAGTGGGATTGCTGGGTCAAATGTAAGTTACAATTTTAATATTTTGTGGAAACTCCATACTGTTTTCCATAGTGGCTGCACCAATCTGCATTCCCACCAGCAGTGCACAAGGGTTCCCTTTTCTCCACATCCTAGCCAGCACTTGTCCTTTGGTGATTTTTTGATGATAACCATTCTGGCAGGTGCCAGTTGATATCTCCGTGTGGTTTTAATCTGCATTTCTCTAATGATTAGTGACATTGAGCACAGTTCTTTTTTGTGTGTCTTGGCCATTTGTATGTCTTCTTTGGAGAAATGTCTATTCAGGTCTTCTGCCCATTTTTTAAATGGAAAGGATGATAATAGACTTTGAAGTGTCATTCCTAATATTAGTGGAAATACTTTTCAAAATTTCCTCATGCAGAGTAATTTTTTGTGATATTTTGTAGATAATCTTTATCAAATACAAAAGAGTAGCTGGAAATCGGAAAGTATTTATAAAGTGTTCATGATTTTCAAAGAGATTAGATTCATAGATCCCAAGATAAAACTCTATGAAATATCACTCTAATAACATTCTGGATTAAATGTTTACAAGATTAATGAAACCAGCTCTTCAACAATTGGGATGTGAATGGATAGGATTTTTACTAACAAAGGATAAAAATAATCTAGTTAAAATAGCACCTAAGTGGGTATAATACGAATGGTTAACTCCTTATCCTAGCTGCTAGACAAAAGAGAGATCTTATAAGCTAAGGATTCAAATTTTAAAAAGTCATATTTCCATCTGATCTACATTGTTATTTTATATCCAGTATTCGGGGGGGGGGGAAGAAGAGAAAAATATGAAAAGTATGAAAAAAAAGGTAGGAACTTGATATATAATTAAAAGAAAAAATATTCCATAGAAGCAGACCCATAGATGACTCAGATGGCAGCATTAACACGTAAGCAATGTATATTATATTCTCAAAGAGAAAAGCAAGCAGATTGTTTTCACAGCTGAAGCAATGAAACACCTTTTGATTCTTCTTCCCGCAACAGTATATTTTCTGTATTTCATTTATGATTCTATAAAAAAAAAAAACAAGGTCAAGATCACTTCATTTAGAAAAAGGATATAAGTCCCTTTCAAATAGGAAGAGGAAAAGTTGCTTCTCTGACAACTTTTGAAGTACTGAAAAGAAGACAGAAGTAGCTGTAGGGCAAGCAGGTCAGATGGGACTATGAATATAAACATTGGGATTTGAGAAGTCTGCTTCTATGCAAATATCCATATTTGTATGATGAAAGACAACTGAACTAATGCTGATCATCACTGGCAGATTTACCACCACTTAGCACATTTAACATAGGTGAGAACTACTCTGAACCATTAGTGGAAGAGTAAACTAAGGTAGTTTTTTTTTGTGTGTGTGTTTTGTGTGTTTTTTGACTCCCCTTACCTTCAAGTAGTAACAGGTACTTTTAAAAGTTCTAAATGTTTAAAAAAAAGAGTGTGAGTGCTAAAGTGAAGGGACCATAATGTAAAGAGTTTTTGAATCCAGAGGCAAATCTCTACTAACCTAGAGTCAGTACTGGGTGTCACATTATCCCAAAAGATTAGATAGGGCTCCTCATAACTTGGAAAACATGAATTAAGGAACCAAAATAGATCAGTAATTTTGCATCAGAGAAGAACAAAGAATTGTGATATTCCTAATTGATTGAGTGTTCTCTCTCACTGGCTTCTATGGAGTCACACAAGCAACTCCAGGTACTTAGTGCCTCTTTGGAGAAGGCTATTATGGATACATGAAAAACTAAGCACTTTCCTGTAAAGATCTGGAGAAAACTCATATTGAAAGAATCAAGATGCCATTAGCAAAGAAGTTTCTAGTTGTTTATTTATTTGTATACTTGGGAGGTTATGAATAAGAGTAGTCCAGTTATTGGAGAATAAACAGAATGAATAAGCCACTATAAAATGAAAGATTATTCCATGGGGTAACTGTTGCTAGACTCTTGCACTAAATCCAGTTAGATCCAGGGCAGAACAGAAATTGCTTCACAAAAAATTCCCTCAAAGGACTATCTATTGACCCCTTCCCTATGCCCCAAAGCAGGCTGGTTTATGCTGTTTCCTGAAACAGGCTGCTGCCCAACCCTGGGCAAGCATGATAGGTAGTTTTCCCTTCATCTGGTCTAGACACCCCTTCCCATCCTGCCCTGTCTTATGTAACTCCTTAGCCCCAGCTGTCTTGTGTGGAGAATATCCATGGCATCTCACCCCCACCACCTGGGATGAGCCTTGTTTGTAAGTTCCCTCAACAAACTCTTAATGTAAGGATAGAGTTGTCAGCCTCTTTTTCTGCTCTCTAGGCCCTGGAAAATTTTCCCAACAAGCAGCAAAAAATCTACCACATTATTTTTGCTTATTTGAGAATTTGAGAAGTAGTGTGAGCAAATTTATAAGTCACCATCTAAACAACTGCATCAGAATCTTAGAACATAATGTTTTTTTTTAACATATAGAGCACTTCTTTTTGAAAATTGATTGAAGCCTAAAGGGCATAGTTCTAAAATAGGTTTTTTCCCCCCCTTTTCTTATTTTGTTATTTAGCAAGGAAGAAAAGAAGAAGAAGAAGAAGAAGAAGAAGAAGAAGAAGAAGAAGAAGAAGAAGAAGAAGAAGAAGAAGAAAAACAAAACAAAACAAAACAAAAAAACACACCTCTACAATTAATCAAGTATCTAGCTCTGTTCCAATTTTCCAGAACATAATTTATAATAAAAAAAAACAGACTCTCTGTAGTTCATTCCTTCACACCATTGGGTCATCCAGGAAGAGCCAAAGTAGAGCCCTCAATAAGAAAGGGCCCAGGACAAGGGCCTCTTTTGCCTAGGTCTAAGGATGGTAGTCTCTTCAATAGTACTATGCTAGTACAATATTAGTGGGAACTGAAGGGGAAACGGGAATTTTAGAAGTATCAGTAGAGACTCAACAGGGAATGGGAGAGAGATTATACTTATGTAACACAGACTAGAGTCAAATGCAGAGAGATATGTTAAGTCTGTGAGCTGCAGGTGGCATGAGTCAAAGCTTGTAAATGGTTCTTATTAGGCCACTAGAGGCCCAGTGCATAAAATTCATGCACAGGGGTGTGTGTGTGTGTCCCTCAGCCCAGCCTGCACCCTCTCCAATAAGGAACCCCTCGAAGGATGTCCGACTGCCCATTTAGGCCCGATCCCACCGGGCAGTCAAACATCCTTCTCACAATTCAGGACTGCTGGCTCCCAACCGCTCGCCTGCCTGCCTGCCTGATTTCCCCTAACCGCTTCTGCCTGCCAGCTTGATCACCCCCTAACCACTCCCCTGCCAGCCTGATCAACACCTAACTGCTCCTGTGCTGGCCCGATTGCCCCTAACTGCCCTCCCCTGCCGGCCTGGTCCCCCCTAAATGCCCTCCCCTGCAGGCCTGGTCCACCCCAACTGCCCTCCCCTGCATGCCTGGGTCCCCCCCAAATTCCCTCCCCTACAGGCCTGGTCCCTCCCAATTGCCCTCCCTTGAAGGCCTGGTCCCTCCCAACTGCCCTCCCCTGATGTTCTGATCCCTCACAACTGCCCTCCCCTACAGGTCATCTTGTGGCGGCCATATTGTGTCCACATGGGGACAGCCATCTTTGACCACATGGGGGCATCCATCTTGTGTGTTGGAGTGATGGTAAATTTGTATATTACTCTTTTATTAGATAGGATTAGTAACCTGAAGATATAAAATTATATGGTTTTAATGTCAACCTAATAGTGCGCTGCTGCTAATAAGAAATCTTGATGATTTCCCACCATCCTACACACTGAGTCATCATGTTTTTTATATCTATCAGGGTAATTCACCAAATTGTGAATTGATTTTTCTAAAAAGAAAGTACAACCTATAGCAGTGATGGCAAACCTATGACACGTGTGTCAGCACTGACACGCGTAGGCATTTCTGATGACACGCGGCCGCATGCCGAGGATGAAACATTTGCTGCTCCTGAGGATGAAACATTTGCGACTAGAGTCTTGGAGTTAGTTTTTTCCTCAAAGTGACACACTACCCGAGTTATGCTCAGTTTTTCGGCGAAGTTTGACACACCAAGCTCAAAAGGTTGCCCATCACTGACCTAGAGTAACATATTCATTCTCATAGACTGTGAGAAACTGAATGTCATGTAATCAATCTTGAGAAGACTTGACTCTAACTCACCCTGTTCAATGTTTTGCATATTTTAATATCTATTCTAGAGTCTTATGTAAAAAGAAATATTCTTCTAGATTAAAGAGGAATAGTGCTTTCCTTGATTTTTTAATGCTTTTCAAGCAGTCTATTATCTGATTCTTAATGAAGAGAGACTAACTTAATTTTTAAAGGATACACTCCATTAACATCAATTATTTAAATTCATGTAATATGTACATATATGGTATAAAAATTGCAAGGGAAAGATAATCCAAGTATTTGAATGATTAGCTATCACTTAAACATTATTTATTAGTTGTATGATAAAGTGCCCTCTAAAACATATTGCATTGGAAACAACAATAAGAATGTAATTAATAGTAAGATGTCTTTCAATATTAAGGCTCCCCAGACATTAATAAAGTAGAAGTGGCAAAAAAAACACTATAATTCATTTTTTAATTCTCTAGGATAACAGTGGTATAAATATTCAATAATCTATTCCAGTCAACAAAGCAAGCCTATAGTATGAATTTAATCCAAAGTGAGTTATTCTGATTTTAATGTTTATTGAATCACCAATAAAAATAATCAGCATTTTTTATTCATTAACTATACATAGCATTCCTTTTATTTGCATTTCTATATTCAAATAACATTGTGACTGAAAACCCAGAAGAAATAAAAAAAACATTTTTATTATTACTATTTTGAAATATACATTTTTAATTGATTTCAGAGAGTAAGGGAGAGGGAGAGAGAGATAGAAACATCAATGATGAGAGAGAATCATTGATCAGCTGCCTCCTGCACGCTCCACATTGGGGATCGAGCCTATAACCCAGGCATGTGCCCTGACCAGGAATCGAACCGTGAACTCCTGGTTTATAGGTCGTCACTTAACCACTGAGCCACTGCACCAGGCAAAAGAAAAACCCACATTTTTAAATAGAATATTAATATAAAATTTGTCTACTATCAACCCTACTTACTGTTATGATTTCAGTGAGCTTCTCTTGTCCCTGGATTCCACCTTTACATTAATACTAGAGTTTAGATTAATAACTCATTAAAAAGAAGTGTTTTGGTCCATTCTCACTGTCGCACATCTATATCCTACCTAATAATAGACAAATATGCAAATTGACCGTGCCTTTGCTATGCCCGCGATTGGCCAGGAGGCGCGGGGGGGGGGGGCGGGACTCGGGGTGGCCGGGGTGGCCGATTGGGCCGGCGGCACCAGGCCTTTCAGAAGCCTCCGCCACTCTGGAGGCTTCTGAAAGGCCTGGTGCACCAGCGGACAGGCACCCAGCTTCCCTGTGATCGAAAGCGAAAGCCTGTAGGGGACCCTACACATGCATGATTCAATCATGCATTGGGCCTCGAGTAACATATATATAAAAAACCTTAATGCGCAAATAGACTGAATGGCAGAACAACCGGTCACTATGACGTGTACTGACCACCAGGGAGCGTGCGAGGAACATGGCAGGTGTGGGCAGCAGGCAGCAGAGCACAAACATGGTGGGCATCGGCCACAGTGGGATGGTGGAGCAGGTGAGTGGGGACACCAGAACAAGGCAGGGCACCAGTCGCTGTCATCAGGGTGAGCATCTGGTGGTTACTGAAAATTATTTGCTCCCGCACACTGCGGTCCCACCTGGAGTTCGCACCTGCTGCCGGCACCGGCCCCACTTGCATCTGCTGCTGACGCAGGAACCGCCGCTCGCACCCACTGCCAATGCCGGCCCCGCTCGCACCCAATGCTGGTGCCAGCCCCACTCATACCCACAGCCGGTGGTGGCGGGAGCGGGGCTGCGGGCAGAGAGGGGACCGGTGCCACAGCAGAAGGGGCTGAGCAGGGGCAAGGAGGATTGGCTGAGACCTGCCCCTGTGCCCACTGTAGCCTCTCATTCATTCAAGGTGCATGAATTCATGCACTGAGCCCCTAGTATATATATAAAGAGCCAGGGTCTGTAACCTCCAAAACGACCTAACAGATGACCAAACATCGGAAATCAGTCACGCAGTCAGTGCCATGCTGCGGGTGCCGTGGCGACCGAGCACTGACTGCTGAGGGGGCTGTGGATCAGGCCAAGAGAGAGACCCGGAGAGAGAAGCAGGGTCTGATCTGCAGCCTCCATGGAAGCTGTTGATCAGCCTTTGCCTCTCTTTCTCTCTGGGCCTCGCAAGCAGCTACCACGGCTGCTGATCAGCCCAACCTCTCTGATCAGGCCCAGAGATAGGCCCGGAGATGCTGACTGGCATAGAAACCAACCAATCAGAACCTAATCTGGGTGAACTGTGAATGCAGAACCTAAGGTGGAGGCTGAGGAGGGGTTTTAAGTGCAATAGCTGTTTGGTATAAGGTGTAAGAAAGCGGTTCAATTTTTTAATGACCAGTTTGGCAGTATAGTGCATATGGCTGGCTATCAGTCTAGATATAGGGATTATGTATTTTTGTCTGCCAAGAGCATTTCCTCCTGCTGAAAGAGTCTTCTCCATGTAAGCAATCCTATCCTATGTAATCTATCTATACTAATAAAAGGGTAATATGCTAATTAGACCACGTCTACCAGCCATCTTCCGAATGTCCAACTTCCTTCTGGACAAAGCCATGGTGATGAGGTCTGAGGCAGAGGAAGTTAGGGATGATCAGGCTGATGGGGGGTGGGGGGGACAGTTGGGGGCAAGATCAGGCCAGCAGGGAAGTGCAGTTGGGGGCAAGATAAGGCTAGCAGGGGAGGGCAGTTAGGGGCGATATCAGGCAGGTAGGCCAAGGCAGTTAGGGGTGATCAGGCAGGCAGGCAGGTGAGCGGTTAGGAACCACAGGGATCAGGCCTAAACCAGCAGTTGGACATCCCCCAAGGGGTCCCTGATTGGAAAGGGTGCAGGCTGGGCTGAGGGAACCCCGTCCACCATGCATGAATTTTGTGCATTGGGCCACTAGTTCTTAATTAGAAGACCGTTTATGACTAATTATCTACCTAGATAGATAATAACTCCCACTATCCATAGTTTACTCCAGGGTTTACTCTTCTTTGTACAGTTTATGGGGTTGGATAAATGTATAATGAAATATATCTATCACTAGCGTTCCCGTTGCAGGAAAAATCCTGCAATAGGGTTTCCTGCTGCACTCTACCCCACCCTGCCTGCTCTCCTCCCTTGTCCCCCGCCCCGCGATCTCCGCCAGCCCCCCTACTTTTCTAACTTCTCCGCCAGCCCGCTCTCCTTCCTTCTTCCCTGGCCCCGCCTCCGCTCTTCCCTTCTCCCCCGGCCCCGCCTCCGCTCCTCCCTTCTCCCCCGACCCCGCCCCTTCTACCCCGGCCCCGCCTGCTCAACTTCCTTCTCCCCCGACTCCGCCCCTTCTACCCCGGCCCCGCCTGCTCAACTTCCTTCTCCCCCGGCCCCGCCTCCGCTCCTCCCTTCTCCCCTGGCCCCGCCTCCGCTCCTCCCTTCTCCCCCGGCCCCGCCTGCTCAACTTCCTTCTCCCCAGGCCCCTCCTGCTCAACTTCCTTCTCCCCCAGCCCCACCTCCGCTCCTCCCTTCTCCTCCCCCCCGGCTTGCTTGCTTCTCTGCAGCTTTGCTCCCTTCTGCAGCTCTTGGCTTCTTTCTACGCTGTCGCGATATGCAAATTAGCAGCCATCTTTGTTTGGATAATTTGCATATTCGTCCTGATTGGTTGGTGGGCGTGGCTTGGCTGGTGGGCGTGGCTTGGCGTAGCAAAGGTGCAGTCAATTTGCATATTTGTCTATTATTAGATTAGATTACCTTATGGAGGACATTCATTGCCCAAAAAGTCATCCTTGTTCTGCATATTCAACACTCCTCACCCCAACCTTGGCAACCACTGATCTTTTTATTTTTCCATAGTTTTACCTATTCTAGAATGTCTTATAGTTAACATAATATGGTATGTGTCCTTCTCAAGCTTTTTTTCACTTATTAGTACATACTTAAGGTTCCTCCATGTCTGTTTATGACTTGAAAACTCATATCTTTTCAGCACTGAATAATGTTCCATTTTCTGAATGTGTCAGTAGATTATTTTTCTATTTACCTACAAAAGGACAACTTGGTAGGACAACTTATCCAGGTTTTTGGCAATTATAAATAAAGCTTCTATGGCTTTGGCCAGTGTGGCTAAGTGGGTTTGGAATTATCCTGTGCACCATAAAGGTTGCCAGTTCAATTCCCAGTCAGGGCACATGACCAGGTTGCAAGATGTATCCTCAGTAGGGGGCATGCAGGAGGCAGCTGCTCTCACATAAATATTTCTCTCTCTTCCTCTCCCTTCCTCTATCTCTAAAAATATTTTTTAAATCTTTAAAAAAATAAAGCTGCCATAAACATTGTGTTTAGATTTTTGTATAGACGTAAGTTTTCAACTTTTTTTGGATTGAATACCAAGGAGTCTGATTGCTGAGTCTTATGGAAACACCATGATTAGTTTTGTAAGAAACCACCAAACTGTCCTCCAAAGTGTTTCTACCATCTTGTATTACCACCAGCAATTAATAGGAATTTCTGTTGCTCCACATCCCTGCTGGCATTTGCTATTGTCAGTATTCTGGATTTTGATTATTGTTCTAGATGTTAATGATATATTTATCTATGATTTGTATTGTTTTTTAGTTCTAAAGTCACAGGTACTGCTTTTACTCCTGCTGATTTTTACCTACATTCATACTTGAGGAAAATGTTAAATTTTAATTAGAGTTAAATAGCATAAGTCTATTATTTTTCATTCTATCACCCTAAACAACCTAAATTTTTGCCCTGTGACAAGGTCCACTTAACCTGGACATCACAAAGACTAGATTTCCCATGTTGGTATTTTCTAAAATAGATGTTTTAAAAGTTACAGAATGCATTATTTAAAAAGAACTATTTTAAAAAGTAGTAAAAGAATTATAGTCATAGTCACTTATTCTGTCTTTTCTTTTCTCCCCCCTCCCCCACCCCCATGCCTGGACTTTTTTTTTTTTTTAATTTGTTTTAAAAAATTAGTATAAAATCATGAATACAAAATTTGGTAACTTTCTTTTTTTTTTTCTTTATTGATTAAGGTATTACATATGTGTCCTTATCTCCCCATTCCCCCCCCCCACCCCCACTTATACCCTCACCCCTGTGTTTTCTGTGTCCATTGGTTCGGCTTATATGCATGTATACAAGTTCTTTGGTTGATCTCTCCCCCTTACCACCACCCTCCCCTACCTTCCCTCTGAGTTTTGACGGTCTGATTGATGCTTCTCTGTCTCTGGATCTGTTTTTCTTCACCAATTTATGTTGTTCATTATATTCCATAAATGAGTGAGATCATGTGGTATTTATCTTTCTCTGACTGGATTATTTCACTTAGCATAATGCTCTCCAGTTTCATCCATGCTGTTGCAAATGGTAAGAATTCCTTCTTTTTTTCCGCAGTGTAGTATTCCATTGTGTAGATGTACCACAATTTTTTAATCCACTCATATACTGATGGGCACTTAGGCTGTTTCCAAATCTTAGCTACGGTGAATTGTGCTGCTATGAACATACAGGTGCATATATCCTTTCTGATTGGTGTTTCTAGTTTCTTGGGCTATATTGCTAGAAGTGGGATCACTGGGTCAAATGGAAGTTTAATTTTTAGTTTTTTGAGGAAACTCCATACTGTTCTCCACAGTGGCTGCACCAGTCTGCATTCCCACCAGCAGTGAAGGAGGATTCCTTTTTCTCCACATCCTCGTTTGTTGATTTGTTGACGATAGCCATTCTGACAGGTGTGAGATGGCACCGCATTGTCGTTTTGATTTGCATCTCTTGGATGCTTAGTGACTTTGAGCATGTTTTCATATGTCTCTTGGCTTTCCTTAGGTCTTCTTTCGAAAAGTATCTATTTAGGTCTATTGCTCACTAAAAACTGTGATTCACGCATAAAATTATAGAATATTTTCACTTATACCTTCAAATTATACCAACAAGACTGCAGTATATCACTGACATAGATCCTATGATTAGCCCTGTAGGTTCTAGTCTTACTGAAAATTTTAAAATTATTATTAGGTGCATTTATTGCTATAAAAATCACAGGTGTTCCTCATTTGTTTAGCAGCATTAAAACAGAACAAAATAAAACACAGACACCAAACACACACACACACATACAAAACCACAACAAATAAGCTCCACCTTTAGTCACAGAATATTATTTTCCTACATTCACCTTTCCTGCATTCCATATGACCAAAGAAACTAAGAGACTGACTCAATTTCTGTTGCATGAACACACAACAATCCATTTATTCTGGAGATATCATGACAACTCCATAAATGCTATCTAAGAAAAAATCCAGGTCCTTTCTATGCTTGGATCCCCCAACTTTGCTGGGTATTTGGAATTTTAAACAACCCCTTTATGTCTAGATCAGAGATAAGGTATAAGTAGAACACAGAACATTCTCACAGAAACCCACAGAATATATGTTTTCCTCACATCACTATGCCTCTCACTCTCTTCTCCAAACAATACATTTGCATCATCTGTTTGGTGATATTTGCTAGAGTTTTGATTCCAACAAGTCCAAGACTTTTAAAAAATAAAATTAGGAGAACCCCTCTTCTCAATCCCCCACACACATTTTCTGTGTTTATATTTTCTCTGAAGCAAAGAATTCTGAATGTTTAACTACTTAATTATGGAAAAGGGTATTTGTAGCAATATTTTTAAGTAATTCTGGTGATTAATATTTCAAAATATCATGTTTTAGGCACTTTTGTTATTTTTCTGATTATAAAAAGTATGTGCTTTTTAATAATTATCTAACTTTTATTAATTATGCTTCTTTATTTATTTTTGGTGATATTAAAGAGAGGAAGGGAGGGGGATAGAAAAATAGAAAGATCAATGAGACAGAAACATTGATTGGCTGCCTCCTGCACACTAACTAGTTGGGATCAAGCCTGCAACTCAGGCATATGCCTTGACTGGGAACCAAACTGGTGGCCTCTTGGTTCATGCTCAACCACTGAGCAATACAGGCCAGGCCATGTTTCCTTCTGCTTTGTATCTTCAGCTGTTTAGACATCTGGGAACTTGCTGATCCTGGATACACTGCCCGTCCCATGGCAGGCCAATTCCTAGAGTAATAGTAAAGAATCTAGCTGCAAGTGTGCCTTTTATGTGCAAATCAACCAATCCAAACACCCTGGAGTGTAAGAACTAAGTTTCATTACTTAGTTCTTACACTCCAGGCTACCATCCTTTTACCGGGGCCACCCGGGCCACCCAGGCCCAAGTACCAGAAAATTGGTGAGAGCTCTGTCCTAAAGCCTGCCAAAATTTTTCAGACCTGCCCGTCCTAAATACGGTTACCCTGTTTTGCCTTCCCAAGAAAACCACAGTAAAGTCTCTCTCTGGTCTCCATGTTCCCTCACTCCTCTGCCTCCTGACCAACCCTCGTGCTTTCCTTGTGGCCTTGCTAGATGTGGTATGTCTCCTCCTTCCTATAACAAACCACCTTTCGTTGATCTACCTCTTAAAACTTAAGTAAGGATAAACATGTATCTATAAAATATCTGACACTTTTATTAAGCTAACTTAGTACAAATTTAAATGCTTTGTAAAATATATATATATATTTTTAAATGTTTAATATGAATTGCCTCAAAATCCTGAAAACGTTAAACAAATTACACTCTTTCCTAGATTGCTTGAGAGTGTTTATTTCCTCACATCTGACAGTATCTTGTAAAATAATTCAATATAAAATTGTCAATATGCTAAGATCAAAGAATTTTTCATTTCAATGTGCATTTTTGATTACTAATGGTGACAAATATTCACATATATCATTTATTTAGTAGCATTTTAAAAATCTCTGTAAATTGCATATATTTTCAGGATTTTTTCAGTATTTAAAAGCCTTTATTGATAATACGTATTACTCTAATAATTATTAACAAATTTTCCCCGATGTACTCTTTTCTTTCAATAATAGTTATGGGGTTTATCTTCACAAATCTATTAGTTATTTCCCTTATTTGGTGTTGTGATTACAGAGGCCTTCAATATTGAAGATTATATGAGTTGTTAGCTAATTTTCTGATTTTTTTCATTTAAATATTTAATTCAATAAAAATTAGTGTTCTTGGGTGTTGTGTCATAAGAATAAAATTTTTGGCATCATAACTACTTAACTAAAATAAATAAACTAGTAAATTTCACATTCTACCCCTACTGGTTCACCTATTGTATAACCCCATTTCTTTGTTTGCCTGTGGCAAGGACTGTTAGTCTTAAATCTTTTTCCCCTTCAGAGCACATATATGATGATTTTCTGATCTTAGTAGATGTTAGACTAGATTATGATTATGATTGTGCAATAGTCAGTGACAGATAAGATATAGCATGTATCTACTACATCTGGTTTATAAACATCTGGTATTAACCCCTAAATATTTTCATAAAAGGAATCCTAGGGGAGAGTATACCGGGGAGGATCTTACTAATTAAGTGTAATTGTTTTTTTTATGAATTTTAAACATTACTTAAGTCTTACTTTCTTCATAGTTGACAATTATAACTTATCTGGGATACGGCTCAATGTTTTCTGCTTTTTAATAATTCTCTCTAGAACATGGTGACCTCTTTGTTATTTCAGATTAAAGCCTTTCCTCAGTTTGACATTTCCCCCCTTAGTTTTGGCACATTCTTATGTTTGATTAATTGTATTGCTTTGTTCAGACATAGCAATTATCCAAAAATACTGGTCTTCAGAACTTGTTCTCCATGGGTTTTAGGGTCAAGTTGACCCGCTTTTAAATTACCCGTTAATAACTGCATTATCTTGGGCAAAAAACTTCCGGTTTCTCAATATCAGTGTTCAAATTAACAATCTTCATTTCATGGAGTTGTGGTGAAAGAAATTTAAAGTTAAATTTAGCATATATATATGTGAATGTTTATTATAGTACATACTGTTTTAATCATAAATGGTGGTTGAAAATTGTAAACTTCCTATACACTCCAAATTCTTAACTCTATTAGAATGTTGCTCTATATTGTTCCTTTACCCTTTTTATTAGTGTGGACAATGCTAGTTCATTTCAAGATTTATATATATATGTCTCTTTTACAGAGGAATCTCTACTAATCATCCCATCTAGTGGTTCACTTACTGTATATTTCTGGCTTAGTCTTTTAATATTTTAACATATAATTTGAAATGATTTTATTTTTTTATTATTTATTTATATATTTTTTGCCAAGAATGAAGGCATTATGAGAACAGAAATCTTTTTATTTTTTCTTTATTTTCTCTCTCCTTTCTTTTTACTTTCCTTCCTTCCCTCCTTTGTTTCTCTCCTTTACCCCCTCCTTTCATTCCTTCCTTTTTTAAAATATCCATATCTCATTAGGCAATGCAATGCCAAGATCATCTCTGGTTTCTTATAACAGTTTCCTGCTCTTGCTTGTTCAAGCCTGAATGGCAATGCAACTATTACCAGCTCTAGAATGTTGCACTATTTTTTTTCTGTTTTCCCTACACCATGTCAACATTTTTGTACATAATTCTTTTTTAAGCTCTTCTCTAATTGCCCAGATTGAAAGTGTAATTTTTATCCACTGAGAATCTAACTGTTATAGTTAAATTCTTATTTTTTCCTTCAAAACTGAATCTCAGATCATTGGAATTATCATGTGTTCTTATGATGAAGAAGAAAAGATGTCACCACTTATTGTGTTGACTTCTGAATTCTTAATCCTTACTTGATGTGTTGGGTACCTGCTTATGTTGCTTTAATCTGTTTCTCAGCCCCTCAGCTGGTAAAACTTGAGATCTGGTCTGTAACTTGGGTGGAGGATCCACTCACTCAGATCTATCCCTCAATTTGGCATTTTAAAGTTAATAAATAGAATTTAGTTTTTTAGAGCAGTTTTAGATTCATAGAAAAATTGAGCAGAAAGTACAGAGATTTGTCACATGTATAACCTCCCATATGATCAACATCTCCACCAGAGTGGTACATTTACTACAATAGATGAACCTATGTTGACGTGTCTTTATTATCCAACATCCATAGTTTAAATCAGTATCCACTTATGATATTAAACATTCTCAGATATTGAGAGATTAGCTAAACTACTCCATAATATTGCTGCTTTGGCATCCATTATGTGCACCCAAGATGCTCCAAGGCCTTTGAACTGAAACTACCTCTATCCTTCAGCATAAGACCTGAATAATAGCCCTTAAAGTCACAAGTATAAGTTCCTGATATGACCCTTAAAATCATCCCATGAGAAGGACTCTCCCCCACCTCCCAGAACCATCCTATATAATAAAGAGGTAATATGCAAATTGACCCTCATGCCCTGGTGTCACAAGATGGCCACCCCCAAGTTGTCACAAGATGGCCGCCCCCACATCATCACAAGATGGCCTCCCCCACGTTGTCACAAGATGGCCACCACAAGATGGCCTGCAGGGGAGGGAAGTTGGAGGTTATTGGGCCAGCAGGGGAACAGTTAGGTGTCAGTCAGGCCAGTAGGGGAGCAGTTAGGGGACGATCAGGCAGGCAGGCAGAGTGGTTAGGGGCAATCAGGCAGCCAGGCAGGTGAGTGGTTAGGAGCCAGCAGTCTCAGATTGTGAGAGGGATGTCTGACTGCCAAAGCTTACCAAAACTCTGCTCTCTTTGTTCTGAATAGACCAATCTAGTCTTAGCTTGGAAACTCCAAAGTACACCAATCACAGACTTTAATAAGGCACACCACACTTTCTCTGCCTGTACCCTGCCTTAGCTTCCCGATGTGTCAGCCCCTCAAAAATGTGCCTTGTACCTCCAAGTGATGAACTTCCCTATTTCACTTTCCCCTATGGTATTTTGTTGAAACATAGCTCGCCATCCCACAGTGGGGAGTGGAGGTCTCTTCTTTTAAACAAAGTCACAAAATAGGTTTTGGACAAATGTATGGTAACATGTATCCACCACTATATATAATATCATACATAGTAATATGATCACTGCCTTAAAAATCATTTGTGCTTCTCCTATCCATTCCTCCATGCCTCCTAGCCTCTAGAAAACAGTGATTATTATTTTTTTTACTTTCTTCATAATTTTGCCTTTTCCAGAATGTCGTATAGTTGGAACCATATAATAAATAGTATTTTCAGATTTGCATCTTTAATTTAGTAAAATGCATTTAAGTTTCATCTATATCTTTTTATGGCCTGATAATATATTCCTTTTTAGTACTCAATAATGCTACATTTTCTGGATATAAACAGTTTATTTATCTGTTAACTTATTGAAACATATCTTGGTTGCTATCAACTTTTGCAATAATAAACAAATCTAATATAAACATCTGTGTGTAAGTTCTTATGTAGAAAACATTTTTATTTCCTTTGAGAAAATACCAAAGAATATAATTGCTGGATTATATAGTAAGAGTAGGTTTAGTTTTGGGAAAAATCATCAAACTGTCCTCTAAAATATCTCTATCATTTTGCATTCCTACCATCAGTAAGTAAATGAGAGTTCTTTTGCTTCATATGACCACCAGCATATGGTGTTGTCAGTGTTCTAGATTATAGTAATGCTAGTTGTATAGTGATATCTTATTGTCATAGCTTGCATGTCCTTGATGACATATGATGTGGAACATCATTTCATATGACTATTTCCTATCAATATATTTTCTCTGGTGAGGAATATTTTAAGGTTTTTGGTCATTTTTTAAAAATTGGGTTGTTTGTTTTCTTATTATTAGTGTTTTTTGCATATTATGGATAATAGTCCTTTCAGATATGTCATTTGTATTTTCTCTAAACATGCAGCCTGCTTTTTAATTCTATAGATTGTGTCTATCACAGAGCAGCAAAATTTTAATTTTAATCAAATCAAGCATATTGACTATTTATGTTATACATTGTGCTTTTGATGTTATATCTAAAAAGAATTAATCAATCCTGGCCATTGTTGCTAAATGGTTAGAGTGTCAGCCCACTCACCAAAGGGTGTTGGGTTACATTCCTAGTCAAGGTCACATACCTGGGTTGCAGGTTCAATCCCTGGCCCAGGTCGTGGCTCATGTGGGAGGCAACCAATCAATGTGTCTCTCTCACATGGATGTTTTTCTCTCCCACTCACTTCCTCCCTTCCACTCTCTCAAAAAAATAAGTAATAGAAAAAATATCCTGGGTTGAGGATGAAAATAAATAAATATATAAATAAATAATAGGCATCATCATACCAAAAGTCATGTAAATATTCTCCTGTTCTATGTGTTTTATCCCTTTGCATTTATATTCCATTTTCTACCATCCATTTTAGATTAATTTTTGTGAAAGGTATAAGGTCTGTTTCTGGATTCATTCCTTTTGCCTGTGGTAACCAGATTGGCACTATTTATTGAAGAAATTATCTTTGCTCCACTGTATTTTCTTTGCTGCTTTGTCTTATATCAGTTGATTACATTTATGTGGGTCTATTTCTGGGCTCTCTATTAAGTTCTATTGATCAATTTGTCTATTTTTTCACCAATACCACACTGTCTTACTATAACTTAATAGTTTATTTAAAGTTTGTAGTATACAGTTACAACTAGTCTACATAATCACTTTCAAATAACATTATATCATTTTACAGGTAGTGGACTTTATGATAAAAAAATTACAAAATAATTCCAAATCTCTTTCTCCCATCCTTTGAATCGCTATTGTCATTCACTTCACTTACACATAGCCTATATAATACATATAATTAAATATATTATTTTCATCATTTTGAGGGAAAAAACCCTGTTATAACTAGATCACTTAAAATAAAAAAATATAATTTTATCTTCACCTCACTTATTCTTTCTCTGATGCACTTCCTTTATTTATGTAGATCTCTATTTCTGATCTGCATCATTTTATTTCTCTAAAAATGTATTTTAGCCGAAACCGGTTTGGCTCAGTGGATAGAGCGTCGGCCTGCGGACTGAAAGGTACCAGGTTCGATTCCGGTCAAGGGCACGTACCTTGGTTGCAGGCACATCCCCAGTGGGGGGTGTGCAGGAGGCAGCTGATCGACGTTTCTCTCTCATTGATGTTTCTAACTCTCTGTCCCTCTCCCTTCCTCTCTGTAAAAAATCAATAAAATATATTTTTAAAAAAATGTATTTTAGAATTTCTTTCAATGTAGATGTATTAGCAACAAATTCTGCTAAATTTTGTTTGAGGATATATTTTATTTCACTTTTTCACACGATAGTTTCATAGAATTCTTGTTTCGTGGTTTTTGCCCTCAACATTTTAAATTATTTTACTTTCTCCTTATCTGCATGGTTTCTGAGAAGTTGTATATAATTCTTAAATTTTCTCTTCAATAGATAAGATGTTATTCCTCTCTGGCTTCTTTTGAGATTTTTTCTTTATTTTTGACTATAAAGTTTGAAGTTTTGCACAGATGTAGTTTCTTTCTTCCTTTGTTTTTGTTTTTTGCAATTATCTTGATTGATGTCCTCTGACATTTCTCGATCTATGGTTTGATATCTGAGACTAGTTTAGGGGAATTCTCAATTGTTATTGTTTCAAAGACTTCTTTTACTTTCTCTCTCTTCTCCTTTTGTTAGTCTCATCACTTGTGAATTGCAAATCTTATACCTGCCCTGCACTTTGTGGATATCTTTGTGTGTTTTTTCAGTATTTCTCCTGGCTTTACAGTTTTAAAGTTTTTATTGACATACCATTTTCAGAGTTCTTTCCTCAGCCATGTCTAATCTACTAATAAACACATCAGAGTCATTTTTATATCATTTTTATCTCTACTATTTATCTTTGTTTCTGTCTTAAAATTTCCATCTCTCTACATATACTGCCCATTTTTACTTGTCTTCCCTCTCCTTAATCCACTAGAGTCCTTAGCATAGTAATCAGTTTTCTAAAAATTATTGATCTGATAATTCCAAAACCCTTGCCATGTCTAAATCTATTCATTCATTCATTCATTTATTTATTTGATTTGCCTGCAAAACCTAAAATATTTATAATCTGGCCCTTTGGCAGCTTTTTATTTTTTTTATCTTTATTACTAAATCTTTATTACTAAAAGCATTATATATGTCCCCTTTTTTCCCCCATTGACCCCCTCCAGCCTACCCTTGCCCCTCACCTCAGGCATTCACCACCCTATTTATTTAATAAAATTACTAGGTCATTAAATTTTTTAAGTTATTAAACATAAACTAGGATATCAAAAACATGAGAAAAGAACAGGATGCTATATTCTTAAGACAACAAAACAAATAAAAAGAAAACAAAAACAAGATTCATAAAAGAACCAGATTGGATTTCAGAGATGAAAAAAACAAACAAAACAAAAACTATCATTATAATTAATCTGATTTTAAATTGATGCATTGACTTTTAAAATATAGATTAGCAGGATTAGTATACTGAAAGATATATCTGAAGAACATACATATCATATCTTTTAGGAAGGTAAGAAGATAACAATGTGAAGGAATGATTAGGACATATGTATAAAAGAAGGACCTACATCTATTAATAGGAGTTCCCAAAGGAGAGAATGTGGGGGAGGCAGTTTTCAAGGAGATAATGGCAGTAAAGTTCAGAGTTAATGAAAGTCATAAATCTATTCTATACATATCACAGGTCACCTCGTACATTGCTGGTGGGAATGAAGACTGGTGCACCCACTGTGGAAAACAGTATGGAGTTTCCTTAAACAATTAAAAATGGAATTCCCATTTGACCCAGTAATTCCACTTCAAGGGATATACCCCAAAAAATCAGAAAGAATATATGCACCCCAATGTTCATAGCAGCACAATTTACCATAGCTAATATTTGGAAGCAGCCTAAGTGCCCATCAGCAGATGAGTAGTAGATTAAAAATCTGTGGTACATCTACACAATGGAATACTAAGATGCTGTAAAAAAGAAGGAATTCTTACCATTTTGAAACAGCATGGATGGAACTGGAGAGCATTATGCTAAGCAAAATAAGCCAGTCAGATAAATATCACATGATCTCACTCATTTGTGGAATATAATGAACAACAAAAACTGATGAACAAAAATAGATCCAGAGACATAGAAGCTTCTAACATACCATCAAACCTCAGAAGAAAGGAAGAAGAGGGTGGGCAGGTGGGGGGTATGAGATCAACCAAAGAACTTGTATGCATATAAGCATAATCAATGGACATAGACAGTAGTGGGATGAAGGCCTGGCCTGAGGGGTGGGGTGAGCTGGGAAAGGACAATGGGGGGAAAAGAAGACATATGTAATACTTTCAATAAAAAAAAAAATTAAAAGTTTGCTGAACATAATTATAGAAGTGTGTCTTTTGGTTTTCTGGGTATTTAATGCTCAAATAACTTCTTAAGTGTTACAGCTATCCTATATAATAAAGAGGTAATATGCAAATTGACCATCACTCCAACACACAAGATGGACTCTCCCATGTGGTCAAAGATGGCCACCCCATGTGGACACAAGATGGCCACCACAAGATGGCCAGCAGGGGAGGGCAGTTGGGAGGGACCAGGCTGGCAGAAGAGGGAGGTTGGTGGCAACCAGGCCTGCAAGGGAGGACAGTTGAGAGGGGGCAGGCCTGCAGGGGAGGGCAGTTGCGGGAGACCAGGCCTGCAGGTAAGGGCAGTCAGGGGTGACCGAGCTGGCAGAGGAGGGCAGTTGGGGGGATCAGGCCTGCAGGGGAGTGCAGTTGGGAGGGACAAGGCCTGCAGGGGAGGGCAGTTGGGGGGGGAGGAGGCCTGCAGGGCAGGGCAGTTAGGGGTGATAAGGCTGGCAAGGGAGGACAGTTAGGTGTGACTGGGCCAGTGGGGGAGGGCAGTTGGGAGGCAACCAGGCCTGCAGGAGAGGGCAGTTTGGGGCAATTGGGCCAGAAGGTGAGCAGTTAGGCATCAATCAGGCTGGCAGGGGAGTGGTTAGGAGGTGATCAGGCTGGCAGGCAGAAGCAGTTAGGGACAATCAGGCAGGCAGGTAGGCGAGTGATTGGGAGCCAGCAGTCCTGGATTGTTAGGGGGATATCCAACTGCCCGGGCAGTCGGACATCCCTTGAGGGGTCCCAGATTGGAGAGGGTGCAGTCTGGGCTGAGAGACACACTCCCCCCATGCATGAAATTCATGCACTGGGCCTCTAGTTCTATCTACACTAATAAAAGAGAAATCTGGAAATAGAACTTACCTTCACGATGCCCACCAGCCAATCAGGAGTGAGTATGCAAATTAACCCAACAAAGATGGTGGGTTAATTTGCATATACACGTGCGGTTCGAAGACTGAAGGCTCTGGCACAAGTGAAGACTGAAGACTGAAGACTAAAGATGACTGAAGACTGACGACTGAAGAGGCTTGGCTTCTCTGCTGTGGCCGGAGCAGAGAAGCCAAGCTTTGCTAAGGCTGGAGCGGAGAAGCCTAGTCTTGAGGCTTGGCTTCTCTGCTGTGGCTGGAGTGCAGGCCTGGGTCCCGGTGCCGGAGGAAAACCGGTGCTGGTAGCCAGGGGAAGGAAGGCCTATTGCACGAATCTTCATGCAATGGGATATATATATATATATATATATATATATATATATATATATATATTCCAAGCGACCGGAATGATGGACTGACCACAATGACTGGAACAATCATTTGCTATGGTGTGCACTGCGGTGGCCAACTGGCCCAATTGGGGCCCCAATTGGCCCCCCCAACTGCCTGAAGCCCCTTTCCCTGGCCAGCCTCATACCTTATTGGCCCCCCTTACCCCGATCAGGGGCAGGGCTGGCCGGCCAACCTCCTGCGTTCCCTCCCCCCCCCCCACTGGCCCAGCCTTGATGGTTCCCATCGGGGCAGGCTAGCTGCCCCCCATCTGTGTATGAATTCGTACACAGGGCCTCTAGTATACCATAATTAACCAATGTCTCTTCTTTGGTTGCTTCTAAGATCTTTTCTTTGTTTTTGATGTTCTGCAGCTTTCCTGTGACATCATGTCTAAATCTTGTTCTGATGCTTGCACTATCTCTTCAAACTATGCATTTTATCCTTTAGTATCCCTGGAAATTTTTTCTTAGTCACTGAATATGATGTACTGGGTAAAAGGAACTGCTTTAACTATGCCTTTATTAGTGTTGTGGTGAGTTGTGAGGGGAAGGAAAGCATTGTATAGTCTTATGATTAGGTCTGCCTTTTATTAATCCTATACCACTGGATTGTAAATTTCACAAGTGCTTCTCTCTCCTGTACCTAGGTGAAATAGGATGTTTAGATTGGACTGGAGTTAGGTATATCTCTTCTGTCAAATTGAAAGGTAAAGCTGGCTGGAACTGGGTATTTCCCTTCCTCCAGGTCAGTTAGGTTATAACATAAACCCTCCACGGTTAGGCTCTGGTTAAATTGTTTCTGTCCAGAACTTGTTAGGGAAAACAAGATGCTCTGGCATTTTAAAAAATCACTTCTTTCTTTCTTCCTATGCTGGAAGCACAAGAGTGATTTTTCTCCATTTTTCACTGTGAAACTGGTAGAATGCTATGTAAATTCACAAAAGTACTGGGGGCATCAAAACTGGGTCCCCTGGGAGTATTTACTCCTCACTGAGCCTGTAGCAATTTGTCAATTACATTACACCTTTTCCCAAGACACTGGTGACCAGAGAGATTTTTGCTTGCAGGTCCCTTCTCAGGTAAGTTGAGATTTTTCTGTATATACCTGTCAGTCTCTCAAATTTGGGGGATAGAGATTTGCCCTGTAATTTCACTTCTCTTGCAAATTGAAGAATTGTTGATTTTTCAGTTTATTCAGCTTTTTACTTCTTAGGAAGTAGCAGTAACTTCCAAGTTTATTATAAAGACCCTTTTTTAGATTTTAGTGTGATTTTTTTTTTAGCGTGGTAAACAGTTCTATGTCTCAGCCATCCTCTATCCAGTGTATGATTGAGGATATTTATCCCATAACTTGCTGTAGGATTACTCATCCTTAGGCAGAGTGGCTCTTTGCAGGCCTGCTGTCTTTCAACAATTTTTCTAACTCACTGTGTGGTGCTTCACAGAACACTGAATCAGCCTAAGGATCAGAGGAGCTGAGAAATCCACATTTGATAGAGGAGATAGTTAGCTTAGGGATAACTGGCTAGAACTTCCCCTCAACCATTTCTAAACTACCATGTAAGAGGCACACTCTTACTCCAGTCCCATGATGAATGCAGGGACTTTCTGAGAGGTTTCGGGTTTTCCTGGGCTTCATTAGCTGAATCTATATTCACAGAACAATGTTCCAAACACCTCCACTCCAAACACCTCCATTCCAAACCATTTCTGAAATTATAATGATAAAAAATATAAATGAAAGAAATAGTTTATGGAAAAAGAAATGTAAAATGTTATTGCTTTCATATGTAATTAAAAAAAGAAAAACTACACTAAATTGGTTTTCTGTTTGACTTGGCCTCTGATCCTTTATAGCCATTGTGTCCTTGTAGAGTAAATTTTCTTGGTTATTTTGTTAGCTAATTTTGGAGGAAATTAATTTTTTTTCATTTAAAATTGTATCCCTCATTTAGGAACTTTCCTACAGAGAGTTGTTTGTGGTATAATGGGAAGCAATTTATTCAGGGACAATACCTAGTGCTTGCAAATGTTATTGTTGTGCCTGCATATATATTTCTTGCTCCTCTATTTTTATTTTATTTTTTGAAATGTTGACTATTATGAATAACATCTTACTTAGGGCAGGTATGCTTGCCTTTTCTATTTGCACATAACACCTTAGATTTTACTTTGCTGGGCTGGAATACTTCTGTTTTGGTTTAGAATAGAACTTACTGATGCCTGGGTTACTTCAAAACTCTATTGGGAAGCCAGTCAAAATAAAGACTGGGTACCCATAGACTCTTCCACTTGTTTTAACTTCACACTTACTGCAGTCCCAGTATAATGTTATTTCATTGAAGCAAAGTGGAGGATACAGAGATGCTAATAAAATACCTCCCCCACTGAATGCCATCAAAATATTTGCCTCCAAATTTTAGAATTTATGAAAAATTGCATTTAAAACCTATCCTCCTCAGACTATACCAAAATATTCAAGAGGAAGGCACATTTCCAAGCTCTTTCTATGAAGCCAGCATTACCCTCATTCCAAAGCCAGAAAAAGATACCACAAAAACAGAGAACTACAGGCCAATATCCTTGATGAACATTCATGCTAAAATCCTTAACAAAATCCTAGCAAATTGGATTCAGTATTATATTAGAAAAATCATACACTATGACCAAGTGGGATTTATTCCGGGGATGCAAGGATAGTACAATATCTGCAAATCAATAAATGTGATACATCAAATAAACAAAATGAGAGACAAAAATCACATAATCATATCAACTGATGCAGAAAAAGCATTTGACAAAATCCAACACCCTTTCCTGATAAAAACTCTCAGCAAGGTGAAAATAGAGGGATCATAACTCAACATAATAAAAGCCTTATATGACAAATCTACAGCCAACATCATACTGAATCTGCAAAAACTAAACTCATTTTCCCCTAAGAATGGGAACAAGACAGGAATGTCCACTTTCACCACTCCTGTTCAATATAGTACTGGAAGTGCTATCTATAGTGATCAGACAAGAAGAAAAAATAAAAGGCATCCAAATTGGAAAAGAAGATGTAAAACTGTCCTTATTCACAGATGACATGATAATATACATAGAAAACCCCAAAGACTCCATCAGAAAACTACTAGATCTAATAAATGAATTCAGTAATGTAGCAGGCTACAAAACTAACACTCAGAAACCTATGGCCTTTTTATACACCAATAATGAACTCACAGAAAGAGAAACTAAAAAAAAAAAAATTCTAAAAAAAACCAATTTCATTTACCATTGCACCAAAAAAATTAAAATACCTAGGAATAAACTTAACTAATGAGGTAAAAGACCTGTACTCGGAAAACTACAGGCCATTGAAAAAAAGATATAGAGGAAGACATAAACAAATGGGAGAGCATACCATGTTCATGGATTGGTAGAATCAACATCATTAAAATGTCCATACTACCCAAAGCAATCTACAGATTCAATACAGTTCTCATTAAAATACCAATGGCATATTTCAAAGATCTAGAACAAACTCTCCAAAAATTCAACTGGAATAAAAAAAGACCTCGAATAGCCACAGCAATCCTGAGAAAGAAGAACAAAGTTGGAGGGATCACAATACCAGATATCAAGCTATATTACCAAGCCATGGTTCTCAGAACTGCCTGGTACTGGCACAGGAACATACATATAGACCAATGGAACAGAACAGAGAACACAGAAATCGACCCAAGCAATTATGCTCAATTAATATTTGACAAAGGAGGCAAGAACATACAATGGAGTCAAGACAATCTCTTCCAAACCTGGTGCTGGGAAATTTGGTCAGCTACATGCAAAAAAATGAAAGTAGCCTACCAACTTACACCATACACAAAAACAAACTTAAAATGGCTAAAGGACTTAAATGTAATATGGGAAACCATAAAAATTCTACAAGACTCCATAGGCAGCAAAATAGCAGACATATGTCATAACAATATCTTTACTAACATAGCTCTTAGGGTAATGGAGACTAAGGAGAAAATAAACAAATGGGACTACATCAAAATAAAAAGCTTCTGCATAGCAGAAGAAACCATCAACAAAAAAACAAGAAAGCACAATGCATGGGAGAACATATTTGCCAATGTTATCACCAAAAAGGGTTTAATCTCCAAAATTTACAGAGAACTCATAGGACATAAAATGAAAAGAAACAATCCAATCAAAAAATGGGCAAAGGACTTAAATAGACACTTTTCGAAAGAGGAAATACAGAAGGCAGAGAGATATATGAAAACATTCTCAAAGTCACCAATTATCCAAGAGATGCAAATCAAAACAACAATGAGATACCATCTCATACCTGACAGAATGGCTATCATCAAGAAATCAACAAACAAGTGCTGGCGAGGACATGGAGAAAAAGGAACCCTCGTGCACTGCTGGTGGGAATGCAGACTGGTGCAGCCACTGTGGAGAACAGTATGGAGTTTCCTCAATAAACTAAAAATGGAACTCCCATTTGAGCCAGTAATTCCACTTCTAGGAATATATCCCAAGAAACTAGAAATACCAATCAGAAAGGATATATGCACCCCTATGCTCATATCAGCACAATTTACCATAGCTAAGATTTGGAAACAGCCTAAGTGCCCATCATCAGATGAGTGGGTTAAAAAAGAGTGGTACATATACACAATGGAATATTACGCTGCAATAAAAAAGAAGGAAATCTTACCATTTGCAACAGCATGGATGGAACTGGAGAGCATTATGCTAACCAAATGATCCAGTCAGAGAAAGATAAATATCACATGATCTCACTCATTTGTGGAATGTAATGAACAACATAAGCTTATGAACAAAAACAGATCCAGAGAAACATTGATCAGACCGTCAAACCTCAGAGGGAAGGTAGGGGATTTTCGGGGGAAGGGGGAGAGATCAACCAAAGGACTTTTATGCATGCATATAAGCATAACCAATGAACACAGACACCAGGGAGGTGAGGGCATGTGTGGGGGGTAGGGGGTAATGAGGACATAAGGATACATATGTAGTACCTTAATCAATAAAGAAAAAAAATAGATCCAGAGAGAAATGGCAGATGAGGTGTGGGGGTTAGAGAACAACCAAATGACTTGTATGCATGCATATTAGCATAATCAATGGACACAGACACTGGGGGATTAGGGACTTGCCCAGGTGGGAATGGCAGGAGGGCTCAATTGGGGAAAAAGGATACATATGTAAATCTTTATACAATAAAGAAAAAAAGAAAGATTGTATTGTCTATTTTACACAACACTGAATTGGTTTCACAGAAATAGGAGATAAGTGTTGGCAATGGAAATAATTCTTCAGTATGATAGCATCTTCAATATGTCGGGGAGAAATTCTATTGAGCACTTGTTTTTCACCATGTTCTATCATGTTAAAAAGGGTTCTTCACCATACCCTGCTCTCTTTGGCAAATTTAATGAGCTCCTAAAACAGAGATTGTGAACACACTTTTTTTGTAATCTTTTCTGAAAGTCCTTGAGCTTAGTTAAATAGAATAAGTATGGATTAGGCAGGTGAAGAGAAGTTGAATGATCTTATGATCTCTGAGGCAATATATCTGTGTGTGTGTGTATATATTAAACACAAACCTTCTAAAGTAAATTGTCACATTAGATAGCACATTCTTTGGTATGTTCTCATAAATATTAATATTGATGGACTATTTCAATAACAACTATATGTACCATTTAAGAAACTGATAGTAATCTATGAAAATAGTCTCCCTTTAGCCATGGAGTATACATTCCAAGACCCTTAGTGAATTCCTGAAAAATATGATTAGTACCAAGCCTTAGATATACTAAGTTATTTTCTATACATATATACCTATGTTAAAGCTTAATTTATAAATTTGGCACAGGAAGAGATTAACAACAATAACAAATAATAGAACAGAACAATTATAATAATACACTGCAATAAAAGTTACCTAAATGTTGTCTTTTTCCCTCTTTCTCTCTCTACAATAATCAATCTGAAAAGGGAGATGTTTACTCAGTGACTAATGCACAGGCAGCATATATAGTGTGGACATGCTGGACAAAAAGATGATTCATGTTCCGGGCAGGACAGTGGAATGGTGTAAGATTTAATCACTCTACTCAGAATGGATATGCCAATTAAAACCTTTGAATTGTTATATCTTGAATTTTTCATTAAATATTTTCTGATCAGAGTTGATAGCAGGTAACTGAATCCAAGGAGAGTGAAATTGCAAGAAAAGGGGGACTGCAGTAGTTTACTATATACGTATATATTTTACCTAGATATATTGTTCATGAAGTTATATAATGAAAACTTTGACTAGCTTTAAAATTTGCATCTATAGATAGGAAAAAAATTACTTCAACCTCAACTGCATTTCCATAAAATTCTAAATGTTTTGTTTTCTTGTCTAATAATAATTAAACTTTGCAGAGTCAATAATGAACATCGTAGCCAAAGTTAAGAAAAATATATCATTCCGTGAATGTGAAAGTTGAACTGAGTGAGGGTTGGCACAATGGAAGGAGTATGATTTAATAATATTCAACATGTGGTAGTCATCTATTGACATATTAAGCAGTTTGCAGCAGAAGGAAGGCAACATGTGCCTGATTATCTCCCATGCAATCCTTCTAAGAAATTAAAGTTCAGTTCACATACCATATAAATAGATTTAGCACCTTCAAAGTAACTATATTTTTAAGTGCTGTTATTAAATTTTAAAGGAGGTTATCTTTTTAGGAAGTTATGATTGCTGGCTTGGGATAACTATTTTCCTAAAGACCTCTTAAATATTTTTACTAATTATCCTGTAAGTTAAGAATTAATCAAAATTATTATTACAACTAGAGGCCAGATGCACAAAATTCGTGCAAGGGGCTCAGCCCAGGCTGCCTCAGCCAACCTTCGCAGCCTCAGTTGGCTCTCATAGCCCCTCGCAGCCTCTGCTGGCCCTTAAAGCCTCGGACAGTCGTTCTGCTGTTTGGTCTAATTAGCATATTAGCTCTTTATTGTATAAGATTCCTCCACATTTTCATGCTCTTTTCTTCAATGGTCTCTATCATTAAGCTAATCCTGAGATGAAATAACAAAGGGATATTATTTTTCCACTAGAGGCCTGATTCACAAAGATTTGTGCAAGAATGGGCCTTCCTTCCCCTGGCTGCCGGCACCACATTCACTCATGCCCAGAGCCGCCTTTCTGACTTTGCTCCAGCCCGGAGCTGCCTTTCCACCTTCCCATGCTGCCCAGAGGTCCGGAGCTGCTGGGGTGGTGCAGAACGCCTGCATCATTGCCATGGTGACGGCACAAGGGTCCTGCCCCACCCCTGGCCGCTCAGCACTTGTGTATGCAAATTAACCCACCATCTTTTCTTGGGTTAATTTGCATACTCACTCCTGATTGTCTGGTGGGTGTCACAAAGGTATGGTCAATTTGAATCTTTCTCTTTTATTAGTGTAGATTTGCACTGCATAAAATGCCAAATCATTTGGCTTTAGAAATCATGCTGTTTTCTTCATGAGTTTAATGTAGTTTGTATACATTTCTTGCAGGTGTTGAAAACCCCACACCCTGATTTCAGAAAGGCCATATTTCACAGCTAGAAATGGGATGTAAATGGAGGGTTATATTTCATGGAACAAATACATGTTTAAGCTAGTAATTACCATTTATAGTGTTGTCCTTAAAATGTCTAACAGCCCCTTGGCTCCCCTACACACCATTCATGCTAATTCTCAGACAAGAATTTTCAAGTGAAAACAAACCGTATAAATCTTTCAAAGTGGTCATGAAGATACTCTTCATAAAACTATAAAATCCATTAAATTAACAATGATAATATTATGTGCATGGACATATCTTAAACCCATGGGCCTATATCATTTAGCAACAGGAACTCAATATGCTATATAAGTAGCAAGCACCATATAATTATCCCCACTATAAAGAGGAAGAGACAAATTGCCAGGAAGGCTAAGCAGTTATCATGAGGCTGTATGAACAGAACTGATATGTTTCCTAAAGAATTGTCTTTCTAAAGTATATTTGCTGTGGAAAGTATAGTGATGAAAGGAATTATTAATTATTGAAAGCCTACTGAGTGCAGGTAGAATCACTTGGTTCTTTGTTTGGCATCTTGATTTTATTCTTAAATCAGTCAAATTTCATTAAACCTTAAAACCACAAGTACATTTATTACCTTCCAATCTTAATTTCAGTGTATATTCTATGATAAAAATATATATATTCTTATATTCTATTAACCCTTATAGTACCAAAAACTCTTCCCAGTCCCTTTTTTCATCCATACGATACTTTATTGGTGACTTACAATAAAGATTAAATTCTCATAATGATTTTTTAAATAATGCTAAGAACATTGTCATATGAAAAGGATGGTTCATAGATAATTATGTAGCTCTTTGATCTTGAACACTAATATTTACAGGCTTTGATTTCTTTATCTGTAAATTGAAGGTCTTTTATTAGTGTGTTCCTAGGACCCATTCCAGTTTAATATTCAAAACTTTAATTGTGTTGTTTTATTCATTATTTCCCCCCTACCTGGGAGAGCAGTAACCATGCCATTTCCCAGTCAAAGAAAGAAAAGCAATATTAATCTGTCCTGTGCACTTCGGTTCTTCCTTCACCCCTTTCACGAAGGGGTGATTTCTGTTCAGTTGACAAGTCTATTTTTATTTGATAATAGAATACAGTCATGTTCCAAATAAAAAAGTTTCACTCAATGACAGCATATACAACAGGGGTCCCATTTGATTGGAATGGAGCTGAAGTTTCAGTAAGAAATGGAATGGTATGTGGTGTGGTTCAGGAGGAAATTTTTTTCTCTGATGGGAGCAATATTTGTGTAGTTGGCAATAAATTCCCTCCCACTCAAAGTACCTCAATTTTGAGTGCACAGATTATATCACAATCGGTCAAACACTGACCTGTTTTAGCAAAGAGGATCCTTTCTTTTTATTGCTACATACTCAGAGTGTCCTACAGTCTCCCAGACCTAGCTTGATGGTCTTTAGAGTACATTGCTGTAATTTCTTTGTGGAGGACATAAGATCCTGTTCAAGGACACAAGTTCATAGGAGCTACCTGAACATGTATTAATTGCCACTGCCACTTTAGTAAAAGCTTTCTGTGATAGTATGGGGACAGCCGGTCCCTATACTTTGGACATATTTTCAGGTTGTAATGATTTGAAGGATAGATAAGTTTTATTTCTTTCATTAATCCAATTGCACAGAGAGCCACATAGGGATAATGGAACTAAAAACAAATTTATAAAGTCAAAATATTGAGTCCTAAGTTCTATACTCTCTCAATATTAAACACCCTATTTTTATTAATACCACAAAGTTCACAAATGTGAGAAGTGTTCAAACATGCAATGGCCAAAACCACATTGCCAGTATAATCCCCTCTGTTCCTTTATCTCTCCATCTCGATTTTTTATTCCTACTTATCCTTTCGATATAGTATTTATAAGTCTATAGTAATAGATAGTAGTGGCCTAGTCCTTCATATTCTCTCACCACTCACTCACTGACTCACCCAGAGCAAGTTTCAGTCTTGAGACCTCTATTCATGGTAAGTACCCTCTGAAGGTGTACCATGTTTTATCTCCTATACCCGACTTTTCCTGTACCTTTTTTATCTTTAGATATGTATAAATACACAAATCCAGTTGCCCATGGTACTCAATATAGTAACATGCTGTACAGGTTTGTAGCCAAGGAGCAATAGGCTATGTCATATAGTGTAGGTGTATAGTAGGCTTTGGACACATTAGGTTTCTGTATGTGTACTCTGTGATGTGCACACAATGATGAAATTGCCTACCAACCCATTTCTCAGAATCTGTCCCTGTCATTAAACAACACATGACTCCATATTGAGTAAAAAAGTTATAGTAACACAGGTTTACATCTGAAATATAGTTAGTCCCATTCAAACCATGTGAACCAATAATAGTAAAAGAAAGGGTGGTTTCTTAAAGATTTGCTGGCAAGACAAAAGCATATGTAACTCACTTTACTTTGGCAAAGAAAACATAAAAATAGATCATATTATATCAAATGCCAACCATTATAATCTACAGCCACTATTGTTTTACATGGAATATTTCCTATGGAAAGAGATGTACTAAATTCCCACTTGTTCAGGAGATATTATTTTATCTTAAAATAATTCAAATCCAAGGTTATAGCAAGGTGTTTCCTAACAAAATTTTATTTGATGATTTTAAATTTTATTCAAAAAGCAAGAGAGAAACAGTAGAACAACACTCATTCATAGGCACCAAGAAATTCTCCTTATGTGTAAATAAATAAAAATTATTGTGGTTAGTGTAATGTCACTTTACTTTTAGAAAGGCCATTGCTTTATTCAGTTTCACTATTCCCTATGCACCACAACCTCAATTCCTCTCTGTAAAAGCCAGATATTTCCAGAGAACATTTCAGAAGAATATTGCCATTCCTCCTTAGTATCTTGGACATTTTGTATGTATGACTTTATCTGGGCCTTTCTTTTCACTGCAGCTTAGTTTATGGATAAGTAAGCAAAAATACTTTCAGAAAGTTGTCAAGGATATCTGGCATCAAGAAATGGTTTTATAGTTTACTGATATTCTAACAATTTGCTTTGTCCTCAGATGCAAAATAGTTTTAGCTTGTAATCATTTGTGATAAATTTATCAATGATAAAACTACACAATGCACATACTAAAAGAACATGCCTATTATCCTGTACAGGTTAACTTATTCAATTGGTCGTGGTTTGATTATGGTCAAGAGCATGTACCTAGGTTGCAAGCTCAATCCCAGGCATTGGTCTGGGCATGTGCAGGAGGCAACTAATCGATGTGTCTCTCTCTCAGTCTCTCCCCCTTCCTTCCACTCTCTCTAAAAATCAATGGGAGAAATATCCTCGGGTGAGGATTAACAAACACACACACACACACACACACCAAAAAACAACAACCCTCATAGATACAGAGAATAGTATGGTGATTACCAGAGGGAAAGGGTGATGGGGAGAGGTAGGAGAGAGTACAGAGAGAATAAATAGTGATGGAAGGAGACTTGATAGGGAAAATAATTTATATGTGCTTACTTTTGTCTATTCCTGTCCAGAAAGTATACCATTAGTCTTTGACAGTGTTGGCATTTGAAGGATAACTTTTCAATATTGTTTTAGTTTATTGTCCTTGATTATTAATGACTTTGAGTATTACTTCATGGATGTATTGGGCATTTACATTTATTCTTTGATGAGTTGCAAGTTATCATCCACCAACCATTATTATATTTAGTTGTCTTGTGTTTTTCTAATAAATAATAAGTATATAAATGCATATATTAATCCAATTACTATGCATTAAGTTATAGACTCTTTTGCCAATCTAGTTCTTGTTTGACTCTGAATTTCTGACTATTGGAACAGTGATACATATGTGAGGAAGAGGTGGTTTACAGGGGAAGAATCAAACAGCATTGAATGGCACTAAATGAAATTTTTTTAAAAAAAACTTCTTCATCCTAGTCTATCCTCACCTACTAGAGTTAGGAATCTACATATAGTTCTGTTTTTAATTGTTTAAAGGTTAATAAGATAATTCTAAACATTAAGTCTATATTCATTTCTTGAATTATCACCATTGCATAGTTTCCACTGATAAACTTCTTAGTTATAATGCTTTCAATTTTATACATGTAACTCAAAATTGCTTAAAATATGCTGTACTATTATTATTTTTTAAAATATATTTTATTGATTTTTTTACAGAGAGGAGGGGAGAAGGACAGAGCGTTAGAAACATTGATGAAAGAGAAACATCAATCAGTTGCCTCCTGCACACCCCCTACTGGGGATGTGCCTGCAACCAAGGTACATGCCCTTGACCGGAATCGAACTTGGGACCCTTCAGTCCACAGGCCAACGCTCTATCCACTAAGCCAAACTGGTCAGGGCTGTATTATTATTTTATTTCACATAATATCACTATTTGTAATTTTACAGGTATCAGGGTTAATTATTTTAGAGGCTCAATCATATTATAATGGTTCTTTATAATCCATTCTGCCATTGCACCATTTATTTCATATTTAACAAGTTGGTTATTCAGGCTCTAAGCATCAGAGGAAGAAGAAGAATAGACATCTTGTCATGTGGTATTTAGGAGTAAAAATTTTCTTACAAGTATTAATTTTACTACTTATTGGCAGGATTAAGTCACATGCTCATTCTTGAACTAATTACTTAGAAAAGTAGTTGATGTAAATTTGGACTAACCCAGGCTTTTCCTGGATATGACAGTAGTTAATTTCTTCTGAGTTACATGGCTTCAAGGAAAATATAAACACAAATTCTTATTATCAACTATAAAAAAACGGTAGTGACTTAACATCCATAATATGTAATCAATAAATGTATTTTACCTCTCTTGTAACATAGTAGTTATTCTAGTTAGACCTGAATTAATCAATACATACTTTCTAAAATTATATGTTTGCCCTAGTCAGTTTGGCTAAGTGGATAGAGCATTGGCCTGTGGACTGAAAGGTCTCAGGTTAGATTCTGGCCAAGGGCACATGCCTGGGTTGCGGGCTCAATTCACAGTATGGGGCATGCAGGAGGCAGCCGATCAATGATTCTCTCTCATCATTGATGTTTCTATCTCTCTATTTCTCTCCCTTCCTCTCTGAAACCAATTAAAATATATGAAAAAAGAAAAATTTATATAATAAAAGCCTAAGCGACCATTATGGCAGAACAACCAGAATGACTGGTCACTATGATGTGCACTGACCACCAGGGGGCAGACGCTCAATGTAGGAGCTGGCCCCTGGTGGTCAGTCCGCTCCCACAGGAGGAGCACCACTCGGGCAGAAGCTGGGCTCACGGCTGGTGAGCACAGTGGCGATGCCCGCCTCCGCGGCAGTGCTAAGGATCAGTGACCCGAGAGGTAAGGAGCAGCAAGCAGGTGGGCGGTAAGGAGCGAGGGGTCCTGGACTCTGAGAGGGCACAGGCCGGGCTGAGGGATCCTCCCGCCCAGTAAATGAATTTTGTGCACTGGGCCTCTAGTAAATAAATAAAATTATATGTTATTGTTGTAAGGACACATAACATTATATCTACCTTCTTAATACATTTTTTAAGTATGCAATGCATTATTATTGACTATGGGTACAGTGTTGTACAGCATTCCACATCATTGCTGTGAATAATGCTTCAATAAATATGGGATGCTTTTATCTCTTCAAGGTCCTGATTTCATTCTTTTGGGTAAGCCTCCAGAAATGATACTTTTTGGGGTAAGCCTCCAGAAATGGGATTCCTAAATCATATGGTAGTTTTATTTTTAATTTTTTGGGGGAACTGCCTATTTTCCATAGTAGTCGTACCATTTTGCATTTCTACCATCTGAATCAAACTAAAATGTTTTCTACAACCAAGAAAACAGGCAACCGAGTAAAATTGCAACCCACAAAAAATAATATATTTGTAAACCATACATCTGATAAAGGGTTAATCTCCAAAATAAATACGGAACTCTTACAACTTGATATTAAAGAAAAACTAATAACCTGATAAAAATAGACTAAAGATTTAAATAGATATTTCCCCCAAAATGCTATACAAATGTTCAACAGGTATATGAAAAAAATAATGCTCAGTATCACTAATCATCAGGAAAATCTAAATCAAAACCATAATTAAATAATTTTTTGCTTTAAATTAATTGATGGGTGTATCTACATTAGCACTTCACTGAAAACAAGGTAGAGAATGGGCTAGAGTCCATTTGGAACCAGATAAAATGATCACCTTGATATAATTGACTTTATTTAATTATACTTATTTATCTATATAATTTTATTTCAAATTAATTTAATACTTAGGTCTGGCGAGTTTTCTAACATTTTGAAGCTTAAAACTTAAATGACTGAGTTAAAAGCTATGTTTAAAGCAATAGTTGAAAGTCCCAAGTTCAGCGCAAATACAACATATTGTTCACTTGAAGGTGGTGGGAAGTATGTGTATCATTCTGCTGTAAACTGGGACTCCTGAGGAAGGTCATATAAGACTGAGTGTGTGAAGTGCAATCTCAGACTATCTTATTGATAATAGCTCCCAAGCTGCCAGTAAAAAGATTCCTCTAAAAGGGTAAGAAACACAAGTCTCTAGTAATTGCAAAAAGGGTAACTTGGCTCCTTTTGTTGGGAGAAATACATTTCTTAAAGTTAAACTAATCGATGCAAAAAACTCTGTGAGTTATATCAACAGCAGTATTTCTGAAGGAGTGAGAACTACTTTAAAACTCTGTTTTTACTACAATATCTTAAAACGAGTAATTATTACCTCAGTTTTCTCTGGGGTCCACCCATCCAATAGATGGCAAATCTGCTCTGGGAACAACAGGGTTGAGGTTTTCTTTGAGGTTCTGAGTTGTAAGAGGCACTCACTGGCCCTGGAGTGTATATCAGGAAAAAAAAAAAAGTTTGTATAAAAATATCTTAATATCATTTTCTTGTTTGTTGTTGTTGTTTTAACTGAAAAGGAACTGTTTTCAGGGCTTTATCAGGCTCTGATTTTACACAATTTCTTTATGCAGAAAATCTCAGTGGCAGAATGCAAAATAGGAAATGTCACTAGTAGATGAGAAACATATATGATTATAGAAATGATATCTAAGTCAGAGTTTGATCAAAAGTAGGAAGAAATAAAATCAAAGTATGCAAATATATTTTTTCATAGCCATCAAATTTTTCTGTAAGGGTTCTAAAATTTATGTTTTAGTCTCACTCACTATAAGGATTGCCATTATACTCTATTCAGGAGTGAGTATGTGTGTGTCTGTGTGTGTGTGTGTGTGTGTGTGTGTGTGTGTGTGTGTGTGTGTGTACAGACAAATGTGTGTGTCTGCCAGTGTAAGAGAGACCAATGAATGCATAACAGTTTGAAAGAATTGTTATGATTGACACCTGCCTTCAACAAGTGTTTGAGAAGCACCAAAAAAGCCTTACACTACTCCCAATCTTATTCTTACACCAAACCAAAAATATCTGTATTAATTGGCTACAAACACATCTAAAATTTCAAATATGTAAAAAAATTTCTTGATTATTCTCCTTAGAGAAAAATACAGTGTTAAGTCATTTGCATGTTTTATTATCTGCCTGATTTGGGGGAGGGTAGTAATACAAGGTTAATATGAATGATTAATTGACTAATGTATTATGAGATTAAATTATCTACTATATTTATTCACCACCATTCTGATTTATATCAGGCTGGGTTACACATTACACAGACAATATTATATGGACATCTAAGAAAATATGGTACAGATAAATACATTTTGAAGAGTCAGAAGTAAAAATTTACACATATGGAATACTTGTGGATAGTCATAGAGAAGACACAAATAGAGTTACCAAATAAAATAGAAAATTCACAGTTAAGTTTGAGCTTCACATAAACAGTAATAGATATTTTTAGTATAGTTATGTCCTAAATAATGCACAAGAGATCATTATATATACATGTTAATCTAAAACTTAGATTTAAATGGGATCCTTGTATTTTATTTGCTAAATCTTGCATACCTAGTCTAGAATACCAAGGGACCAGCAGGTGGCCATCAATTGCTAAAGTAGGGGAGAAGCAAAAAGCTTAAAACAAACTTCTGAAATTTGCCTACCCTTGAGTATCTTATAAAATTTGAATATCATTGACTGACAAAAATATTATTAGTTACATTCCTAATTAAATAAAGATTTTTACTTCAATGACTATGTATAATAAGTACTAGTGACTGTATAGTTCTAGTTAGCTATCTATATAAAATGTAGTTAATATAAGCACTATAGAGAGATTTCCTTTATATTAAGCTGCCATTTTGGGAGGGATTGAGTTACTTAAGCAGTATCTAGAAACAGCAATTTGGTTGTTTTTCATTTGGATATATTTATAATTTGTTAGAAAGTGAAAGATGCATTAAGGAATAATATCTCATGTGCTCATTATTTTCTTGTCATTTCAATTAGTGTTTTGGAGATGATACTATTTGGTTCTGTTGAGTATTATTTACTCATTCTACTCAATTATAAACCTTAATCTTTTTCATGGTCAGGTTGAAAAGACAGTGACAGATTCAGGTTTATCATTTAAGCTGTCTAGTATAAACAACATTTTCAAGATTTATTTTGATGAATGCATTATTCAGAAAGTAATATAAATGTGCATATTTAAGAGATGGGTTCATCATTTTTAAGTCAACCAGTGAATATATTAACAGTATGTTTTAAATCACTAGTTGTATGGAGTGGCTACTAATTATAAACAAGAATTATTTGTAAATCTGCCAAGTGCCTGGTCTCTTCTAGACACTAAAGATACAATAGCGAGGGGAATAAAATACTCAGCCTTTGTGGAAGTTATTTTTAAAGTTGTGTCAGACAATGAGTAATACAAGTGAATGAAATAAGTGAAACATATCGTATATCAGATGGTAAGAAGTGATATGAAAAGCATAAATCAAGGAGGAAAGATGATAACTAATTCAGGGACAAGTGAGTTTTCAGCTTTACATTAGAAAGGGAAAGAGTCACTGAGAAGATAATAAGCCGGACTTGAAGAGGGTGAAGCAACAGCCATGTGAACATCTGCAGGAGAACATTCAGGAAGAAGGAATGTGCATAGCTCTATGTTGCAAGCATGCCTCTTGTGCTCTAGGAACTAAAAGCAGGCCTGAGGGGCTGAAATGGAGTAATTGGAGAATAGTAGAAGAAAGTCCCTGGAAGAGAGAAAACAACTGTGCTGAATGTAGTTAATTGGATCACCCACAAGAAAACTGAAAATCACTAAGAAAGAAGATGCAAGTACTAATGAAGAAAGTTAGCTAGGAGCCTAGAAAACTCTAAGGAATACCAGAAAGTGCTTGAGGATTGATAATTTCATGAAAGCAAGTAGTGATTTGATATCATAACTAGAAGCCCAATGCACGAAATTCGTGTGGGGGTGGTCCTTCAGCCTGGCCTGCACCCTCTCGCAATCCGTGACCCCTTGGGGGATGTCCGACTGCCTGTTTAGGCCCAATCAGGCCTAAACCGGCAGGTGGATATCACTCTCGCAATCCAGGACCCCTCGCTCCTAACTGCTTGCCTGCTTGCTCTTTACCACTTGGCTCACCGCTCCTTAGTGCTGCCACAAAGGCGGGAGGCTCCCACCACCACTGCTGGGCTCGCCAGCCATGAGCCCAGCTTCTGACTAAGCAGCAGGAGTGCACTGACCATCAGGGGCAGTTCCTGCATTGAGCGTCTGCCCCCTGGTGGTCAGTGGGTGTCATAGCGACAGGTCGTTCCACCATTTGGCCAATTTGCATATCAGCCTTTTATTATATAGGATATTTATTTTCAGGTCCAGTGGTCCCCAAAGTAGGGTTGAAGAAAAACAATCATCATTTGTGCAAGCTGGGTTGGACAGTCAATTTTTTTCTTATGGGAAGAATGCTGGGAAACTTTCACAGAGAGGTAAGTAATTTAGATTATTTTAATGGCTCCTGCAGCTCTGGCCAACATGGCTTAATGGCCTGCGCACTGAAGGTCTCGGGCTTAATTCCCATTCAAGGGCATGCACCTGGGTTGCCTGTTTGATCTCTGCCCCTTAGATGCGTGTAGAGAAGCAATCAGTGGATGTGTCTCTCTCACATCAATGTTTCTCGTTTCTCTCTTTCTCTTTCTCTCTCCCTCCCTCGTCCTCCCTCTCTCTCTCCCTCTGCCCCTTCTAAAACAAAACAAAACAAAGAACACATAATGGTTCCTGTAGGCAAAAAGAAAGTTTTGGGGGTTCAGTAGGTGTGAGGAAAGGCCTAGGAATCTTGTATTTTCTTATAATAATAAGTGATTGATCAGAAACAGAGGCAGAGGGTATAATAATATTTGTGCTGATAGAACCAATGTAGGTAATGGTTGTAAAACTGTAAATGTTAGGAGAAGATTGGGGTTTTCCAGAATCTTGTAGGGTTTTGGCCTCCTCCTGGGCTTGCACCAGGGGAAGCATGAAGGCCAGCAGAGGGGTGGCCTCTGGGGCTGCCAAACCACCCTGCAGAGGTGAGGCAGCCTCAGTAACAGGAGCTCCCATGTCAGAGCCCCGGTTATTATTTTTTAATGCTTATTCTGGAAACAAGAAATTATGTTTCTCTCTGTTTGTTCACTTTGAAAGTTTTGGATCTATTAGCTGATGACAAGATACCATTTCAAAAAATTAACATATAGCTTAATATATTCATCCTGAAATAATCCAACACAAGAGGAGTTAATTATTTTAATTCATCAGAGGAAAGTAATATGTAAGAAATATTTCTGCATACATGTCTACATAATATATGTAAGTAATATAACTTAAAAAATCTTTATTGTTGAAAATATTACATATTACCCTATTTTCCCCCATTGACCTTTTCTATCCCTCCCCTGCCCCCAACCTCCTAATATCATTTTTATATATGGTCATATTTACATATGGGCAGATATTTTAGGGGGAAAAAAGAGATACCAGAAAACCATGCAGAAAGATTGTCTTTTCATAAAAAATGTAGAGACTGTTGAATATTTTCAGAACAAAAATGATTTTCAAAGAGAAATTCTGGAGATTTAAGTGCTACCCTTTCCTTTTATTACAATGGCTACACACAGTCAACTGTATTTTATTTTCCCCCTTGTTTGAACAAACTTATTTTGGGAAGTCATTAGAGTCGGCCTGATACATGATACTAAACTGTAACATCAAGGATTTTATGCAAGTATTATTATATTTGCATAATGGGTTCTCTTTAAATTGGTTGCAGAAACATTTATTACCTAGAGCTTCTATAACAGCAAAGTATAATGTACCACACTGAAAACATTGATCCCCATCTGGTTTAAAGATTGCCAAATGATATAATGATATGTGTGCTCTAGAAGATTTAGAAAGGATATTACATGACTGAAAGACACTTAGCTTTATGGGTTTTCAGCAGGAACATGATTGATAGAACTCACTTATGAGGTCCTAATCTTGTTTATATTCATTACTTGCTGGGAACTACATTTTGTTGTTGTTAACCTTTTACTTCAAAAAAATATCTACATGTTGCCCTAGTGGCCTTTAAGATCAGCTAAAGATTTTCTTGTTAGAATCTAAGGAAAGAAAGAACATAGCAATTATGCTGTATGTCCCAGGCTTACTGTGTGACCCCAGGCAATAGAATAAATATTATTATTTGAAGGAAAGTCATGTATGGGTAGGTAAAACATTTTAAAAAGTCATTGACGTGTGTAAGTGGTAAAGTTAAAAGATAAATAACCTGCCTCTGAGTAAGCACAGGTCATGTAAACACAAGAGTCAGTAATTTGGTGACATATCAATGAGTCATAAGAAGTTCCTTCCTCTGACCAACTGAAAGTAATTTTCGTACAACTAGTAACTAGAAGTCAAAAAAGACTGATTTATTACCTTTAATTGTAAAAAAGCAACTTAACCTTCATTTTTCTTATTTCACTTTCTAAATTCTTCACCATCCTATCAATCTTCTCTCAGAGGAACAGATGTCTCATCCTCTCATCCTTCCTCCCCTCTTTGATACTCTTCCTCATCTCCGACTCACAAACCTATAGTACCCAGCCATGTGTTGGGTCCAGGGTATGATTCTCAGACCTCAAGTATCTTTCCTGCATGTACAAAGGTCTAGTAATCATTTTTACATCCTGATGGATCATCAAAGCTATCTTTGCAGGAGACCCATGATCTTACCTGCTTCCTTCACTAATTGGTCAAAATTAGTTTATGACTATAACCCATTTATGACTATATCTGTATATTACTTTTACAGAAAGGTAAGCATAAAATCTTAGAGCAATCTTTAAACTTCACTTTCCATCCTTCTACACTTATCAATTTAACTCAAGATAAATTAATTTTTATTATTATTTAATAACTTCTATATCACACGATTACCTTCCCGCCATTATTGTATTGCATTGTTTTCATGAATTTCTGAGCGCTTATTTTTAGTGTATCCTCATTTCCTAACTAGTAGTCCTAATCTCACACTCCTCAAATGTCCAAATGTCCTATATAACATGCCATCCTCTCATCTGCCTATATCTTATTCTTTTCTTTTCTGCACCTTGAGTTATCTACTTTTGTCTGGCAGTCAGGACCTTCCATAAGCTGATCTCATTGCATTTTTTTTCTAGTTCTATCTAACAAATTCCTTTATTAATATACAACATTTAAATTAATTAAGACTACTCACACTTGACTGATGTAAATGCTCTTTTTTATTAATATATTTTTATTTATTGAAGAGAGGAAGGAAGAGGGAGAAATAGAAACATCAATAATGAGAGGGAAGCATTGATCAGATGCTTCCTGCCTGCCTCCTACTGGGGATCCAGCCAACAACCAGACCAGGAATCTAACTGTGACCTCCATGATGGTTGGGCTCAAGTGCTCTTGTCTGTATTTTATCTTGGCTTTATTGACTCTAATTGGAATACCTTAAAAGCCTATGCATCCCATAAAGTCCAAATTAAAGATTACTTGCTAAACAGTCCTTACTGAGCAACCTAATTATATATATTACCCTCACTCACCTCTTCTTTTAGTTTTTATTATATACTATGTTACAAAGTAAGAGACATCCTACTATTCATCTCGTATATATTCCAGGCATTATAATAATCTATGTGGATACACAGATAATTTTAAAGCATTACTTTTTTTCAAATAGCAAATATTTATTTTTTTATTTTTCTGGGGGCAAAATTTCAGAATTCTAATAATAGTAGGTACAAATAGTAAAATACAGTCTGCCTTTCATTAAGTATACACTGAAAAAAGTGCTGAATTAATTAATTAATTATTTATTTATACTCTGTTTTGATTTAATAACAAATTAAACAAATTAATTACAAAATAATCCACAGTCAGACACTAAATAATCCTACTACATACAGACTATGAATTGTCTATCCTCTTGATTGAGAGAGGTAAAACCTTTGGCAAAAAAGGCAAGGCATTTATTTCCATTCTCTCTGTTTATTTTTTAATGAAAACTGTTTACTTCTAAAATTATAATCATGGTAGTTAGAGAATAACATTTTGTGATTTTTATTATAAAAGTAAAATATTATTGCTAGTTTTAAATTTTAAATAAAATATGATTTATTTTCAAGGACAATATTTACTAAGGTAGAATTTAAAAAAATAATGAATTCAAATAATAATGGACAAACAGCACTAATTAAATTTTATTCTGCATTCTCCCTTAAACCATTCTTTTTGTTTTATACTTCATTTGTTTAAATATTTTTTTATTTTGGTTTGTGGCTTTTTGTTTGTTTGTTTTTTTACTGCTACTGGGAAGATCTGTTATGAGGCCTTCTTGGGTTATTTATTTGCTTTAAGACCAAAAGGGAATCTGGCAAAGTCCTCACTCATGGGTACACTAAGAATCTGAAATAAATATATGTTTTAGGCAAGAATATTATTAATTTTTTCATATCTGACATTGCATTTCTATTTTAATGGCAGCAATGAATACAGTATTTAAGATCTATTCCATTTAATTGAGATACATGATAAATACAGTTTCATGTATATTTCATACAGCATTGACCTTCAGGCATCCACAATTCAATACAAACAGCCTACAGTAGTATACCAATGTCTTCCCAGAGAATGCTTTAAAAATCAAGATAGAATATTTTAAATAAACCTAAAATAACTTTGAAGGTGGTAAAGAATTATCATGTTAAACTAACATGAGGGTAAAAATAATCTATAGGGAAATGTAAAGATGAGAGGGTAGTTAGCAACTCTTTCCTCTTATAGGATGTCAGCCTAACATTTTGAGTGCCAGAAAAGATTTTGAAGATGCTTTGCAAAATGATAAAAGGTCTCTATTAAGAGGCAGAGAAACTATCAACGATATTAATGATCCTCGTAGGAAAAAAATGTTTTCAAATTTACCTTTCCAATAAGAAAAGAGAGTCATAAACTAGATATAACTATGTGGTATACCCGTCTCCCCCAATATTTGTTAAATTGTGAAATTGAGGTCAAAAAGTCAAGAAGGATTTTGCAAAAGTAATTAAGGTCCCAAATCAATGAACCTCTCTAAGATATCTGATTGAGCCTGATTTAATCATTTAAGTCCTTTAAATCTAGGTCTAGAGTTCAGAGATAGGAAAATGGAAGGGGTCAAAGCAGGAGCAGGAATCAATGGGACATTACTGGCTTGAAAATTGTGAGGGCCATATAGCAAGGAATCCAGGCAGCTTCCGGAATTGAGAAGAGCTGTGGCTGATATCAGGTAGGCAAGGAAACAGGGCCATCAGCTCTATAACTGAGAGCAGTTGAATAACGCCAACAATTTGAATGAGCATGGAAGCAAATTTTTCCTCAAAGTTTCCAAATTGCAACTCAGCCAACACTTTTATTTTAGCCTTATGATATCCTTGGAAGACTCTCTCTGCTGGATTTCTGACCTATGGGATTGTGAGCTAATACATGGCTATCATATGAATCTACTACGTTTGTGGTAATGTGTCATGCAGCAATATAAACCTAATACATAATTCAAAATAAGTACATTATAAAATCTTAGAAAAGTAAAAATGTAAGAGAATTTTAAAATTTGATAAGTAATTTCTGCAAAGAAATACAATAAGCATCAAACTGAATGTTGAAATATTCAAAATTTCCCCTCATTAGATCAGGATCAGGATAAAAATGTTATCATCATTTCTATTTAACATCAAACTGGAGTTCTTAGCCATAGCAATAGGATAAGTAAATGCAAATGAATTGAAAATTAAAAATGTCATTATATCAAAAATACATAATGATATATATGGAACATTCAGAAGATTCTATAAACTATTAGAAAAAAACATTTTTTCTGGAAAGATTAATCTACAAAATTAAATTATTTTTGTATATACCAGCAACACATGAAAATAAAATAAAAATACCACTTACACAAACCTAAAACATGCTAATATCTAGGAGTAAATTTAACAAAGTGGTATAGATTTCTATTCTGAAAATCATGAAGTATTATTGAGAGAAACTAAAGACAAACCAAATACATAGAATGATATGCCATACTTGTGAAAAGAAACACTTAATATTCTAAAGCTATCAACTTTTACCAAAAATGACCTATATGGACAATGTAAACACAAATATAATAATTCTGCCAAGAGTTTTGATATAATAATAATTCTGCCAAGGGTTTTGATATAATAATTCTGCCAGCACTCTTCATACAAATTAATACACTACCACTATGAATACAAATATGTACTTGTTATATGCAACATCATCAATGACATCAGAAACATAATACCACAAAATAATTTTATACTGTATGATTACATTGTTACATAATTCTAGGGCATATATAAATTACTATAAATGGAGATATGGATAACCTTATAAGAATAATACTGAAATTGAAAAAGAAAGAGGGTTTTTGGAGTTACGGTGACATTCTTTTTTTGTGTTGCTTTCATGAAATGAGTTTAGTTTATAAAAACTGTTGACATATACTTATTATTTGTGCATTTATTTATATGCATCATCTTAAATTAATATATAAACTCAAAATTATTTTTTATTTTTAAGTGTACCTTATTCTCTTATAATATAAACTAGAGTCCTGGTGCACAATATTCGTACAGGGGGCGTCCACCAGCCCGGCCTGCACCCTCTTGCAATCCAGGACCTTTTGGGGGATGTCCACCTGCTGGTTTAAGCCTGATCAAGCAGGGATCCCTGCAGATTGGGTCTAAACTGGCATTTGGACATCCCTCTTGCAATCTGGGACTGTTGGCTCCTAACTGCTCACCTGCCTTCCTGATTACACCTAACTACTCTGCCTGCCTGGTTGCCCCTAATCACTTTGCCTGCCTGCCTTCCTGATTGCCCCTAACCACTTGCTGGGAGGAAGGGTCAGCCAGGGGGAGGGGCTGTGGTCTTTCTCGTCTCTGGTCATTCTGGTCATTCCGCCATTCCGGTTGCTGGGCTTTTATTGTATAGGATATTTTTAAAGTACATTTTTGTTTATTTAATAAAATATAACAGAGGACATAACTTAGGATGTAAAAAACAAACCAACATGAAATTAAACAATTAAGAGGATCTGATATAACTGGTAGTTCACAAAATCTGAAATATTGCTTAAATTTTGAGAATTACAGCATTTATAAAATGAGGACATGAGAGCAATTTCTAGGATGATCAAATCTTTTGTATCTTTGTATTATGTGTGTTACATGAGTAAAATCTATTAAAATTCATCAAATCATTTACTTTAAAATGTATGCATTTGCTATATGTAAATTTTACCTTACAAAGAACTGTAAACAAATATTGAACTCAGTTGGGTTGCTTTTCTCTATCCTTTTAGTTCTACTATGCAAATCTGAATATACTATACTTACATTTGAGGCTTGAGTCTATGAATAAATGAATGTACAGTATTAATGATCTGGGAGCTATGTCCCTCACTTTTGGGAAACTAAGTTAAAAAAAAGTGAAAGAGGGAATACTAGAGTGCAGTATATGTTTTTTGTTTGTTTGTTTGTTTGCTTGTTTTTGTGTGTGTGTTTATATTAGGAGGAAAGAGTGGGAGCAAAAGGACAGGCAGAGGGAAAGGGAAAGAAAATTAATCTCCTAATAGTAAGAATAGCTTATATATATGTATAGTTTTAGCTCTGCATAATGAAGACCTTGAAGGAATGGCATACCGATAGGAAAGAACACTTGTAGCACTCAAATTTTACTCCAAAATCTAATTTACCAATCAAAGAAACCAATGCTCCTTAGAGTTTACTGAAGCAGTGAAAATGCAAGATGGCCCTGTAATATCTTAATCTAATCCCTCCTAAAAGTGCTCAAAGAATGATAGGAAAATATCAAAAGGACATAGTTGCATTCTTGAAGGGGCCTGCACAGATTTAATCTGGGAAATTCTGAGTAATAAAATAAAGACAATACTAAATTATATTGCACCAACCAAGAGAACAATATAAGTTCATACTGGTATTAATAAATTAAAGAATATGGAGAGGGTCAATGGAAAAACACACACAAAGGGGACATCTGTAATATTGCCAATAATAAAGATAAATAAAGAAATAAATAAGTAAGTAAATACATAAACAAATCCACTAGAAAGGAAAACCTTTTCTTACATTTGAATGGCAAGTTAAAAATGTAGATGAAATTATGGCACTAGATAATTATCTTTTGATAATTTGATGAAAAAAGCATGTATATAATATCAAAGAACTTTACCCCCAAATACCTTTTAGTTATAAGAGGAAAAATACCAAATTTATGATGGAGAAACCTAAGAACATTCCCTAACACGTGATCAGAGTTAACATCCACAACCCTGAGAACAATACAATGTTATGCCCATGCTATTCCTTTCATAAAGTGCATAACTTGAATCAAATCCTGAGAAAACATACAACAAAATACAATGGAGGATATTCTACTCTTTGAAAACTTCCACATCAAGCAAGATTTTTTTTAAATGGTTGAGAAACTCCAAAATTAAAAATATAAAGATCAATTACAACTAAATGCAATGAACAATCCTCCACTGGATTCTGGACCAGGAAGAATAAAACCTGTAAAGGACATTATTGAGACAACTGACTAAATTTAGATATGAACTGTGGATGACATTTGATTGATATTTAATATTTTACTTGATAATTGTACTGCACTTTTATAAAACAATGTCATTTTTCTTGTTTTTAAGGAAATGAACAATATAGTACTTAGGGGTAAGAAGCATGATGTATCTAATATATTTTCTAATGAAATATTTATTTTTTTGCCTGATTGTCTCATCTCTTTGTGATTATCCTTGTAAAACTACCTTAATTTCCTGGATTAAACTCTGAGGAGTTATGAAGTATATCTTTCTACAAACCAATGAGATACTGGTCATAGCTGTGTATTTGGATTCAATGCATAATTGATGTTTTGATACTTGCCTTGAGTGGAGCTCTATTAAATTGGTTAACTGTACTGTGCACTGTGGGCTGGAATCTGAAAAGAAAATATATACAGAAAAACTCACCTTGAACTATGCTGTTTGTAGGCAGTTTATACTGAGCTTATATTTATGTGTTTATATCCATATACTTGACATATTGTTTATGTTAGAGTATGCCACCAGAGTGCTGTATTGACTGCACACATAAGTTTCAAACAGTATATAGCCATTTATAAAACAACACATCTGGGTAAGAGAAGGCAATTACCATTATTGCCTGCCAGATACATAAGTTAAATCAGACATAAAAAATATATTCTTAAGGGGAGGATGATAGATTACCGTTAGTTAAATTAAGAAGGTTCAAGGAGTGCCATTCTGTAAGTGGTTGCTCTGCCCGTTCTACACAGGCTCTGTTATTCATATTTTGTAATGTGTTTTTCCTTTTTTAATCCTCACCCAATGATAATTTTATTGAGGAGGGATGATACAGAGAGAGAAAGAGAGAGAGAAACATAGGTTGCTGCCTACATGTGTCCCAACAGGGGTATGTGTTCTGACCAGAATTGAGCAGTAACCGTTTTGGTATACTGGATGACGCCCCAACCAACTGAGCCACCTGGGTGGGCTGCTATTCATGTTTGTAACCAGACTCAAGTACACAAATGGACAGAGCTTGCCTAAATTCATAGCCCTGCTTCTTATCTAGAGATTTTATTTTGATAGATGTCTGTTGTCAATAAGCTCATCTGGTGGCATGTGGAAACAGAGTAAAAAATTAAAATAGCCATGTAAGTTATAAATCAATGACTAAAGCACGTCATTTATTTATTTTTTATTGACACAATCAGAATACTGAATACATTGTTAGAAAATAAGGATGATTGGTTATATTTTTGCATGTTTTTCTCTTCTAGCTATATGGAACAATAATATGATTGGTATGGGTGGAGAAATATAATGGCTTTTTGTGTCATATACTACCTTGTGGAATGAGAACTTGGAAATAAGAAGTCTGAATAAACAACTTTAAAGACAGTGTAAATTATCTATATTACTGTTAATAAAAATAACAAGGAAAACAACAATTTGCTATTAACTGTATTTAACAGTTGAATCAATAAATTCCAAAAAACATTGATGAATGTATTAATTATTTAATGACTTTCAATTTCATCTGATTCATCTGCTTAATAGAAGTGGTGTAAGGATTTCCAACCCTCAACACACATATAATAGAATGGCCACGTGTATTTGCCTCAGCAGATTCTCCCATAGGTTTTCCACATGTTCTCCACATAATTGTAGAGCCTGCCATAATACCTGACATATAGGATTTACCTAACAAATACTTGTTAAATCAATTTTTGAGAATTAGATTAGAAAGGAAATGAGGAAGTAAAACAGAATGATCAGAGCTGTTCAAAGATGGAAGATGCTGCTTTGGGAGTCACCACATTCCCGCCAAGGAGAATACTCAAGTACAGATACAATTGGTAGTGAAAAAGAGAAGCATGAAGTTAATTGGGGTTTGTGCTATTATCAGTGTTTTTCTAACTTTTTTTTTCTTTTAGCCTCTGAACCAGTGACATAATTGAAATCTTATGAGGAAATTTTATTTATTGTTTTGAGGGTTTTGTCCTTTTGCTTTTTAAATAAATTTGGTATGTAGAAAAAAACATTTTAAACAAGCTTAAAAGGGGGAGACTATGAGATATATTGGCTATGTATGTAAAAAAATCAAGGATGAGTTAAGCTTTGTCAGTGGAGTTACAGAAATATTGTAGTTGGTGTCTCAATTATAAAAGCTGTTTTTATAAAAAAAATGTTATGGCTTTTGGATTATCATCCTTCCTAATCAAGCTTCTTAATTGTGAGTGGTGTGTGTGTGTATGACAGAGAGAGATAGAAGATCATTAACTGACCAGCGCCAAATATTTCTGATATATGTCAGTCTTCATATGGTACCTAATTAAACATTAAGTAACATAGGTAATAAAGTTAGCCCCATTTTACATATGTAGAACAATCATTATTAGAGTTAAATTAACTTACCACAGGCAGCCATAGTTAGTTAGTTAAAGAAGTGAAAACCTGTGTCTAAAATCATCTGTATTCCCTTAGGTATCTACTGCATGTCAGTGTTTGTAATTTGATTGATTTAATTTAAAGTGAAAAAAAAAACTCTTTAGGTTCTTGTCTCACCAGAGTGTATATTTTATTTCTAAATGACAATAGCATTGGGAGTAAAGGCTTTTATTTCTTTGTTAATTCACTTGGGTATTTTGAAACCTACTTACAAAACATCACTATCAAAAGCATTATTTACTTTGTCATATTTCCTTGCTTCTATGACCTATACATTTCTTTGAATATAGTACTTGATTTAGAAATCAAAAGAAAAAGCAAACAATTCTGTGTTCCTTGATGTTGAAGGTTTAAGGACTTAAAATAAATTACCTTGTCAGTACGTCTTTTTCTTGGAAAGCATAAGTGGAATTCAATAGCACTCTAGGAATTTCCTTTCTTCATAATGTGTTTTTGAATTCAACACCATTACTACTTTCTTTCCCCTTTGTCATCTGATCACTTCAAATATTTTTGACAAGTGTCAAGTAAACAAATAATTGTTTACACCAGAGCTAACCAACCAACTACCTAAATACATACAAACATGTTATGTCATGACCAAATAGGCATCCGGCAAATTAATAATCATAAATATTTATGCATCCAACATAGGGGCACATAAACATATAAAGCAATTTTTAATGGACATAAAGAGAGAGATCCATGTAACACAATAGTAGTAGGGGATTGTAATACCCCACTCACATCAAAGGATAGATCATCCAGACAGAAAAGCAGTAAAAAAAATTAATGCCTTAAGTGTCATATTACAGCAAATTGACTTAATAGACATTTGTAAAACATTTTACCCAGAACTGCAGAATATACATTTTTGCAAATGCAAAAATGGAACATTTTCCAGGCTAGATAATATATCAGGCCACAGCCTAAGCCTCAATAAATGCAAGATGGCAGAAATCATATCAAGCATATTTTCTGAACCCAATTGCATAAAACTAGAAATCAACTACAGGAAGAAAACTAGAAAAATATTTGGAGACTAAACAACATGCTTCTAAATAACCAATGGAACAAAGAGGAAATCAAACAAGAAATCAAAAACTATATTGAAACAAATGAAAAGACAACTTTCAAAATGTATGGGATGCTACAAAAGCAGTTCTAAGAGGGAAGTTCATAACTATAAAGCCTACTTCAAGAAACAAGAAAATCCCAAATAAGCAATCTAACTCTATACCAAAAAAAAAAACAAAAAAAAAACAACACACAACAACAACAACAATCAAAATCCAAAATAAACAGAAGGAAGGAAATTGTTAAGATCTGAGTAGAAATAAAGAAAATAGAAATTAAAATAAATAAAAAAGATCAATAAAGCCAAGAGCTAGTTCTTAGAAAAGATAAATAAAATTGACAGAAGTTTAACCAAACTCATCAATAAATAAAAGACAGAACCAATAGAACAAAAATAAATTTAAAAAACCAAAATGATAATCTTATCCTGAAACACCTTTACAAACACATGTAGAACTATTAAAACAAAACAAAACTGCACCTTGTAAATAGCTCAAAGACAAGCTTCAAGTGATTTGCTAAGCAATGAAGAATTAAAAACAAAACAAAATAAAGTAGAAAATAGACTTTAGATATTGTTCAAGGGAGGCACATACCTGTCTACACACATTTTCTTTGTCCTCAAGCTGTATTGAAGGCCTAATCTTAGAATTCTCTGCTAAAATTGGCTTCCCTAGAATACTGTTTCCAGCTTGCTCCATAACATATTTCCATGTAAATTGAACTGATAGGAATTATCAAGTAAGCCTCAGAAACATCCAGAGATTAAGTGAGCTAGCCCCTCTTGTATTCTGTCTATATCTTAGGCATTTTTATTGTGGTTTTTCATGGTACAAATTAGCATGCTGCTCCAAATCTCATTGTAACCATGGTTATTAATAGTTTATAGCTTGTTTATTATATTTTCCAGAGTTTAACATGCATCATCTCATTTAAAATTTATAATATAATCTGTGACTCAGGTACCTTTATTTAGCCACTTGACACTATCCACCTAATGAAAGATTCATTTAATATGCACAACATATTCGAAAATTTAAATGGAGTAAGAGAAGATCTCTTTTTTTAAATTCTTTATTGTTGAAAGTTTTACATATGTCTCCTTCCCCCCGCCCCCATTGACTTCTCCCCACCTACTTCTGCCCCACTCCCCTATTATATGTGTCCATTGGTCATGCGCATACTCAATGCATGGAAAGAAGTCTTCACTCTTCCTTAAGGTGAAGATGCCATATACTATGTGACTCAATCCTTTACTTCTTTTGTTTTAGTCTTTCAAAAGTTTGGTGATTAAAATAGCAGTCCCAGTTTTGCTTTTTTGAGAAAACTCTAAAGTGTTTTCCATATGGCTGCACCAGTCTGTATTCCCACCAGCAGTGTACCACATCCTCACCAGTACTTGCCATTTGTTCATTTGCCGATGGTAGCCATTCTGACAGGTGTGAGGGGATACCTCATTGTCATTTTAATTTGCATCTTCTTGGTGATTAGTGACTTTGAGCATGTTTTCATATGTGTCTTGGCCATCTGTATGTCTCCTTTGGAGAAATGTCCATTTAGGTCCTTTGTCCATTTTTTAAATTTGATTGTCTGCTTTCCTTTTGTTAAGTTGTATGTGTTCTTTATTGATTTTGGAAATTAACCCTTTATCAGATGTATTATTGGCAACTATGTTCTCCCATACAGTGGGCTCCATTTTCATTTGGTTGATGTTTTCTTTTGCTGTACAGAAGCTTTTTAGTTTGACATAGTCCCCATTTCTTTATTTTCTCCTTTGTTTCCTTTGCCCTCGGAGATGTTTCGGCAATCATATTACTACTATGAGAGATGTCTCAGATTTTGCTGCACTTGGTTTCTTCTAGGATTAGGTGAGTGGATAAAAATGTATATTTGTACCATGGAATAATATGCAACTGTAAAAAAAGATGGATCTCTTATTCTTTGAGAGTCATGGAGGGACCTGGAGAGTATGATGCTAAGCGAAAAAAGCCAGGCAGAGAAAGACAAGTATTACATTATCTCAATCACATGTGGAATCTAAAGAACAAAATAAACTGATGAACAAAATAGATCCAGAGACAATGAAGCATGGAACAGATTGATGAATCTCAGAGGGAAGGAGGGTGTCGGGTGCACGGGTAAGGAGATATTAAGCAAATAACTTATGTGCATACTAGTGGCCTGGTGCAAGAAATTCATGTTGGGGGGTGCGGGGAGGTTCCCTCAGCCCTGCCTACACCCTCTCCAATTGGGGACCCCTTGGGGAATAGGTAAAACTACAGAAAAATAAAAAGATCAGTGGTTGCCAAGGTTGGGGTGGGGAGTGATGAATATGCAGAGCACAGATTACTTTTTGGGCAATGAATGTCCTCCATAAGGTAATGATAGATATATTTCATTATACATTTATCCAACCCCATAAAATATACAAAGAAGAGTAAACCCTGGTGTAAACTATGGATAGTGGGAAGTTATGATCTATCTACGTAGATAATTAGTCATAAATGGTCTTATAATTAAGAACTAATGGCCTGATATTCATGCATGGGGGAGGTTCCCTCAGTCCAGTCTGCACCCTCTCCAATTGGGGACCCCTTGGAGCATGTCCAACTGCTGGTGGGATCAGGCCTAAACTGGCAGTTGGACAGCCCTCTCGCAATCTGGGACCACTGACTCCTAACCGCTCACCTGCCTGCCTGCCTGATCGCACCTAACTGCCAATGCCTGCCTGCCTGATTGCCCCTACTGCCTCTGCCTGCCTGCCTGCTGTTGGAGACAGGTTGTAAGCTGACACGGTCCTTGCACCCGAAGGGACTAGCAAGGCTAGGTCCCCTACCCACACAGTTTTTCCAGGCCTGTTTGGATGGCGGTTATCAGTAGAATGAGAGCAACCATTCATGGCTTGCCAAGAAGTCTGTAAGTATTTACTGAAATTTACTATACTAAGAATCTGCCTGATTTACTATACGGAGAATTTGTCCTTCTGCTCTGTCTCTCCCTTAGAGATTAAGAGGAACAAAGAGTACATTCCTCTTCACAGACCTCCTATTCAGTATTTGTGTATAAAAGGCATTACAGAGTTAATAAACTCACTACAATCTCTCGATTGACTCGTAGACCTCCTGATTCCGCTGTCCTGTCTTTCTTTCTTTTCTCAAATCCCACCTCCCTACCTCAGCCTGGTTCAATCTGTCAGGCTGGCCCTGACAGCCTGCCTGCCTGATCGCCCTTAACTGCCATCCCCTGCTGGCCTGATCTCACCCCCAACTGCCCTTTCCTGACAGCATGGTTGCTCCCAACTGCACCCCCCTGCCGGCCTGATCTCACCCCCAAAGGCCCTCCTCTGCAGGCCTGGTTGCCCCCAATGGCCCTCCCCTGCCAGCCTGATCTTGCCCCTAACTGCTCTCCCCTGCTGACCTGATCACCCCTAACTGCCTCTCCTTGCCTGATAGCCCCTAACTGCCCTACCCTGCCAGCCTGGTTGCCCCCAACTTCCCTCCCCTGCCAGCCTGATCTCACCCCCAATGACCCTCCCCTGCAGGCCTTATCTCGCCCTCAACTGCCCTCTCTGCCTCGGCCCCCACCACCATGGCTTTGTCCGGAAGGAAGTCAGACATCTGGAAGATGGCCAGTCAACCCAGTCTAATTAGCATATTACCCTTTTATTAATATGGATAGATGATATAGAATAGGATTGCTTAAATGCGGGGGAGGGGAGCCTTTTTCAGCAGGAGGAGATGCTCTTGGCAGACAAAAATACATAATACCTATATCTGGACTGACAGCCAGCCATATGCACTATACTGTCAAACTGGTCATTAAAAAATTGAACCACCTTCTTACACCTTACACCAAACAGCTGTTGCCCTTAAAACCCCTCCTCAGCCCCCACCTTAGGTTCTGCCTTCACAGTTCACCCAGATTAGGTTCTGATTGGTTGGTTTCTATGCCAGTCAATGTCAAAAGCTCTGCCTCCTAGGCAGCCATTGACTCCTCACACTTCACCCAGATTTGGTTCTGATTGGTCAGTTTCTATGCCAGTCAGCATCTCCGGGCCTATCTCTGGGCCTGATCAGAGAGGCAAGGATGATCAACAGCCCCTGCAGAGGCCCGCAGAGAAAGAGAGGCGTTATTGTTGGCTAGGCCTGAAGAGAAAGAGAGAGGCAAGGGCTGATCAACAGCTGCCATGGATGCTACAGATCAGACCCTGCTTCTCTCTCCAGGCGTCTCTCCAGACCTGATCCACAGCCCCTTGGCAGTCAATGCTGTGTTGCTGAATACACAGCAGTGGCAGTCAGTGCTGGGTCGCCAAGGCAACCCAACACTGACTGCAGGACTGACTTCCAATTGGCCGAGCCTTTGGTCATTACAGACCCTGGGTTTTTATATATTAGGATATGAATAACCCAAGGAAACAGACAATAGTGTGATGAAAGCCTGGGGGGGGGGAGGAGGGGTGTAGGAGTGAAGAGGGTCAATGGGGAAAAGGGGGACATTTGTAATACTTTCAACAATAGAAATAATTTTTTTTAAATTTTATTATTTAGACAAATGTTTTATAAATAAATGCCTTATAAATTGAAGGGCAATTTTCTATTTTCAGAATGTCTGAGAGCTGTTTTTCAAAACCTGTACATGAGTTAGAAGAGTATCTTATTTGAAGAATAAGAACATGTGAATAAAAGCGTTTCGCTAGGGCTTCTTAACCTCAAAGAAAATGTAAAGAGGAGGAAACAGTTTTCTCTATGTGGTCTTTGTCAAAGTTTCCAATGAGAAATATAGAGTAAATTCTGGGAATAACTCTTACATTAACCCTAACCTTCTAGTGACCGTTGCAGACAAGACTTTGTTGAAGAGACTGTCCTTTCCCTATTGGATAATCTTGAACCCTATAAAAATCATTTGGTCATATATGTAAGAATTTATTTCAGGGCTTCCTGTTCTATCCTATTTTCCTATGTGTCTGCCTCTCTGCCAGTACCACACTGCTTTGATTATTGTATCATCGTAATACTTTTTGAAATCAGGAAGTGTGAATCCTCTAGTTTTGTTCTTCTTTCTAAAGATTGTTTTGGCTATTCAGGGTCACTTGAGATTTCATATAAATTGTGTGATGTGTTTTTCTTTCTGCAATTCATGTATTAGTTCTATTAGTTAGTGTAGTCTATGTGCAATCTTTAAGGTGTTCACAAATGGATATAATTTTACTTCTTCCTTTCAAATGCAGATGCCTTTATTTCTTTTCATTGCCTCATTGCTTTGGCGAGATTTTCAGTAGTATATAGAATAGCATAGTCATCTTTCTAATGACACTTGTAACAAAACAAGTAGTTATCCTTGTTTTGTTCCTGACTTTAGAGGAAATGATTTCAGTCTTTCACGACTGAGTATGGTATTTACTGTAGGTTTTTCATATATGACCTTTATTATGTTGAAGTAGTTTCCTTTTATTCCTAGTTTCTTGAGTGTTTTTTGTCATCAAAGAGGGTTGAAGTTTGTCAAATATCTTTGTGTGTCAATTGAAATAATTATGTGTGTTTTTTCCCTTTTATTCTTCTGATTTGGTCAGTTTTTGTTATGTGTACTATCAATGCATTCCAGTAGTGGTGTATAATCATTTTAATATGCTGCTTTATGTTTGCTATTATTTTGTTGAAAAATTTTTATTAATATTCATAATGGATATTGGTCTATAATTTTCTTTAGTTGCAGTGTCTGTGTCTGGCTTTGATTTCAGAGTAATGCTGGCCTCAGAGAATACATTTAAAAGTGTTTCTTCCTTTTCAAAATTTTTTTTAAGTTTGAGAAGAATTGGTATTAGTTCTTTAAATATTTGGTAGAACTCACCAGTGAGCCAAAACCTTTTCCCTGTTGTAATCCTATATATATTAGAAGGAAACATATTTTAATTTTTAACTCACTTTACTTTTTTATGTTTGTTAAGAAAGGAAATTGGAGACATAGTGACATTCTACCTATAAATACTTCAGTACACATCATTAAAAATAAGAACATTTTCCTTCATAGCTAAAATAAGACTATATCACTGAACAATATTAACTTTAACTTCTGAATATCACCTAATATGATGTCCAGTCCATCTTCAAAAATTTTCCCCCTGGTCATTCCCCCCAAAAAATGCCTTTTATAGCTAGTTTCTAAACCAGGATCTAAAACAAACAAACAGACACAAATTTTAAGTGATCATACAAAACATTTAAATAGTATATCATTTAGATACAGATTTTCCCCTTTAATTTTATATCTTACCCACTAATTTAAAAAGAAATATTTTATTGCTGTCATTGTACTAAATGAATGGCACATGCATTTGGTTAGGATATTTGCAAGTTCTTTCAATTTTAAAAGTTAGCATCATTGATAACATCTATATCCTCATGATTCTCAAGTCCTTACTAGCAATAAAGAAATTTTAAAACAACTGTGAGATTTAAATATGTTTATTTATCAGTTAAACTCCAGACGTAAACCTTGGCCAGTGATTCAGAAGCAGAACACAGCTCCTCAGCAGTAAGAACTATCTCAGCAGAAGAAAGCAAGGCTTAATGGCCAGTGTCAGACTAAGATGTCAGAGATGAGAGAAACAATACATTTCAAGAGGATATAGATCTGAAGGATTACAGAATCTCTTTTTTCTTTGTAATGGCACTTTAAACTGTCCATGCCTTTGCTCAGGATTGGTTTATTTTCTCTCCTTAATTCTTATTGTCAAAATGACCAATATTATTTCCAAACAAATAATGCAGAAAATTTTCAGGTCTCTGTATTAAACATTCTATATAAAAAGAGGGTTATGATTATGTCATATTTCAATGTTAATGATCTAGCAAGTGATGAACATTCAGACCAAAACACAGAAAAAAAATTCTGAACAAATTTTCGTTCTTCTTTTGAATTACATGGCTCCTAGTACATAATAAAAAGGCTAATTTAAAATATAAATGTTTTATCCCTATTTTCAGAAGTATTTAATAGAAAAACAAAGACAAAGTTTATTATTAGAAACAGTTCAAATATTCTGTGTTACAGAGGGATGAAAGATCCATGATTTCATGTCTTGGTTATATCATCTTAGACTTGCTAATTTCCACATTTTTGTCAGAGAGAGGTTGAAAATGAATAGTCTTTGTTCTTTTAAAATGTGTTGTGATATCTGTGATTACTGATTCAACCTCCTTACTAGTTGCAAGTCTATTTAGATATTTCAATTCTTTCTGATTTATTCATAGTAGATTTTTGTGTTTCCAGAAATGTGTCCATTTCATTGAGGTTATCCAATTTGTTGGTGTACAATTATTAAAATTACTCTTTTATAAATATTTTTTATATCTGTGTGATTGGTAGTGAGGTCCCTATTTTCATTTTTTATTTTAGTAAATTGAGTCTTTTTTTTTCTTTGTTCACCTTTGCTAAAGGTTTTTAAATTTTGTTGATCATTTTCAAATAACCAACTTTTGGTTTCATTGATTTTCTCTATTTTTTAATTTTATTTTTTCTGCTCTAATCTCTATTATTTCCTTCTTTCTGCTAGTTTTGGGCTTGTTTCTGTTTTCTTTTTCTAGTTCTTTTATGTGGTAAATTTGGGTTGTTGAGATATTTCCTGTGTGTTTTTTTAAATGTATTTACCCAACATACTGCTCATTTTGCTTACTATTAGGTGGTAATTTTATTATTTGATATAGGTATATGTCCTATTTTTAAATAAAATTTCCATGGTTAATTATATCTTTCAGCTGAAAATTTTATACTTTTACATTTTACATACTATTTTATTCAAAACTAGAGGCCCAGTGCACAAAATTCGTGCATGGGGGGGGGGGTGTCCCTCAGCCCATCCTGCAACCTCTCTAATCTGGGACCCCTTGAGGGATGTCGGACATCCCTCTCACAATCCAGGAGTGCTGGCTCCCAACTGCTCTCCTGCCTGACTTCCTGATCAGCCCCTAACCACTCCCCTGCCAGCCTGATTGATGCCTAACTGCCTCCCTGACAGCCCAATTGCCCCTAACTGCCCTCCCCTGCTGGCCTGGTCACCCTTAACTGCCCTCCCCTGCAGGCCTGGTCTCCCTTAACTGCCCTCCCCTGCAGGCCTGGTCTCCCATCCAACTGTCCTCCCCTGCCAGCCTCATTGACCCTAACTGCCCTTCCCTGCTGGCCTGATCACTCACAACTGCCCTCCCTTGCAGGCCTGGTCTCTTCCAACTGCCCTCCCTGCTGGCCATCTTGTGGCAGCCATCTTGTGTCCACATGGGGGCAGCCATCTTGTGTGTTGGAGTTAAAGACAATTTGCATATTACTCTTTTATTAGATAGAATAGAGGCCTGGTGCACGGGTGGGGACCGGCTGGTTTGCCTGGATCAAGGTAGGGGTTCCCTTGGGTCATGGGGCTGACTGGGCGAGGGGCCTGTGGTGGTTTGCAGGCCAGCCACACTCCCCAGGGACCCAAGCATAGGCTGGAAGCAGGTATCTGGGATTTATTTAACTTCTATAATTGAAACTTTGTAGCCTTGAGTGGAGGCCAGGGCAGGCCAGGGTGGGGGTGGGGGGGTGTAAGCTTGGCTTCCTCCATCGCTGGGGGCAACCTAAGCCTCCTGTTTGCTCCAGCTCTGTGGCCTCCACCATCTTGGTTAGGTTAATTTGCATACTCACTCCTGATTGGCTGGTGGGCATGGCTTGTGGGTGTAGTGGATGTACAATCAATTTGCATGTTTCTCTTTTATTAGATAGGATTGTGTTGCATGTAAATATACTTAATCTTTTCTACAATTAGTCTATTACTTTTATTGTGATAGATTATACATTTATTCCCTCCTCCATATCACCATTAATCACTGATTATGCACTGGCTGATCCTGAGCCCACGAAGTTCTCAAACCCATGAATGAAATGTATGTAGTTTGTAGACTCTTAAGATATGAGGATAGCTTGCTCTTAGTATCATCAGCACTACCTAAAAAAGTGATCATATATACACTCTTATGCTCAATTATACATATTATACAAGGTCAAATTTACATCTTATTTTTCATGTAAAACAACATCATTAAAGCTTAATAAAGAGAATCCTAATTTTGTTTAGAATTGAGCTAGGAGAAAACATACTGAGACCAAAAATTAGCTTTGCAATGACTCCTAATAACCCAGCATATATTTCAAGATTTGGTCCTTCCTACCACTGTTCAATGTAATTATAGATTATATTTTAATAGGCAGACCTCTCTTGGGCTAGCTAGCTACTTCAAAACAAGATCCTTTGTTTCAAGATAGCCTTTAAGTAGATTCCCAATCATCACAATCCTGCATTTTTTTCCTAGCTGATTCTTCAGGAATATATATTTGCTCTACACAGGGCCAAAATTAATAAATAGTTATGAAATTTGCAGTAGATTAAATCATATATGATTGATTGATAAGTCTTCCTTTTATTTCAATTATTGAGATTCTCATCATCTCCCTAAGTTCCACATCCTGTACCCTTTACTATTTCTATAATTCAGTTGGGGAAATTTGCTAATACTTATCAGGTTATTTTTTTTTCTGTCTAACAAGTGCAACTGGTATTATTTCCTGATAGATTAGTATCTTATGCTGAAGGTGCTCACATGTCTGTAGTCTCCTTTATACCACTTATAAGCTCTATTACTTTTTATGTTGAAAAAAAAGAAACTTCATGTCTAGGGAAATTAATCTTTAATTATAAAATACTCCAAATTTTACTTTTATATCTCCCTTAAAAGGGTAACATAATACAAAAACTGTCACATACGCCTGTTATTAGTATCAAGGAATCAAACCCAGGTTGGTTGTTTTCATATTATTTGGATATAATGAAAAACAAATTTATATTTTCATTTTCAGTGGCAAAGAACATTATTGCTCTTTATGCTGACATTATACATTCACACAGGCAGATAAACTATAACCAGTCTTCTATTGGCTTCAGGTAAGGGAATTAACAGCTTGTAGGGGAAACTAATTAGATCCAATTATTACTCATCTGGCCTAATTTGACATCAGATGTCTGAGAAGAAGTCATCTGAATTAACTGAATAAAGATTTAGCTACCATATACACATGAATTCCATGGATAATTTATTTCTAATGTAATTCATTTAGAGAAGAGGAATATACCGACTAAAACAAAATAATAAAAAAGAGAGATGATCTAATATAAAACTCCTAAAGGAATATGATAGTGCAACATAGCAGTTACTCATTCATTAGTCTGCTGATTTGCTTACTTTTCTCAAAGCTGTAAGTAAAATTTTAAAAGTCCTTAATCTTACTTTTAAAAGTCTAAGCTTAATTTGCTCATTTGATAAGGTGATTAGGTGAACTGATCAATAAGTCCTTTCCTCTAATGGCACTGTTGGTCCAGTGTCATTTATTTAGAATGGTAACTAGATGCAAGACAATCTTCTTGATTTTGTAGTTTCTAGTTGGTTAACAAAATCCATACTAATTCACACAGGCGATTTCTAGGGTATAGCAACAAGATATTGAAATGGCTGCTAAGTATAAGGCAGAGTGCTCTGGACAAAATAAAATAATCAGTTGGGTATAACTTCCACCCATGTAGCCTAGCATGAGGAAACACCCACATTTCCATATAAGGAAACAAGAAATAACACTCCTGAGAGTCAGCCAACTAGACACACTATAGCATGGGAGTGACTTCTACCCTGCTCACACAAAGCTGCTCAATCAGTGGGTACGTTGCAGTGGTAGGCCAGACAGGAGCAGGGAGTGGAGGAAGAGCAGTCCTATACCTCCAGAATTTGTGACATCCTCTAACTGACACCTGACTTCATCTTCTTAATTGCAACCTCTCAGTTTCACACTATTTGCACTCAGTCCAGTAACATGGTGATATTTTTAAACCATTCTTAGTCGTATCTACTTAGGATGGTTTAAATTTCTCAAGGTAGGTTTCAAGAAAAAAATTGAAAGATTTGAAGTCGTTAGATAATACAGAGGTGTGAAAGGCAGTGACACCAGTGGGGCAAATAGAAATTACATAGAGAAAAGTGTTCATAGAATTGACACTGCTCTTAGCCAACAGCAACTATTCCTGTTGAACCAGTAGCTCAGAAGATGTCACTGGACCCATCTGCTTGCATGAATATACTCCCCTATTTTTTTACCCAACTTCTTCAAACAGATCCTTAAAAAAAAGTTACATGTGGCAAAATCAGGTCTGATAAATATAATTTTTCTAATAATGTTGAACTAATAATAATATTGACATACGTGTGAATTGAGCTTATACTTTGTGCCTTAAATGTTACCAAGCATTTACTAGGGCCAAGTATTTAATAGGACCTATTTAATGCAAAAATTCTATAATCCTCACTTTAAAGATGGAGACTCTGTTACACAGGGAAGCTAAACACCTTTCATAAGGACATAGGGCTACTATATGTGACATACGTCTAGGCTCTCTGGTTGTGAACTTATAACACAACTTTGCTATGCTATCTCACTGAACAGACAAAAAATCAGGGAAAATGAATATGCAAAAATTTACCCAACAGTAAACAAATAAGTACACTTCAAAACTTTTAGAAAGAGAATATATTTACTTAGCAAAACAATCAGTTGAAAATTATATGTAATTTAAGGCATCCTGTTTATATACTTAGTATTTTTTTCTTCCATACAATAGCAGATTTCTTTCTGTCTTCATATTAGATGGAAAAAAACTTTTCAACAACCTAATTTTGTCTCTGAGTCACTCAGAAAGCTGACCAGCAGCTTTCTTGATCTGATCAACTCAGCAGGCCAGCACCGAGGGCCTCCAGCACCTCCTGTCATTAAGTGCATTAGTGTGGTCAGACCCCAGATCCAATTACATGAATACTGCTTGGACAAACCAGACAGGACCTTCCTGGTCTCTAGTGTCTCCTTTTTGAAGTGAATACAGCATTCCGCCTCCTGGAGCTGGTGGTGGCCTCCTGGCTAATTTGACAAATAAATAGAGCAGAAAAACAATGTGATCCAACCCAGTGCTGCCAACAGCCTCAATATTAATTCTAACTCTTGTAATCTTATTGCTTAATAAATAAGACACAGTCATTTTCCCCTGACAACTGAGACTCTAATGCCTGGGACACCACTTCTCAATTAGAACCAGCAGCACTGCATATAGATCTCCATTCTGCACACAAGACTCATCCCTCAAGCATTTATACCCGTTCCCTAGTTGGCCCCAACACATTATCCTACCACTGGAAAGTAATAAGTCTTTCCTATGATATAATTTGTTTCAATTTCTAGAAATAATTTTGTTTTTGATGTCTGCAAAGTTAAGTGCCACAGTTAACAAAAAAAATCACAGGATTAGAAAAAAACATATGGTTCTTTTTTTTTAGATTGTCTGTAAGCTAAAGTAATATCTCTATTTTTCGAATAAAGTAATTCAATAGTTTGCCATTTGCCTAGAGAAACCCAGAAATGCATGACAGCTTATACTCACTGATAATAATATTTAGCTTTATGCTTTACTTTTCAGATTCTTCATTCCAGAAATATTACACAATTGTGACAGTAGGAGTAACTTAGGGTATGATTGTTACCCTTGTTTTCGTAATTGAAATCTATCTTATCTTTTACATTGAAGGTAACTAAAGAAAAAAAAATCAAATATCATGAATGCTAGGTTAAGTACTTGGAGGTCTGAGTATATGTGTCAATATTTTGTCATTTAGTACATGTAGAATTTAGTATTGGATTTGAAAGGAGACTTTTTTTAGTTAGTGAAGGATTACCATCTTCAGGCTAATTAGTAAGTTTATACACATTGTCTATTCTTTGAAGAGGAAGAAATATATCCTGCAGTATAATATAAGCACATAAAACAAAGCAGAATTCAGAGTTAGTTGTATGCTACTCAAGGCTGGCTAACTTAGTTCATTGCAACTTTGAAAGATTAATTTAGATAAATATCCTCCCAAATATAAAATCAGACTGAGTTTCCAAATTATTTGTTTGTCATTTTACTTAAAATAACAGCAGTGAATGAAAATATTTTTAATCAGAGATAATATGAGAGCAGAATTCAGATAGCTGTGATAGTATCAACAGAAGCATGGGGAGTGGAATAAACCAGTACAACCAAAATGTTACCATGCATGTATCAGAAAGAGCATTCACAGCAGTGGTAAGAAGTAGAAAAGGAATGAATAAAAGAGTAGTGGTAGTATCAGGCATTGTTAAAGGCCATTTTTAATTTTTTTTAATTAAAACTGGCATACAATATTATATCAGTTTCACCATTTTAAATTTTAAACTTAATTGAATCAATAATAGAATATTACAGAACAAAGAAGAAAATGACAGATGAGACATGAAATTACTTATATCAGAAAAAACTTTTTTACTGTTTTTGAAATAGTTGAAATATGAGAATCAAGATTTGTTAGGATGCAGTACAACAGCAATTTAATATTTAGCTTCTACTGAAAAGTGATGATGTAAGTTTAATTCAACATTTCACATGAGATAATTTATTTGATTAAGATAATATAAAAAAGTAAAGCAAACATAGTGAATGCTGTTTAATTTGGAGGTAAATTTGTTAAAATACTATAGGCTTAAGTGTGTAAATAATGTCAGAGGCAAATTTAAAAAGAGACAATATAAAATTAGTTATGAATTCAAAGGATACAAATTATTTTATTAGTAATACGTCCTGAAATAATAAACAACACATTTAAGAGATCTGGTACCAGTCAGTAGTGATGGAGGAAGAAAGGGGTGTGAATGGAATTATGAGAGTCTTACAAGATATTTAATGATATATGTAATATTGTACTTCTTTTAAAATTGAATCAAATATGGTCATATATACTAGTTTTATTAAAATAAATGGAAACTTTAATTACATTATTTTTCTCTACATTATTATATAAATGTTTAAAGAATTTTATAGGAATAAAAGAAGGTACACTTAGTTTCTATTATGTTTCTGCCAATTATAAGTTTTGTGAATTTGGATGTCATCTATTTTCTCTAAGCCTTAGTTGCTTCTTATATCTATGTCCCCGTAAAGCCAGAATTAATTCAGATAAAAAACAGGGTGTCCTAGACCAGCTGGTGTGCTCAGTGGTTGAGCTTTGACCCATGAACCAGGAGGTCATGGTTCAATTCCCAGTGAAGACACATGCCCAGGTTGTGGGCTCGATCCCTAGTAGGGGGCATGCAGGGGGCAGCCAATGGATGATTCCCTCTCATCATTGATGTTTCTATCTCTCTCTCTGAAATAAATAAAAACATATTTATGTAAATGGGGTGTCCTAGATTTAATTGTCAATATATCTATAATGTAAAATCAAAGAAAGAAAATATCAAATATCTCTGTTATTTATTTATAAGGTCTGAAATAGAGAAAAGGCAATATGAAGACTTTCCACTATTAGTGAAAGATAGATTCAGAAGTTGTTTGTGGAAGAGATCCTTCAGACAAAGGATTCAAAGGGGAAGAAAGCAAACAATAAAATCCTCAAAAAACATCATTGTCTAATATCATTGTCTATATCATCAGTTCCTGATTCTTTTTTTTTAAATATATATTTTATTGATTTTTCACAGAGAGGAAGAGAGAGGGATAGAGAGTTAGAAACATCGATGAGAGAGAAACATCGATCAGCTGCCTCTTGCACACCCCCTACTGGGGATGTGCCCGCAACCAAGGTACATGCCCTTGACCGGAATCGAACCTGGGACCCTTGAGTCCGCAGGCCAACGCTCTATCCACTGAGCCAAACCGGTTTCGGCCCTGATTCTGATTGTACATTACCATAAGCTGTGGGGCTCTGAAAAAAATATATATAGGATATACATCCAGAAATTCTATTTTACTAATCAATCGAAGTTAGGGCCAGGACACTAGCATGTTTTTAAAGCTTCTCAACAGATTCGAAAAGGAAGAAGTCACTGAAGTCTTTGAATCTGGGGGAAATATTACCAACCAGGGGGGAACAAAAAAGCCAAAGAGCAGGACAATAAAAGTCTTAAATCCTATCTAATGATTTGCTGCTAATAATATGAATTGTCAACTATGTTAATGCTCATAGAAATTCAAGCCAGTCCAATATCTGACCTCAAAACTTTATCTCATAAGTGTATAAAACAAACATACATATGTTTATAATAAAAAGACTTATATACTGCTATACTGTCGATTCCATGTGATACTAATATTCAAAGGAGGGAGTCACTTGGTATGGATTGTTGTCCTTGTGAAATATAGGGCCAAACCTAGGTTAATGTGCGGGGCTCCCAGGCCCCGTGTGGTTAAAAATGCAACGGCATTTACTGTTGCCTTGTAATTTACATAAGATGTGAAGAAAATAAGTTATTCTTTATTACTTTTACAAAATAATGGATCCAGAAAGTATTTTAACGTCCCCTTTTACGGAACCTATACATCTTTCTATAAGTACATTTTACTGCTGTATAGAAAATTATGTGACACTTATAAGCACGAAAGCCAGGCTACTGGGCCTTTCCTCAAATAAACAGAAGTGGGTAAGGTGAGGCTCCATGTACCTCTTCCACTGGTGAAGTCTGTTCAGATTAAAGTTTGTCCCTGGCACCAACACATGGACAGTGAGTCATAAGATGGCTCACAACCTGCTGTTTTTCTCTGTGTTTATCGCAAATGGGGTAACAAATACGTGGTTATGTTGCTCTATAAACTGTGAGAATAGAACCATGTCTGTAGCTACCTGTCATGTTTACATCCAATTCTCCCCCCACCCCTTCACTTTAAGTCAGGAAGATATCTTGGGGTTTTCCTTATAAAGAGTAAGAATTAAACTCATTGGAACAGGTCTGAATAGTTGTTTCCAAATGTAATTTAAAGAACACATTTAAAGATCACATAAATAATTGCATATAGTCCTTCTGAAGAACTAAATTATTGTAACTTTGTGCCTCAAAATAACTAAATGGAAAGAAAAGAAAAGAAAAGAAAAGAAAAGAAAAGAAAAGAAAAGAAAAGAAAAGAAAAGAAAAGAAAAGAATAGAAAAAAGAAAAGAGGAAAGGAAATCATAAAAATGTCCTGAATAAGCAAAGACTGGTATATCTTACTTCCTGGTTTTATTAGTTGCCTTCTACATAACCTTAGGCAAAGTACGAAATAAATCTCATTCTCCTTATCTTAAAAATATTATACAAGAATTATTGAAATATTTGTCTTTCCTATGAGTAAGATGTCTAAATATGTTGTTTAAAAGAGTCATTGCGACATACAAAAAATTCACAGATGCTGGAAAAATTGAAGGAAACTTGAGAGCTATTTTAAAGGGATTCATAACATTTTTTTTTGTTAAAAACTTATCTTCTGAACATATTTATTTTAATCAAAACTGTTATTTCTTAATCTATAATTCCACTAATAAACAGTAAGTAATATTTCAACTATACTATTTTTGTATTTCTTCCTGTGTACTTTGTTTTCAATATTTAGAATTAATTTAGAAACAAATCTTTAATAAAACTTTCTCAGGTAAGCATCTTAGAAAATAGATCCTGACACAAAACTTTGGTTGAATGCAGTTTATGTGGTACTTGATCCCAGGAAGAGCAAATGAGAGAGTCAGAAAAGTGACCGTGAAAGAAGATATCAAAGAAGATTTAATAAAAAGGTCACTGTAGCCCTAGCCGGTTTGACTCAGTAGATAGAGCGTCGGCCTATGGACTGAAGGGTCTCAGGTTCGATTCCCATCAAGGGCACATGCCAGGGTTTCAGGCTTGGTTCCCAGTGGGGGTGTGCAGGAGGCAGCCAATCAATGATTCTGTCTCATCATTGATGTTTCTATCTCTCTCTCCCTCTCCCTTTCTCTCTGAAATCAATAACAAAAAAAAAAAAGAATTTAAAAAAAGTCACTGTTGCCCTGGCCAGTGTGGCTCAGAAGTTAGAGTGTTGGCCTATGCACCCATCCAGTCAAGGGCATGTACCTAGGTTGCAGGTTCGATCCCTGGCCCCCAGTCAGGACACAAGTGGAGGCAACTAATCAATGTGTCTCTCACATCAATGTCTCTCTCTCTCTCTCTCTCTCTCTCTCTCTCTCTCTTCCCCCTTCCCTCCCTCCCTCCTTCCCCTCCTTTCCACTCTCTCTGAAAATCAATGGAAAAAATATTCTCAGTGAGGATTAAAAATAAAAAAGGTAACTGTTATGAGTACCTGGAAGTTTAATCCCACTGGAGATCCTCAGAAGAATGGTGTAGAGCACATCTCAGAGTTGTTATTTTTTAAGCTTAATTATTTGGATAATTTATCTGGCAACACCCACCTTTTTTAGCTAAGGTTGATCCTGGGATGATAAATCCCAGCACTTCATCTTTGGTCAGAGTGAGTCTCTGTGTCTCAAGAGAAAGCTCTCAGGAATAGAAGCAGAGAAATGCAGGCTGTTGAGGAGAGAAGCCTTCAGCAGACACAGAAATGTCCCACTGCAGCAGCAGGTGAGCTAGATGGGTTGGAGGGATTTGCTTAGGGTTGGGAAGTACAGCATATACTACACAATCAAACGGAGTCCTACTTTTACACTCTAATATTAAAAGTTAATGCAAGTCTTATAAATTATGATAATGTAAAAAATATAACTAGTGAAAATCAGGAGGTGGAAAGAGGAAGGAAAAATGATCCTATATAATAAAAGGGTAATATGCAAATTGACCCTAATGGGGGAACAACCAACCGGTTGCTATGACACACACTGACCACCAGGGGGAAGACTCTCAATGCAGGAGCTGTCCCCTGGTGGTCAGTGCACTTCCACAGGGTGAGCTCCACTCAGCTGCAAGCTGGGCTGACAGCTGTGAGTGCAGTGCTGGTGGCAGGAGCCTCTCCTGTCTCCTCAGCAGTGCTAAAGATGTCCAATTTATGGCTTAGGAGGCCTGCTTCCCCTGGGGAGCGGGCCTCCTAAGCCATAAGTCAGACATCCCCCCAAGGGCTCCCAGGCTGCAGAGGGATATCTGACTGGCAGCTTAGGCCTGATCCCTCGGGGAGCAGGCCTAAGCAAGCAGGTGGACATCCCCTGAGGGGTCCCAGACTGCGAGAGGGCGCAGGCCGGGCTGAGGGACCCTCCCACCCCCAGTGCATGAATTTTTGTGCACCAGGCCTCTAGTTTATAATAATAAAAGCAACCATAAGAAAACTAAAATACATAAAAACAAAATCTGGAGTTGGCAGATAAGATAAAAGATAGGCTTTATAAATGCACACTCTTCTATGCTTCTTCAGTCTGGACCATCAGAATTCACTTCTGTATTTCATGCATCCACACACAGCTATAAATGACTTAGCATTATTTCACCTTCCATGAGGATATTTCCATCTTGGAAATTTTAATTATGATTTCCTCTAGGATTTTTGAGTGGGTCTGGGAATTATTAAAACAGAAAATAATTACTTGTCATTTTATATTATTGTTTTCCCAAATCATGCATATATATTAGTTAATTTTTATTTAATTTGTTTTGTTTTCCAGAGAAACAAACTGAGGGACATAGTAAGAAAAGTGAAGAGTGTAAAGTTGCATTACATGATTTTGATGCAGATTGCATTTGAACACAGCCTTACGATTTATAACCCCAAACCTTGTGCATGTTGCATAGGGCATGCTCCAAGTTTCAAAGAATTTTTGTATAAAAAGGATCTACCATTATTATTAAATTGAGCTTTATTTTACAGATTATAATTGATATCAAAGGGTCATCCTAATTTGATTTCTGAACTTTAGGTTTTCCTCTACTCTGTAGTAATTGCAGTAATTATTTTAGACTAAAAGTATGATTAGCTTTTCAAATATTTAAATAACAACATTTTTGTTTCAAACCCCAGAAGCATCTATGATAGTGTAATTGGAGCAGCAAGCCAATTCTCTGTAAGACTGAGAGCTATTCACTTGTGTGACACTGGCACGGCTAATGAAAAGGAAGGCGACTGATAATGATTCTTGATTAGATTTTAGTTTCCCAAAGATGAAACTAAAGTCTTTTTTATTGTAGAATTTATACTGGGAAAAAAAAAAGATAAAGAGGCTAAGCCTAGGGCAGCACTATTTCCAAAATGTTTATTAACTGCCTACTAAGGAATTGCACACAGTAGGATTTAAACATAGAGCATTTCCTGCTTCTCTCACTCCTGCAACATTATTGTATTTCACTTGTGCACTCTATTCTTTAAAGTTCTATTGGGAAGCTATTTGTCCTAGAAATCAAATGTCAAGTATGATAGTAGTTGAAGGCACACAGGAGTTTTTTGATATTGGAACTGGTAATGAAAATAGATCAATTGTGAAACAAAGAAGGAACAATCATTAATATATTAATATGGAATGTTATATTTTAAATGCTAAAAATATTATTTGATAATGTCCCCCTTTCTTAAAATTAAAACAATGCAAACAATATGGAATGGAAATTATATTTTATCTCTCATGACCCTCCATATTATTAACTCATGGGTCACATAATTTTTAATTTTAAAATTAGGATAAATTTTACACAAGAATGTAATTTTCAAACTATTCAAAGTGTTTCAGAAGAGTAAAATTATGAAATGTGAAAATAGTCAATTTTACCACCCATGAGCTCACATCTAACTCTCAGTCCTAATTTACAAGTTAAACTTTTTTAACCTTTTCTAGTTTGGGGTTTTCAAGTGGATACTTTACTGGTTTATTAATTTTATATATTATTTATTAACTCTCCTATTTGAAGTTTGAAAATTTACTTCATTGATCTTACATTTATATTTTATGCTCTTCCCAATACTTTTTTTTTTCTATTAATTTTAGAGAGGGAGGAAGGAAGAGAAATAGAGAGAAACATCGATGTGACAGAAACTTTGATAGGTAGCCTCCAGTACAAGCCCCGACATACCTAGGTATGTGCCCCGACCAAGAATTGAACCTATGACCTTTCGGTGCATGGAACAATGGGTCCAACTAACTGAGCCACACTGGCCATTGCTCTTCCCAACACTTTTAAACCAATCTAGTTCTCAATGTTTTGTCTTTATCATTCTAAAATGTATATTAAATCTCCATTTTCTTATTTCTCATTTTAAGAACATTATCCTAAGCCTTGTTTATGCAGAACAGGATGGACATCACTCTTGCCACCCTATTGCTCAGCTTCCTCGGCTCCCGAATTCCATCTGTGCCCATTATGTCAGGACATTCTCGCAGCTGAGACACTCACGTGCACATACATAACCAGGAAACACGCAGACCACCTATGGTTTAACTGTAATTTAATTGTAACTGGAAACACTGTCATAAATTATTTCTAGATCAGAAACAAATCATGTGTGGAGTATAAAAGAGAAATTCTTGAAATACTGTGTTGAGAATGTTCTAAGTGTCAGAGTAAATACATTTCATCTTCACAGTTCAACAGTTGCTCTAAATTATAACATATTTCAGCTTTGTTTTGTGTTGTTGTGGGTCTTTTTTTTTATTATTTGGTGCTTTACTGGTTTTCAATTATTTTCCCTTCTTCTCTTTAAGAGGTCATGGATATGCCTTCACTTTATCATTGTAAAAGTCGGAGGTCTTACTCATAATTTTTTTGCCTTCCTTTTTTTAACTTTTCTTTTTTTCATTTTAGAAATTATATTTTTATTGCTAAAACTATTCTATTATGTGGTATTTAATGATTATAGAAGTATTTTCTTGTACTTTGACTTTTTTTCCCATATTTGAGTGATATAACTTGAAATTTAAAAAAAAAATCTTCTCTTCCTTGATTTAATTATTCTGGGATCAATTATGTGTTTTCATCTTGAATTGATTTTCTGTTGATTTTCCTAAAATGTTTAATGACACTTGGCAACCCAATTATATTTGTAAATGGAAGTCTACACTAAGTAGATAAATACAGGCCTGGGGTTCTTCTGCTATTGTCTAAGTTTCTTTCCAAATAGGCCCTTCCTTTGGGAATGGAGCTCTGTAAGCGTGGTGAAATCATATCAGTTGGCAACACCAAATAGAGAGAAAGCAGAGAAAGAAATTGAACACCAAAATATAGTCCCTGAATTAACCATTCTTAGTTGTTATCTATAATCCCATGATCTATAAAATAGAGCTCATATTCCTGTGTTTAAGGGCAAGATGATGAATTATGATTTTAAAAAATATTAGACTATTTAATTTTATTATTTAGAAAACAGCTTTTATTTTACACACACATACATATATAAAAAGTAAATGTGTATGTGTGCACATTTCTACAGAAAGCACATAATTAAAAAAATAGTGTTAAATACTACATTTTTAGAAAGCCACTGCTATTCTCATTTATGTACAGCCTAACTCTTCACTCTGAATTTAGAGCTTTTTTTTCCAATGAAGAATACTAATTTATCACTATTCTAACAATTTTTGTTAGCAATATTGCTTTTTTAAAGCTACAAAATATACCACTGGTGTACTTTTATTTTTTCATAAAATAGATTATTGATTTTTGAAGAGAGAGGATGGGAGAAATGAGGAACATCTATGTAAGAGCACAACATTGATTAGCTGCCTCCTGCACATCTCCTATTGGGGATAAAGACTGCAACCAGGCATGTGCCATGACAGGGAATCAAACCAGTAACCTTTTGGAGCACTCCCAACTAACTGACCCCACCGGCCACAGAAATATTCTTTCCTTTGTGTGTTCTTTCTATAGGTTTTTCACACAATTATAGATACCTTCTTTTAAAAAAATATTTTTATTGATTTCAGAGAGGAAGAGCGAGAGAAACATCTATAATGAGAGAGAATCATGGATTGGCTGCCTTCTGCTGGCCACCCGGGCATGTGCCCTGACTGTGAAGTGAACAGTGACCTCCTGGTTCATAGGTCAATGCTCAACCACTGAGTCACACTAGCCAGGCTATGGATACTTTTTTATTTTTTTTTAAACAAGCACTGTTAATTCAGTGGGAATTGGAAAAAAAATAGTTATTCATCTATTTACTCAGTCCAGCCCCTGTACCAGAAATCTCCTCAACCTTTCCAATGAAAAGTTACATTTAATATTTGGAGAGCTTCAATCTTTTAATAAAACATGCAATATAAGACAGAAAGTCTCAGGATTTGACCAATAAGAGGCAGGCCTTAACTGGTTTGGCTCAGTGGATAAAGTGTTGGCCTGTGGACTGAAAGGTCCCAGGTTCGATTCCGGTCAAGGGCATGTACCTTGGTTGCAGGCACATCCTCAGTGGAGGTGTGCAGGAGGCAGCTGATCGATGTTTCTCTCTCATCGATGTTTCTAACTCTCTATCCCTCTCCCTTCCTCTCTGTAAAATATCAATAAAATATATTTTTAAAAAAAGAAGCAGGAAGGACTGATTCTGAAAAGACTTTGAATTTAAATTAACATTCCTTTTGTCTAGAATTCACATTTCTTAAATATCACTTTAGCTTTCCTCTTTTTTTTTAAATTACTTTATTGATTAAGGTATCACATATTTGTCATCAACCCCCCCCCCCGTTCCCTTCCCAAACCCCCACACACACATGCCCCCCTCCCCCTGTTGTCCGTGATCACTGGTTAGGCTCATATGCAAGCACACAAGTCCTTTGGTTGATCTATCTCCCTTGTCCCCACCCTCCGCTACCTTCCCTCTGAGGTCTGACAGTCTGATCAATGCTGTTCTTGTTCTTCAGTCTATGTTGTTCATCTTTTCCCCTAGATGAGTGAGCTCATGTGATACTAGAAATACACTTATAGGAACTGAAAATGAGACAAGCAATAATAGTTATGCTGAGAGGCAAATGAATCAGTCTATAGTGAGTTTCTTTCTGGGCCAACAGTTCTTTTGAGTCCCGGTTTCTATGTCCAACAGTTGTTTATGTGTTCATAACAGCAATGATATTTCAGTTCTGGATGGTGGACAAATGGTGGTAATGCAGGTCAGACCCTCTCTGGTTTGGTCCTGGGCAATCTGCAGTGACGCATATCTGCTGACTGCTAGTATGGCAAGGCATCGTCAGCGTCTTCCATCTCTGGACTGTTTCTCTTCTGACTTCATGGCTGGAGCACTCCTGTCAATTCCTCTCTGTTGCAGGAATCCATATGTCTCGGAGTTGTTTTCTGAAAATATACAAACATATTCTCGACCAAAAGTTAATAAAGGAATATTTTCTATAAATTTGACTTACGATCCTTTTTCATTTTTTTGCCCAAACGATTTTCCTTTGGCTTGTTTTGACACCATGTATGTTTTACCTGGGTGACTTGCTGTTAGCATTACAAATGAAAGTTAATTTTCTAAAATAAAAATTTTCTAGATGTAATTTATTTGCAGGATATTTTTCCTTACATGCTATTCTTCTACTACCCCCCCCCCTTTTTTAGTTTAAATATTGGGAGGCTTTTGGAAATTTCATGCTGTAATCTTGATAGCTTTTAAATTTTAGCTTTCCTCTTTAATTCATCAGGCCTTGATTTAAATATCAGATTATTAGAACATCTACACCGTCCATCCTGTACAAGTGAAATTCCTCCATTTTCTATCTTTATTACCTAGCTTTACTTCCTTCATAGTAGTTATTTTCTCCCAATTGTATTAGTGCCACTCAATAGGTGAGGAATTGAATGAATAACAGAAAATAAATGCTATCATCATGATATTGAATGGCGCTAATACAATTGGGAGAAAATAACTACTATGTAATAATATTTATAACTTGATTTATTTTTTCATTTTAATCAAAAGGGTTCAAGACTTCATCTCTCCTAATAACATGGAAATATTTTTAGAGAATGACTTGAGATATCGGTGTTAGGGTTTCCAAAACCAATTTTGTGCCTTCTTTTTTATTTGATATTTTTCATATGGAATGAGGTTGTTTTCTTCATTGTAACGGGAAAAGTAAGAGCAGAATGGAACTTAGAATGGTGTGTGTGCCTTTTAAAGAGAAGATGCGGCCTCCTTTCTTTCTCACCAATAATATATAAGGTGATGACAGTTATAATTACATACAAATAAGTATTTTAGTTGCTGCGAATGAGTGAATTTAAAGTGAGTAGATTTAAACAAATAAATATTTATTTAAAAGCCCTTGTCCTTCCTTCACTCAAAACTGTTTTTATTTTGTTTGTCGTTTGGTTGTTTTGTTTGTGGTCATTGTTGCTTTTCATCTGGGTCAAAGTAAAAGAAGTAATACAACAGGTCAAGTGGTAAGCAGAGCTGAAGTCAGACTGTCTGAGTTCTGGTCTCAGCTTGCAAAGCACAAATTCCTTTAATATGATTTAATTCCATTGCAAGTCCTAGCCAGCATTTGGAAAATAGGATGGGTACACTGTGTTATTTCAATTTGATTTTAGCTGGCAGTTATGCCGTGCCCATCTTATTAACTGGAGAACTACTTGGCCATATATATCTTAATAATGTCACTGATAGACACACCCATTTCCTTCACTTCACTGCTTGAAGGACAGGGAGCAATACTTATTGAGGATCATATGTATGATTCATAAACCAGGAGGAGCTTAAAATAACTACTGCTCTACACTGCATGGGCTTCCACACATTAGGTAAAGAGGCAAAAGTAACATCCTGATGAGAATCGTCATGTTTTTTAAGACCACTGGAGATGCTGACAAAAAAAATCCAATTATGTATGAATATCCAGAAAACCTGTTCTGTTGGAGATAAAAGGAGGCTTACCAAACTTGTGATTGAGAATAACTAGAGGAAAGAAGAGAAAAATCAACAACTCCTCTTGATTCACCTTATTATTTTGATTTTCCTCACTTGTAACTGTGAGATTACAATGGACTAAATGAACTCCCATCCTGTAAACTGGTCCCTATTATTAGTTTAAAGCGCAGTGGAGAAGCAGCTCAGAACATATAGTTCATATGGCTGGAGCCATAGTCACATGAAACAATAACCATATCATTTCCTTTTATGTTTATGCCTATGGACACATGTAATATTATATTTGTGGAAATCCATATGTATGTATGTATATATACATATTTCTCTTTAGTTCTCTATCTTTAATTCAAGATACATGTATTTTCTTCTCATCAAAGCCATGCATAAATGTGAAATAACAGAATTTAAACTTTAATAAATAATAATAATGAAGAATGAAGATTAAACTAGGAAAAGGAAACAGTGGTAGTGATATAGATTTAACAACCTATCATAAAATTATATTTTAAATTATGATATTTTACAGAAAATTATCATTTAACTCTAGAATTACAGAATCAAGGATCCTTAAAATAAAAAAAGTATTTTGGAAATAACCGAGCTATTATTCTGAATAGAAAACAATAAAATATATACTTTTTGGAAAGTGGAATAAAAATAAAGAGTCTTGAGGTTAACCTGAAACAATTTTTAAATCATAAATAATGGCAAGTAATAATTAAGTTTAATAGGTCACAGAATGTGTGGGTTTTCAAATTTACATGAACAATACTCAGATTCAACTTAAAATAAATTGGCTTTTATTTTTCCTAACTGAAATTTGAGAACACAAAGAACTTGTAATTCTAATATAATTTTTTAATCCTCTCCTGAGGATAGTTTTCCCACTGATTTTTTTTTTTTTTTTGAGAGAGAGTAGAGGGGAGGGAGCAGGAAGAGAGAGAGAAACATCAATGTGAGATAGACACATCAATTGATTGCCTCCCACACATGTCTTGGCCAGGGTGGGGAATAGAGCCTGCAACCAAGGTACTTGCCCTTGACTGGGAATCAACGGATCTAATCACTGAGCAAAATGGCCAGGTCTCTAATATAATTTTTTATTTAAAAATAAAAAAATAAATTGCTATAAGTGGCTTACAAAACGTTTAAAATCTGTTTTTTGTACCATACTTTTGAGCAATGCACTATTTAACCAAATTTTCAGAATATGCTTCATTCCAATAGAAGGCATCACAATTGTAGCTATCTATTCACAGAGACACAATCTACACTAATAAAAGAGAAAAATGCTAATTGACCATACCTTCGCTACACCCACAGCCAATCAGAGTGAGTATGCAAATTAACCCAACAAAGATGGAGGTTAATTTGCATACACTGAGGGAGGGAGGAGTGAAGACTGAAGACAACATAGAAGGAAGAGGGAGGGAAAGTGGAAAGCAAGGCGGCTGCTGGAGGGAAAGCACGGGCAGCACACACGGCCGCAGAGGCGGCGGCGGCGGAGGTGGCCGTGGGCGCAGCGGGGCGTGTGGGCGGGGCGAGGCGCGCCCTATCTGCCCCACCCTGCCCACCGCAGCGGGAGAGGTGGGGGGACAAAACAGGTGGCGGTGGCGGGAGGGGAGCCCGCCGGAAGTCTTGCAGGAATCTTCCTGCAACGGGCCCCTAGTCTATACTAATAAAAGGGTAATATGCTAATTAGACCGGACGTCTTCTGGACGTCCTTATGGACAAAGCCGAGCAGCTGCGAGGGCCAAGGTCCAGTGGCGCAGGAGAGGCAGCAGCGCCCATGGCCCGGGCTGGCCCCTCTGTCCACAGAGGCGGGTGCTGGGAGAGGTGGGGCGACCTGTGGTCCTAGAGCCTCTGCAGAGGCTGGACGGGGTGCAACCTAGGTACCGCAACCTCCTACAGCCCCTCCCCCAGCTGGCCTGGCCTCAGGTCACCCCCCACACACACAAGTGGGAAGGGGGTGGAGCCAGCCCTAAGAAGCGAGGGCCAAGGTTCGGTAGCCCTGGCAGTGGCCAGCTTTAGCAGCAGCAATGGGATGATGGGGGCAGTGCCTTCCCCAGGTCCTCCTGGTCACCTCCTGAAGAGGGAGGCCAGACTGTGGCTTAGGCCCGCTCCCCTGTGGGAGCGGGCCTAAGTCGTCAGTAGGACATCCCCTGAGGGCTCCCAGACTGTGAGAGGTGGCAGGCCGGGCTGAGGGAATTGCCCCCCAGTGCACAAATTTTCATGCACCAGGCCTCTAGTATTCTAATAAGAACAGTTTACTTAAGATTATAATTCAAGTATCTAGCACAGGAATGTGACCTTATAAATTGCTAAAGCTGGTTAAGCAGCTTGTAAGACTATTTTCTATGTGTTTGATATTGAAGCTTGAAGTCTACAAACAGGCAATCAGAATACAGTTGTATGTCAGGTAGGAGAGAATAAGAACTGGGTACCCAAGTACAACCAGGGTATCATAAGGAGAGGTTGAAGTCCATGTCTGTTCTTGTTGCCTTTCACCATAATGGAGTGGGCACTAAACACACACATAGCTTGCCTCTGAGCTGTAGAAGTGGAAGCATGATCCAGGAAAGTGAAAGCAGTTTCAAATCCAGTTACTGCCTCAGGCCAATAGGTGAGCCAGTAGGTCAGTGGCAAGATGTGTGAGCTACTAGTACAAAACAGCTGCTAGTTGAAGTCCACCTTCCACACCTGGTAAAATAATCTCTGTTATGACCCTATGAAATCACTGACAGGAAAGAGTATGCCTGGTAATTACTTCAACCTAGTCACGTTCACACATTACAAAGACACCACAGCTTGTTGAACACGGATTGCTGGAATGCATCACCAGAGTTTCTGATTCACCAGATCTGGGTCTCTGCAAATCTAACAAGTTCTGAAAGACGCTGCTGCTGCTCTCTGGGAACCACATATTGAGAATTGTGTAACAAGTCTCAGGGCTGTTGGTAATTCAGTATTTTAAATAATATGGTTTAGTAATATGTGTTACTCTTTGTTAGTATTTTGTAAAACTGCCTTAGATATTCATAAACTACATATGTTTACCAGAATTTTAGAATTGTTTGCTAATTATTTTTTAAAATCAGGATGCATTAACACTAAAGATATCTCTCTCAATCCAAGTCCTCTTCAAATTATTATAATGGAATTTATAGTGTTTTACAATGATGCTCTTATACATTATTTGGCATGTGATTTCCATATAGTTCTGTTGCTTTTGAGAATATAAAAATTGGGAGACTTTTATTTATTTACTTACTCCTAAATAACATTATTTTTTATTTTTCAATTGCAGTTGACATACAATATTATATTAGTTTCAGATGCACAACCCAGTGGTTAGACATTATATAACTTACTAAGTGATCATTCTGATAAATGTTGTACCCACTGACACCATACAAACTTTTTACAATATTATTGACAATATTCCCTATGCTGTATTTTACATCCCAAGACTACTCTGTAACTACCAATTTGTACTTTTTACTTCCTTCACCTATCATTCATTCCCCCATCTTCCCTCCCATTTGGCAATCATCAAAATGTTTTCTGTATCTATGAGTCTATTCATTTTATTTTTTTTTAGATTGCACATATAAGTGAAATCATATGTCATTTGTCTTCCTCTGTTTGACTTATTTCACTCAGCATAATACCCTCTATATCAATTCATGTGTTGCAGATTTCACTTAGTGTTTGGGGTTTCATCAGATAAATACCTATAAGTGAAATTACTGGGTCCTTCTTTGTTATATATCTTTTGTTTTAAAATACATTTTGTCTGGTGTTAGTATTGCTATCCTAGTTTTGTTGTTTGTTTCCATTTTCATGAAATCTTTTTCCATCTCTTTACTTTCAATCTGAAATGAATCCCCTGTATACAACATATGTAAGGGTCTTATTTTGTTATCCATTCAGCTTCCTTGTTTCTTTTGATTGGAGAATTTAATCCACTTGCATTTAAACTAATTGTTGATAGATATGTATTTGTTGCCAGTTCATTATTCATGTTTTTATCTTTTTTTTACTCTTCTTAAAGAAGATTCTTTAACATTTCTGATAGTACTGTTTTGGTGGTGATGAACTCATTTAGCTTTTTCTTATCTGAGAAAAAATGAGAACAATTAATTGAAAACCTATGTAAAAAAAAATAATAATGGAAAACTTCCCTAACCTGGTGAAGACATATAAGTCCAGGAAGTACAGAGAGTACCAAACAAGATGAACCCAAAGAGGCCCACACCAAGACAGATCATAATTAAAATGGCAAAGGTTAAAGACAAAGGGATAATCTTAAAAGCATCCAGAAAAAAGCAGTTACCTATAAATGAGCTCCCATAAGACTGTTGGGCAATTTCTCAATACAAACTTTGCAGGACAGGAGTAATTGGCAAGAAATATTAAACATGATGAAAAGCAAGGACCTATGCCAAAATTATTTTACCCAGAGAGGCTGTTTTTTTAGACTTGAAGGACAGATACAAAATCGGAAAAATACATTATATGTAGGGCATTGATTAACATCAGTAGAACAAACACATTTTGGATTTGGACACCTTTTGTACTCAAATATGTAGACATATGTTAACCTCTCAATATTTTATTATTGTTTTTCGTTGGCTTTCAATTAGTATGTAATTTCTTCAAGAATTTCAAGACTGCTATCATTTCACATTTATTGGGAAATCTGAACAATGCATTTCCCTTCTTAGCCCACATTTTGGAAACCTTTAATCAAGTCAATCACTGTTTAACCTCCTGTGCTATTTCAAGTTTTATTAATCTATCTATTGCTACAGGCATAAGCTCATTAAAATGGACTGACATAACTATTTTAAGTCCTCCCTCCATCTGTCTTTCTATCTTTCTATGTACTTTTCAGAGAACATATTGTTAAGTTGGATTCCCATGAATTCAAATGTAATAAAAATCCAAAGTAACATATATTTAAATATTCAGAATTTTATGAATATACTATATCTTACCAACCATGTTAATGATCATAGTATCATACATAGTTAAAAGCTATGTTCATATTTTTGCAAATATAAACTAAACAAGTAATCTAAATTCAACTTAAAGTTATATCTTACAGAACATAATGTTGAGAAATTGTAACATTGCCAACCTTAAATAAGGAATATTTTATTATAGATATTTATTATAAGAATAAATTCAATATAATACTTAAAAGAATTGATCTGTTTGATTAAATAAACTTCAAATAATTAAAGTATCAACCTATATGGTTGCAAGTCAATTGGAAGTGGAAACAGGATTATCTTCTTTTTCTCTTCTCAATACAATAAATAATTACACTTTTTTGTAGGTGGTTTTGCAGTTGCAATAGGGCAGTCAATATGACATATGGCTAATATAATACCTGCCAGCATGAATATATTTATAGAAACAGTAAACTAATTAATTTCTTAAAGAGTCCAGTGACTTATGACACATTATACAATCCCATCAAATGAGACGAGTATTACTTATCTAGGGAAGGCATTTCTTCATCAGCATGTAATTAGCATTTAACTTTGGAAAGATGATCATGCTTCTTTGAAAACTACTCTGAGAAGCAACAGATAACCATAATGAAATAAGTCCCCTCTATCATTCTACTGAACACAGTATTTCCAAAGTGTTGCATAGAAATCTGGAAAATACGTGTTCAAAAGCCTACAACTCTCTTTGTGTTGTCTTTTATTGTCCATATATCCCTATAGCTCCAATTCTCAGTGTTAGTGTTTTATACCATAGAAGTATTTGTGATTGACAGGAGATATGTTTAATGTTAATATCATTGACTCAATCCTTCATTTGTCATTTTTCTCCATCTGTTGGATTAACAAAGCCTCCGCTTCTGCTTCCTTCAAATACCCTAAAGCAACACTATTTTTTTCCCCACAGAATATGTAGCTCTCACAAAGTTGCATGAACCACTACTAGTGGTTAGTGTTTCTAATACATCAAACACCCAGTTAATCTTCTCACTTCTCTTATAGACTGCTTCATCTTTTTCCCATTTAAAATAATTTATTTCTTTTTTTGGCATATGAGCAAGGACATATTAAAAAAAAAAAAAGAAACAGATAATGACTTTTTTCAAATCTTAAAGTTCACTGCTGTTTTTGCATTTGTACATAATTGCATTTGTTTTCATCGCCAGAATCATTTACAAAATTATCAATATTTTATAAAAAGACATTCTACCACTTACTAAATTCAGCAATGTTTAGGGATAATAAGAATATGTTTTCTCCACATTATTTAATACCGTATTGCAGTCTCACATCATCATCACATATGTTCTCAAATAAATTTCAAAAAAAAATGGAAAGTATCAAAGCAAGTGTGACATTTTTATCAGTGTATTGAGAATAAAAATTGGAATGACAATACACGTTTAAATTCATTACAGTAATTCTTCAAAATGTGTACAGTAAGATCCACACCCTATCACATCCCAGATAACTGTTCTGAATGGACTATGTTGGAAGGCATACAGGTAAATTAATCACCATTTTCCTATAAGCCAGCATTCTAAAAAATTAGAATAGTTATTAGAATAATTTAAATTATAGCTAATTCAGGAACAATAATTAATCACTGTTGTTTTTTTTTCTAGGGGAAAATGGCCCTGTCCTAGAGCCACACAACTCATGCTGTCCCAGATTTTGCTAAGAGCTGCTCAGCTGGGCAAGGCTTCCAAGTTGTGAGGATGAGGTTAGTGTATCTCCTGGGTGCTGGCCAGGCTTTAGTGAGGATGGGAGAAGTGGTTATTGCTCCAGAGCCACACAAATCAATCTGTCTCAAATTCTGTCCAGAGGATGGCAGGGTGAAGCCACCAGGAGTTGGGAGCATAGGCCCGCCAGCAGCCTGGAGAGTGGAGTAAGTGGATTTTACCTGATGGGGAGGTGCCAGTCAGGTTTGCAGAAAACTGAGAAAAATTGCCTCTGCCCCAAAGCCATACCACTCAGTCACTGATACCCCCTGAATCTGCCCAGACCTCTACACCCCAGCCAAGGCAGCTAACTCTCAGAGGGTGCAAGCTCCACAGTGTGGGATGGCAAGGAATCCTGTGAGTGAGTCTACTGATTTCCCCAGGCTTATGCCATATTGCGGGGAGTACTCCACCCAAGAAAGATGGTGTCTGCATTCTGGGAGAGTGACTCAGCACAGGGATCCTGGTGGCTGTCCCTTCAGCTCTTTCCCCAGAGCCACAAACCCCAGACTTTCCTCAGGAGACTAGGTAGCTCTGTCTTCCTTCTGCCAGATCCCAGGGTGAGTGTCAGTGAATCAGATTTTGTGTGTTGGCTCTTTAAGAGTGCTCCTCTGTAGCTTCCATTGCCTTAGGGGCAGTGTCAGTGAAGAATTTCTTTTGGCATATGTCTGAGATTTTGTTGCCTGTGGATTCCTCTAGTATTTTTATGGTTTCGCGTCTTATGTTTAAGTCCTGTATCCATTTTGAGTTTATTTTTGTGTATGGTGTAAGTTGGTGATCTAGTTTCATTTTTTTGCATGTATCTGTCCAATTTTCCCAACAGCATTTATTGAAGAGACTGTCTTGATTCCATTGTATGTTCATGCCTCCTTTGTCAAATATTAATTGAGCATAGTGGTTTGGGACTACATCAAAATAAAAAGCTTTTTTACAGCAAAAGAAACCATCAACAAAACAACAAGAAAGCCCACTGCATGGGAGAACATATTTGCAAATGCTAGCACTGATAAAGGTTTAATCTCCAACATCTACAGGCAGCTTATGCAACTTAATAAAAGGAAGATAAATGATCCAATAAAAAAATGGGCAACGGACCTAAACAGAATATTTTCAAAAGAAGACAGAAGGAAGGCCAAGAGACACAGGCTCAAAGTCACTTATTATCTGAGAGATGCAAATCAAAACAACAATGAGGTACCATCTCACACGTGTCAGAATGGCTATCATCAACAAATCAACAAACGACAAGTGTTGGCGAGGATGCGGAGAAAAAGGAACCCTCGTGCACTGCTGGTGGGAATGCAGACTGGTGCAGCCACTGTGGAGAACAGTATGGAGTTTCCTCAAAAAACTGAAAATGGAACTCCCATTTGACCCAGTAATCCCACTCCTGGGAATATATCCGAAGAAACTAGAAACACCAATCAGAAAGGATATATGCACCCCCATGTTCATAGCAGCACAATTTACAATAGCTAAGATTTGGAAACAGCCTAGGTGCCCGTCAGCAGATGACTGGATCAGAAAACTGTGGTACATCTACACAATGGAATACTATGCTGCCATAAAAAAGAAGGAATTCTCATCATTTGCAGCAACCTGGATGGAATTGGAGAATATTATACTAAGTGAAATAAGCCAGTCAATGAAAGAAAAATACCACATGATCTCACTCATTTATGGATAATAAAGAACATTATAAACTGATGAACAAAAAGATAGTTACAGAGACATTAAAGCAACAAACAGACTTTCAAATTACAGGGGGAAAGTTAGGGAGAGGGGGGGTAGATAAGAAATCAAACGAAGGACTTGTATGCATGCATATAAGCATAAACAATGGACGCAAAACTCTGGGGGGTGAGGGCATGTGTGGGTGTGGGGTGTGGGGGTAATGGTAAGATATGTACACATATAATACCTCAATAAAAAAAAATTAAAAAAATAAAAAAAAAGTATAGCTGAAAAAAAAAAAAAAAAAGAGTGCTCCTCTGTCTGTAGCATGCGTTTCTCTATCCCTAGCAGATAGAATCCCCACTGATTTTCACAGCAACGTGTTATGTGGTGGTATGTGTGTGCCTCTTCCCGTCTCTGGTGCTCTGTGCTCTGGGCTGGGGAGCTCAGCTTGGGATTGAGATGCCACTCTTCTCAGGGGGAAACCCCTACAGCTGAGATATGCCTCCGGAATCTCAGCCACCACCCATGGGAGCTGGGCCAGCCCTGTTTGTGTTTCCATCCTTCCTACCAATCTGGATGCGGCTTCTTCTCTAAATTTTTGGTTATTAAACTTCTCTTCAATTTGAGTTCATCACTCAGGTTGATTGTTCTATTTTTAGATGTAATTCCAGTTTGTTCTTAGGAGGAGGTGAGTAGAGCTTCCACCTACTCTCTTGTCATCTTGTATCTCAAAATTAATCCTAGATAGAATTTAAGGGTTTAATGGCAGTCTGTTAATGGACAATTGGTCATATACAAGCAGCAGTAAGTAGTAGGCAACCAGTAAGTGGAAGCCCATTGGGTCCAAGAATAGCTACCATCCTACCACATTGCTAACCCATTCATGTGCCTATTGTTCCATGAATGTTTATATCAGCTAGCTTCTGTCATCACCACCTGACTCTGATGACAGAAGCTAGCTGATATAAATTAGCTGAGTCATTTTGTCTAATTGATAATTTAGTGCCTATTTGGGGAGGATGGTATCTGGTGAGCTTTAATATGCTACACAATTATTTTGACTTCATGATCATTTCTGAGTTCTTTGATCTCTTCTAATGCTGGCACCTGGAGTTGTTTCTACATTGATAAAAAATATATACCCCAAAGAAATTGCTCCCATATTCATGAGCACTCTCTTGGATAAAAGGCATACCACTTTATTATTTTCTAAGGAAGCAGAGTTGTGCAGATTAGCAGCGAGGTGTGGGATACTTGCTCAAACTAGGATTAAAGGAAAGTGGTTGTTCAAGATTTTCTAGGTTATTGACCTATACCATGATCCAATTCCATTTTTTTCTACATGACTTGCAGGCCTGATAATTCAATCAACTGTAGAGATATGCTGCCCTTATGATAAAGTCTTTATATTAGTACTCTACTTTTCTGCCCTCAAGTCATAGGAAATAAGACTCTTTTTATGTTGCCAAGCCTCGAGGCCCTTTGGCTTTACACTTAGCCCTTAATTGATGAAAAATCAACCTCAGTGTTTTATTTTCTTTCACTAAATCACCTTTTGCCCCTGGCAACAACTAACTGATTCTATAGTCCCTATAATAATTTTTCTCATAATTCTGGGTCTTGATACAATTCACCTCCAGACATATTCACTTTCACTTGTATGCCATCCCAACATAATTAAAACTTCTAAGAATCATGTCATTACTGTAGCTGGCAACCAGGAGGTAATTCAGCTCAAAAAACAAACAAACAAAAAAATTTTACAGTGTGTTTCCTGGGACCACTTTTGTCAACAATGGTTATAGGCCTGGTTCCCCTGGAAATAGACTGTGAGAGAGAGATTTGTTTTCATGAAGTTTAATGGGGAGAGCACTTAGAAACAGCATCTGTAATGAAATGAAGAAAACAAAATAAGCAAGTGACAAGTTACAAAGGCCTCATTTGATCCCACAGGGTTTCTAAATCTGGGAAGACCCTTCAGAGTTGATACAGTTGAAGCAAGTGGAATGAATCTTTGTACCTACATGAATTAGTCATTGGATATTTGTTGCCTCCTCAGAGGTGGTGCATCCTTCAGAATAGAATATTCTTTGGACAGGAGATTGGGTACCAATTTAGCTATGGGCTATCAGTAGACATTCCTAGAAGCTAGGGTGGGGCAAGGGGTGGTAGATTAGTGCCTCCCTTCGGAAGAGAAAATCTGTTAGTGCTCTACCACATCCATTATAAAGCTTTTGATTCCAAAATGTGCTCCAAGATATGATTCATTATTATTTAGTCTATAAATTATTCATTTTAAAATTGTTAATTGCTAATTATTTCAAATTTCTACATTTTACATTTGTGAAAGGTAAGCTCTTTATCTCTGCTTGGAAGTTGTGTTAGGTCCTACTTTTTAGTTAAGAATATATTGTGGGTGTTGTAATCCTTAAATAAGAGTAGATTTATTCAGATCTCCAATTTATTGCTATAGAATGAAGTAGAATTTTCTATTTGTTTTTTTTTCTTTCCTGTTTGTCTATTTATCGTTAGAATCCTTCTCTTAGATCTTTAAGTAGAGGCTCAATTGTATGCACATCCTCTAGCCAAGTTTTTTGTTTTTGCTTTTTTAAAAATTGATTAGTTCCTGCAAGTATGATGACTTAAGTAGGTACTTTCCATTTGCATGATATTATAAGGCCTATAATTTCAAGTAGCTTGTGCCTAGTGTTTCAGTATTATCAGAGAATGAATGTAGGGCAAAATGTGCCTCTCTGATAATCCAATTCATTTCATTTTTCTTGATATCCCCAATGTGCATCTTTACTCAACATCCACTTTCACATTTGCCTAGGTAACCTTTCTAAGATTTACACTTATATATTTGTTAATGAGTAATGGGCAGGGTGAAAATGTTCTAATAACCTTGGGAACTAATTGTGAATATTTGTGAAAAGCCCCACCTCTTTAATAAAATGATGATATATGAAAGGAGGAAGATAACATTTTCTACAGAATGTTGTTTAGGTTCCATCAGTTTCTCCCTGATGGAGCTAACAACTTCAACTTCATTGAATAAAATTTTCTTATGTTTCTGTCATATAATTGCCCAATATGTCTACATTCCTGGGCAGTTAAATATCTTGAACCTATTTGTGTTTTCATGTGTATTTTAATAAAATGGTATGTCTTATTAGAAAGCATATAATATATTGGTTACTTCCGTATCCTCTTTAAAATCTGTAATAATAAAAGGGCAATATGCTAATTAGACTGGATGTCTTCCAGGCATCATTCCGGACATCCTTCCTGACAAAGCCAGGTCCCGGGTGCCTGTGGGCCACCCAGGGGAAGCCAGCCAGGGTCCCAGTGCTTGCCCGAGGCCAGAGGAGAGAACCCTGGGTGCCGGGTGCCGGAGGGAAGCCAGTGCCGGCAAGGAAGGCCTACTCTTGCATGAATTTTCGGGGATCGGGCCTCTAGTGTTAAAATAAAACAAAAATGAATTAAAATTATATAACATAAAAACCAAAATGATAATTTAGATTTTAAGAAAAACTCCAGATCTTATTTAAAAACAAACAAACAACCACAACAATAACAAAACAGTCATTCTGGTGAATTGTGGGCCACAAACTGCTCTTGCTAACTTTTAACTCATATATTTATCCTATATAATAAAAGCCTAATATGCTAAGTGTCCAGCTGTCCAGTCGGCCATTCAACCAATCAAAGTGTAATATGCTAATGATATGCTAAGACAGCTCAACTGCTCTCTATGACGTGCACTGACCACCAGGGGGCAGACTGTCGACCAGTCAACCAGTCACTATCATGTGCACTGACCACCAAGGGGTAGATGCTCCAACCAGTAGGTTAGCTTGCTGCTGGGTCCAGCAGTTTGGGACTCAACAAGACGGTCCGGACACGCCCTGGAGCCCTCCTGCGGTCCCTCCTTGGCTGGCCAACCTCCCATGTCCCTCCCCGGCTCTGATCATGCACTGGTGGGGTACCTGGGCCCTCTCACAATCTGGGACCCCTCAGGGGATGTAGGAGAGCTGCTTTCAGCCTGATCCCGCTCAACGCAGGAGCTGCCCCCTGGTGATCAGTGCGCTCCCACAGTGGGAGCGCCGCTCAGCCAGAAGCCGGGCTCACAGCTGGTGAGCACAGAGGCAGTGGTGGGAGCCTCTCCCACCTCCATGGCAGTCGGACATCCCCCGAGGACTCCCAGACTGCGAGAGGGCACAGGCCGGGCTGAGGGACCTCCCCCTGCCCCCAAGTGCACGAATTTCGTGCACCAGGCCTCTAGTATATATATAATTGATTTCAGAGAGGAAGGGAGAGGAAAAGAGAGATAGAGACATCATTGATTGGCTGCCTCCTGCATGCCCCCCATTGGGGGTGGAGTCCACAACTAAGGCATGTGCCCTTGACTGTTCAGTCCACAGGCCATTGCTCTATCCACTGAGCCAAACCAGCTAGGGCTAACTTTTAACTCTTAAGTTTGCTACAATATGTGTTACTCAAGCATTTTTTCACAGGCTAATGAGAGTTAGTTTCCCATAACAATGAAAAAAACATTTTCTGAATACTTGAAATGATAAAATATTTCAAAAGCTACAAATTTTGGAGATGATAGAAATAATCCAAAGTTAACATGGTTGATAAATTTTTCCCCATTATAAAGAAAAAATATTGTAAAAAGCTTTAGAATCTCACATTTCAGGGGGAGAGAAAGGCAGCCAGTTGTTTAAATTTAATAAGGAAAGCATAATTTGGGAAATGGGAAAAATATAATGAAGTTAAGAAATTTTACCAGGGTAAAGCTGATTGAAAACTTCCATGAAACTTAAAAATTTAAAACTAGAATCAATTCCCCTATTTTGTAATAATCCCTTCACTAGACCTACCTACTGAACTCTGCCCACCACATCCCTCCTCCCATGCTAATGATATTTGAATGGCAAGGCAAAGTGTGTTCTACAGTGAATGTTTTTTGTTGTTAACATATAAATAAACACTTAGTATTTTTAATTCAGCATAATAATCCGGTTATTCATTGACAAAAATGTTTTCATATTTATGCAACATCTTCAAAGTTAACTATATAAAAAGATATTAAATCTAAAACTGAGAGAAAATAAAATGCTGCTTTATAAAACAAAGATCACAATAATAGTACCTTTTGAATGAGCTCTACTTGACTGAAAATTTTGACAATTATTTACTTCAGTAAAAAAATAAAATTATTGATAATACCCTTATCATTTATTTCTAAACAAAGCCACAACAAGTAACCTTGAGTAAAATGATAGCATTAAAGTCTTCAAAACCAAACACCTGCTCCAGATATAAGACCTTTCCTCTGTGGTATAGTTTATTAGGATGTTTTGACATTGGTTTGGGGTTCTTTTTACTGTTATAGTCATATATATCCATATTACATACATGTGTATTTGCTCCCTGTTTAAGAGGACTTATGTGGATTACTTTTTCCAATTGTACAAATTATTTTTTCCAAGGTATTTAATTTAACCAAATTCACTTGCTTTAAAGGAGAACTTTTGATGTTATCTTATTTGTATTTGACTCTAGAAAAAGAGATCTTCACTTCAGGATATAATAATCATTATTACTAAGTAATAAATAGAATAATTAGTAGAATTATTAACATTTTAGTCGGGCTCATATGTGTCATGTACCATTCTAAATGTTTTACATATATTAACTATATATCATGCATATCTGTTTATCTAAATTTCATAATAATTCTTTGACATAAGTACCAATATTTGCATATTAAAAATGATGAAACCGAGGGACAAAAGTTAAATTACTTTCTCAATTTGTGAAAGCTACTAAATATTTGTTGTATAATAAGAAAATTAGGCTGGCCTCTCTTCCTTGTTTCTGGGAGGGAACCTCTACACACTTGGAATTTCCAAAATGATAAGAGTTTATATTATTCACTATTGCCCTCACCACCACCACACTTGATAGTTTATGCTAAAAAGCTGACTTATGGTGGGCCCATAGATAGTTGATAATAATGATATAACTCAGGGTAAGTTAAACTCACTTCAGACTATGTATCTATTGATTTAGATAGTACCATTTGCTTGTATAAGGAATAATGTATAAAGACCAGTGTCTGTTTTTGTGTAAAAAAAATAAAATAAAACAAAGAAAAAACTCATAGTTTTTATTTTAGAAGAAATGGGAAACTTTTATATTTTAGGTATATACTCCCAAATAGTCACAGTTCTACTTTAAGTTAAATGCTTATTTTTTATGCCTACTTATCTATAAAGATAACACACACACACACACACACACACACACACACACACACACACAACAGAAAGTGAGAATAAGAACGGTATTGACATAGATCTGCTACTTTTCATTGTTGTTCCAGAAATTCAAGTAATACCTATCTTCATCTGGAACTATTTCATATTCTGCCTTCAATAGTCTGCTCCCTTTTACCTTTACCTAGAAAAAAAATTAACAAAAAGAAAAAATCAAAACAAATTCTAAACTCAAACTAAAAAAAAAATAATAATCTTTGAGAGATATCACTAACCTTTGCTCACTCTTTTGTACTTTCATTTCACATGGAAAATACCAGGTCTAAAACAGTTGCTAATTCTGTTATTTAATTAAAGAAATTAACATCTTATGTATTTTTAAATTGTTTATAGTAAGGGAATTTATTTAAATTCAGCCAGGAGAATTATATCCCACTGTTTCTTACTTTTTAAAGGTATTTATTATTTTACCATAAGTTTGCCATTACTTTGGATGTAATATGCTCCTTCATGCCATCTTAAATCTAATAACATTGCAACAGTTAAAAAATACGTATCCCAAAACAATATTTATATAGGGTCCATATCTCCATTGTTCTCTTTACTACATTTTTGCTGGGTTCATTTAAATGATTATAGAAAAATGAAAATAAAGAAGGATGTACAGCAAACAAGAAGAAAAGATGGCAGAAAATGTATACAAAATACTTCTATTAATGTGGGTACTTATATCCATTCAGGGGACTAATAAAGCTATAGTAAATATATGAAAATATTCAATCAACTATAAAGATGTAAAAAGAATTTTCATTTTAATAGCATTATTTCACTCTTACCAAAGTTAATTCAGGGTAAAATCCACATGAATCGATAGTAGGTATCCAACCTGAAATGGAGTGATTACTTTAAATGATTTCCAATACATCATATGTTATTATGTTATGATATGACAGATTTTGCTGTGCTTCATTGGGTTACATAATATCATTTTGAATATAACTCCAAGTCTATCTAATATAAGATGATGAATCAGGAAATAAAATGACAAGGACTCATTTACTTCTAGATTTTAAATTAGATTTTTCTGTCCACACAAAAGAAAGCAAGGAAACCAAAATGACTTTTGGTAGCACGGTCTCCTTCATGTCAGTGAGCAATCACCAACTATAATCCCTAGTTCATTATGGGCATTATGTCTCAGTAAGGATTGCTGTATATGAGTCACATTCTATGGAAACAGCTATATCAGGCTTTCTACAGCTTAGTGTGGCTATGATACTGTAAGAAGCATTCTGTCAAATTTAGGAATCACAAAATTACATTAAAAATTATTATAATCTGCCCTGGCCCATGTTTCTCATTGGTTAGAGCATTGGCCCATGTATCAAAGGGTTGCAGGTTCGATTCCTGGTCAAGGGAACATAACTGGGTTGTAGGTTTGATCCCTAACCCTGGTCTGGACACATGCAGGAGGCAACTAATCTATCATCTATCTATCATCTATCTATCTATCTATCTATCTATCTATCTATCTATCTATCATCTATCTACCTATCTATTTCTCTCACTCTTCCTCCCTCCCTTCCACTCTTTCTTAAAATCAATGGGGAAAATTATAAATATATATATACTAGAGGCCCAGTGCATGATTGAATCATGCACGTGTAGGGTCCCCTACACGCTTTCGCTTTTCGCGGTGGAGCTGGGTGCCTGTCCGCTGGTGCACCAGGCCTTTCAGAAGCCTCCAGCTCAGCGGAGGCTTCTGAAAGGCCTGGTGCCGGAGCAGACAGGCACCCAGCTCCCCCACTTTTGATGGTCCGCGGCCGATGAGGGGGGCTACCCTGCTGTTGAGAGGCGCAGGGGGTGGGACTCCCGACCCCTGCGCCTCTCAACGGCCGCTGAGGGGGGCTGCCGCGGACACCTGGCTATCCTGCCGTTGAGAGGCGCAGCTGGGTGTCCGCGGCAGGCCCCCTCAGTGGCCGCGGATCTGGCCATTGAGAGGCACAGGGGGCGGGAGTCCTGCCCCCTGCGCCTCTCAACAGCAGGGTAGCCCCCCTCAGTGGCAGCGGATCCGTGCCTCTCAATGGCCAGATAGGCCACCCCGAGTCCCGCCCCCCAGCCTCCCGCCGCCCAATCGTGGGCGTAGCGGAGTGATGGTAATTTACATGTTACTCTATTATTAGATAGGATGTGTGTGTGTGTGTGTGTGTGTGTGTGTGTGTGTGTGTGTGTGTGTATCTTTGAGTGGGGATTAAAAACAAATTATAAACTGAGAACACCATGGAGACCTGTTGTGATCCCACTGTAATATATATTAAGTGATGAAATAAACTAAATGGGCATTTATAAGTATTTAGTAATCATAAGATAACTGAATAGAATGTGATTGGGTATATATTCTGCAATATGAACATAGGAAATACAAAAAGCTATAATTAAAAAAAGCTAAAATATAAATATATTTTTAATTAAGAAGTGAATAACATGTTTTATCTAGTTTAAAACTCACTCTGGTTTCATAGATAATGAATATAAAAGTGTATACCAACATGTAGAAGTAAAAGTCTCATCACTATAAAAATATTAATTTTTATTGTTTTATGTAGAGAGGTAAGTAATCTTAAAGGGCATGTGTTCAAATGTGTTATAGATAACTTAGTGTAAAAGGTGTCTCAGTGGATTACTGGTACTAAAATATTAAAAGACCTAATATAAGAGAAAGGAATGTAATATTTAATAAATGCAGATAAAAAAAAGTTGGAGTCAACATATCCAATCCTCTGTATTTCTTAGATATGCCTTCCCATGTTGTACACTTATTAAGGTTCTGAAAATATACAAATGTAAGGAAAATAAGACTTCAACAAAAACTTACTTAGAGAAATAGTAGACCATGATGACAAAAATACTATCATTAAAATATTCTCTAGTTAGCTTATCGATAAGCTAGAAATAAGTCTGAATTCTAGATGACCAAATATTCATTTGTTAGCACAAGTTGTTGAAAAAGACAAAAACAAAACAGAAACCCTCAATTATCTACCATAGTCATTATGTTACAAATTTGAATATACAGGATACCCCAAAAAATGTATACACACTTTAACAGCTGGTAGTTCAATTGATGGAAAATGACAAAATCTCCACAGATATTATCATTAGTACAGAAATGCTATTCCTGCCCAATTCACATGATAAATTAGGAGCACAAGCCCACTACATAAGAACATTAGTACATAAGGTCACTAGCTATTATGACAAAGAAAATACACCAATTTTAAAATGCAGATTTAAAAAAAATTTCATATAAATGCAAGATTTTAGAGGTAGCTGCCCTCTCTAATTTAGGTGCCCCCATTGTATAATATATGAATATAATTGACAATCAAATGATCAATGAAATTAATGATTTTTATTATCACTTTTACTCTATGCTGAATAAATGCAAAGTAGTCCTGAAATTAGAGCAGATTTCTCCTTTAAAATCAGAAATACCATGGTCTAGACTTATCCTCTGTTACTAGTTAAGTTTTATAATAGATACTAGAGGCCCGATGCATGAAATTCGTGCAAGAGGCTCAGCCCTCACAGCCATGGTGGCTTGCCTCAGCCCTCTTAGCCCCAGCTTTGTCCAGAAGGTCATCCGGAAGGACGTCTGGAAGGTTGTTCAGCTTTCTGGTCTAATTAGCATATTATGCTTTTATTATTATAGATGATCAACCAATTATACATTTATAAAGCATCTACCTATACAAAATTATATGCTGTAGAATTTCATGTATCATACCAATGGGAGTGATATAGATAGGTAAACAATCAGGTATAAACAACCACAAATGCTATGACATATCTTTATATCAGGAAACTGTTGTGTGGAAAATAAAGTGGGGGAAACAGGACTGCATTGTCACTCTTTAACTGTGGGTATGCTGCAGAGAAGGAAAAAGAAAGCTGAACTGGTCCAATCCCTTTGCAAGCATGCTAATTACAGCCCAAATGCTGTAATTTGGTGGTGGGAGAATCCTTACATTCAAAATGCTTTTTCAAGATCTACCTAGCCTGTTCAGGATTTCCTATGGAAAATAAACATAGTGCTTTAGGATCTATTATGAAGCTCCTTGAAAAATCTATATATATAAAAGCCTAAGCAACCATTATGACCAAATGACCAGAACGACTGGTTGACCAGTCGCTATGACACACACTGACCACCAGGGGAAAAATGCTCAATGCAGGACCTGCCCCCTGGTGGTCAATGTGCTCCCACAGCCAACCTCCCCCCAACTGGTCAACCTCCTGTGGCCCCTCAAACCCACCCCGCCCCTGCCGGCCAACCTCCCACACTCCCCCTTTCCGCGGCTGGCTTGTCAACTCCCAGGGTCCCTCCCCCTGGCCAGCTGGCCCTTGATAGGCCTCAATTACCGGCCAGGACGAGAGACCCCACCCGTTCATGAATTTGGGAACTGGGCCTCTAGTCCTATATAATAAAAGCCTAATATGCTTTTATGTCTGACTGTTCGACCAGTCACTATGATGCACACTGACCACCAGGGGGCAGATGCTCCGACTGGTAGGTTAGCTTATTGCTGGGGTCTGGCAGATTGGGACTGGGCAAGATGGGCCGGACTTGCCCTGGTGCCCTTCCATGGTCCCTCCCTGGCCATCCAATCTCCCGCGGTCCCTCCCCAGCCTCTAAAATATTTCCTCTAATTAATTTCCTTTAAATGTGCACGAATCCATGCACTGGACCTCTAGTGTATTATAAACTGTAATTATGAGGGAATAACTTGTAGATATTACAAAACGAGCACCCTTTTGTGTGAATGGTGATCAAGATGCATCACTTTGGGACCACAGATGTTAAAACCACACTAGAGTACATTCTAACACAGCAAGAGACAAACCTGGGAACTCTGTGGGAAGTTTGCACTTCTCCATATTTCTTCATCTGTTGCACATTTACTGTTATTTTTGAAATTCTGACATTATTAGTAAACATTGGTACTGGCTATGAGCTCCAATTTTGTGGAATTTAACAATCCCATGTTGTGAGTTATCTCAGGTTGTCAGTCTGATTTGAAGTAGGGGATTATAAGATTTGTTTTGTAGTTACTTAAGCAAAGCAATTACTCTTATTTACAGAGCTTGTATATTTTGGGGGATTGTAATTGAAGGATTAATGGAGATTATAGGCCTTAATACTCCAAGCCTACCCACTTCTTGGCACTATCACTGCAGTGTAAATAGTGTAAATGTTAAGAGATAAGTAAATCTTTCATGTAAATACTTGGGAAGAAAATATGAGACTAGGTTAATTATCATTTTTTTATTTTCTGTGCCTTATTTTTTATTAGTTTACTAGGTTACTAGATGGGTCTAGGAAGGATAATCAGCAAATTAATGACATACATAGATTTATAATTTAGGGAAATATACCCTGCCCTTCATATAGAGAACAAAGTACAGAAAGGCGAAAGAAGCAAGGAGAAGAGCTGGCAGGGTTGGGGTGGGCAACTGTACTTATTGAGGGAAAAATTGATTTGGGGGTTATATATTGATAGGAGTGAGAGGTACGGAAATATCACAGGGGTACTGACAATCTATTGTATGTCAGATTATGAGTAGGGCAAAGTTCAGGATGAATATAATTTTTTTTTTTTTTTGCTGTAAATAACAGTTGTAGTCAAGAGGGAAAATATTTATTGGAAGAGTTCTAGAATACTATAGTTTGTTGTTGTTGTTGTTTTGTTTTTGTTGTGTTTATTTTTAGTTTTTTAATATAACCCAGTGGTATAGAGAATATTAGAAATATTAGGGGTGTGTTAGGAGACCTGTCCCCGGCACTATGGAGCTAGTCTATGTGGATGGCTCCCAAATATTATAAATATGCATATGACCTGTTCACATCCAGCTTCTATTTAGCTGCAAAGTAGATATTATCAGCAGCCAATCAGAATCTGAGCTCTTCTGAAGCTACATCAGTCAATCTGTTGGCAAGTGCCTAAAAAGGTAAGCATGCGTGAGAAACTGAAGCATAAGGAAAGGGCACTTCTGGAGAGTCAGAGGAAATTTGTAGCAAGAATACAATTTCAAAAAGCATGGAACTTTACTGTATGTAAGAGGTTGTGGAGAACAGGGAGGGTCCAGAAAGACTTTCCATAATTCTCTGCTCTTTGAAAGCAGACAGTAGGAACAAGTGTAGAACACTCCAGCTCTGGCCTCTGAACAGAGAGGGGCACATGGCAGAGATCTGGGGCTTTGGGGGATCTTCGCCCCTCAGAAGTGACCAGTCATATGCTGGGGCCGAGAAAGGATGTAGCACTGATGCAGGGGGAGTAAAGGGTCATTGTTCTTGGCAGTAGAAGGGGACAAGCTGAGGCCACATTTCCGGTGCATAGTCCTAATGTCTGTCAGGGCCCCGTCTGGGGAATCCTCTGCTTGCTCCCCGGAGTGGGGTCCCTAGGAGTTCATGGGTCATGGTTAGTCTTGTTCATAAATTGAGCAGTGTGGTCAGCAGGGAGGATTAGGGCTAGGAGGCTGAGGCATGGGGTGGGGAATCCCGATATTCATTTCACACCTGTGCCACGTGGGGAGTTACCTGGTTGTGAGGAGATACCCTGTACCACCAACTGGCAGGGTGCCTTCTGCCTGGGCCTTGTCTCCTCATCTGTGAAGGCCTTGCCCCACCAGGCCCAGCTGTGGATGAGGCCTTCCCACAGGTGGTGGCAATGCAATCCTCTAGGATGAGGAGATCATGGCTGCCCCTGGGCCAGCTTGGTGCACTTTAGGGGCTCTAGCAGTGGCACCTAGGCTGGAGACAGTGGGCTGCGGAGGCTCAGGCCTCTGGGTTAGTCCTGGCTGACCTTGCCACCACTGCTGCCTAGACTGGTATTACCCAGGCCCACCAATAATGAATGGGGACAGCCACAGGTTACCACCTGCCCTTCGGTGAAGAAGCACACAATGACCACGTCATCCTTACCACCTGTCGTTACACAGTGGCCAGCAGGGCTCCAGAGAACACAAAACAGCTTCCCCAAAGTAGCACTTTAGGTGTCCAAGCAGGAGCAGGCTAGGTGCAAGCCATAGGCAAGAAGGCAAATGTGTTCAGTGGCCCCCAACCCACTGACCTCTGAGCAGTTGGTTCCAGGACCCTTGCTCCTGGCAAAGTAGGCAGGGAAGCTGTGGCCCTGCTTTAGCAGGCTGTATTCTGAGGGTTTCCCAGGTGAATAGGTGGCTGTCATTGTACAGGTGCATGTGGCCACTGGCATGTGATGACCAAAACTGGCTCTTTGACTCAGAATGCAAGGTTAAAAATTATGCTCATATTTGGGAGAAAAAATAAATAAAAATTACAAAAGAGATAATAAATACAAAAATGTCCCCCCTGTAGTAGTAAATACTCAAAGTCACAAGACTGTTGTCAGTTTGAAAGTTACTAACTCAAAATTTAAAAATAACTAAAGTATAGTTTTTCAGAAAACATTACAAAAATTAATTTTTTTGCATAACAAAACAAACTTATTTGAAACAGTGCTTCACCTGACTCAGACTAAATTACAATTTCAAGAATAAAATAGTATGGTCAAAAAATAATAGCGCTTTTAAAAAACAAGTGAAATGGCATGTCAAAAAAATCTAAAAATTTATTTCACATAAAGGAACAAACTTTAATTGCCAAAATTAAATACACAGTAAAAAATACTTGGATCCAAATAGCTTCTATTAACAAAAACTAATTGAAAGCTGTAGTTATTAAAGTAACTAAAGTCAAATTCTTCTAAATTACTTTTTATGAAGAGAAGAATTAGAATAGTCTAATTATAGAAATACTCTAGGTAAAGGCAGGGTTTTCAAATACAAAGAGATTGAACTAATAGACAGCATACCTCTCAATGACCAGGCAGAAAAATGTAGATCATAAGGCAATAGGAAAAATATATAAATATATTTCATCAACAAATGTATTAGCCTATTAATTATTAGCATACATAAAATATGTAAAATTTAATTATAATAATTAACGCTCAGATTTTATATTTATACTTGCATAGTACTTAAAAATTCTAGAGTAAAGTAAGTGCTCAATAAATAATGATGGTGATGATAATGGTGATAATCATAATTCTTCTATGCCACTTCTAAAAACACACCTTGCTTGACTGGAATGGCTCAGTGGTTGAGCATCAACCTATTAACCTGGAGGTCACGGTTCAATTCCAAGTCAGGGTAAATGCCCAAGTTGTGTTATTTTTTTCCCAGTGTAGGGCGTGCAGGAGGCAGCCGATCAATGATCTCCTCTCTTCAATTATGTTTCTATCTCTCTCTCCCTCTCTCTTCCTCTCTGAAATCAATAAGTATATTTATATATACTAGAGGCCCAGTGCACGAAATTTGTGCACGGAGGGGGGTTGTCCCTCAGCCCAGCCTGTACCCTCTCCAATCTGGGACCCCTCGAGGGATGTCGGGCCTAAACGGGCAGTCGGACATCCCTCTCACAATCCAGGACTGCTGGCTCCCAACTGCTTGCCTGCCTGCCTCCCTGACTGCCCCTAACTGCTTCTGCCTGCCAGCCTGATCACCCCCTAACCACTTTGCTGCCCCCAACTTCCCTCCTCTGCCGGCCTGGTCAGCCCTAACTGCCCTCTCCTGCAGGGTTGATCACCTCTAACTGCCCTCCCTTGCAGGCCTGGTCCTTCTCAACTGCCCTCCCTTGCAGGCCAGATGCCTTCCAACTGCCCTCTCCTGCTGGCCATCTTGTGGTGGCCATCTTGTGTCCACATGGGGGCAGGATCTTTGACCACATGGGGCAGCTATATTGTGTGTTGCAGTGATGATCCATCTGCATATTACTCTTTTATTAGATAGGATAGAGGCCTGGTACAGGGGTGGGGGCCAGCTGGTTTGCCCTGAAGGGTGTCCCGGATCAGGTGGGGATTCCCTTGGGGCTTGGGGCGGCCTGAGCGAGGGGCCTGTGGTGGTTTGCAGGCCAGCTACACCCCCTGGCAACCCAAGCAGAGGCCCTAGTATCTGGAATTTATTTTCCTTCTACAATTGAAACTTTGTAGCCTGGAGTGGAGCCAAGCCTGGGGCTCCCTCCGAGGCAGCAGCCATTTGTGTTGGGGTTATAATTGAAACTTTGTATCTTAAGTGGGTGGGCCCAGCCAGGGTGTGCGGAAAGCTTTGCTTCCCCTGTTGCTGGCGGCAACCCTGGCCTGCTCTCTCAAGCTCCGTTCTGCCGCCATTTGTTTGAATTTGTTTACCTTCTATAATTGAAACTTTGTAGCTTGAGTGGAGGCTTAGGCCTGGCAAGGGCAGGCAGAAAGCTTGGCTTCCTCTGTTACCTAGGAAACCTTGCTCTCTGTGGCTGTAGCCATCTTGGTTTGGGTTAATTTGCATGCTCGCTCTGATTGGATGGTGGGCGTGGCTTGTGGGTGTGTCAGAGGTATGGTCAATTTGCATATTTGTCTATTATTAAGTAGGATTTTAAAAGAATATATAGTGGTTTCTTCTTCTGAGGAGGGGAATATCTTAGGTCTCTGAGAAACAGAACATGTTAGTGGTAGAAGAGTCAAAACTCTAAGGTAACTTTTTGGAATCTCAGAGGCAAGGATAATTTTGCATTATTTCTGGGCTGCACTGGTGATTATATCAACATTTTATGAAATAAATAGTTTCTAATATAAAGGAACCTTAAGTTCACTGAATTTCCTGACCCCAGTATTGGTTAAGAACTGATTATTTCAATATGAATAGCACTGAAAAAGAGTAGCATTGAAAAATCAGAATGTTTTCTGGATCTACAGAAATTGCTGGTGGGAACCAGGTTAACTCAGCAGCAATATGCATTGTACTGTAAAACAAGCACAGGCAGAGGTTTCACTTTCTAAGTGATGTAAATGTATAAAAACATCTAGCAAGGTTGTAAACTCCAGTGTTCCTCAACCTATATCTTAATGAAATTTTGATATTATTTAAGTCCTCTTGGAATAGTGTAGAGCACATTAACATTGATGGAGCCCAACATTGCTTTGATTTCAGTTTTGATATCTTGGAGGAATAGAAGCTCATAATAGAAGTGAAGATGAGGTTCAAAAAACTTAAAATAATAAAGTTATTATTTTTTATATATTTGAATACCTGGTATGAATAGTTGTATGCTTAATCATCCTATCTAATAAAGAGAGATTATGCTAATTGACCCTCACACTGTCACGAATTTGGCGGCACCCACAGCCAATAAGCAGGGAATATGCTAATTGACTGCCACGCCCTCAAAGATAGCAGCACCCACAGCCACAAGATGGTGGCACCCAGTCCCCTCAGCCCTCCAGCTGCCTAAGGCAGGCTCAAGGTGCAGGCAAGCCTTGATGGTGGCTGCCCAGCTGCCCAGGGCCGCCTGAGGCTTGGGTAACCAGGGCCAGCCGAGGCTTGCACTGCCGGCAGTAGCAGAGGTGTGATGGGGCCTTGCCTTCCCCTGATTGCCAGGTCACCTCCTGCCCCTGAAGGCTCCTGGACTGTGAGAGGAGGCAGGCCGGTCTGAGGGACCCCTGCCCCCCCACTCCAGTGCATGAATTTTCATACACCAGGCCTCTAGTGTTATATAAAAATAAATAAATGTAAACTATATTTCAAATCAAATAAATAATTATATACCTATAAAACCCAAGACAATCAGAAAAAGCTGAATAAAATTGATGGGTTTATAAATAAACAAATTTTAAACATTTTTTATTCTCCAATAATAACCACTTAGAAAACCTATGAGTAAAATATTTATTCATAGCCCCAGGAAAATAATCGTGAAGTACATAGAAATAATTTTAATGAGAATATTATATTATTTAAATAATATGGTTAGAATAAACATATCAGATAAAATAAGTCCTAATTATAAATATATAATTGCTACATACATTCATGTATAAATATTAATGCAAAATTAAAAGGCACAAAGGAATAAATTGAGAAATTTACAAATTTAATAAAGTGCTTTAGAAGCTTGCCAAATATAAAGTAAAAAGTGTAATTATTAGCATTCATACATAGAAAAGTAATTATAGTTGAAAAATCCAGGTTTAGTACTAATAATGTAATAGTGTGTCTGAAAAGTAAGAGTGATAACTTTGCTTTCAGATGAAAATAATTATAAAAACGGTGTTGGTTGATTAAATTGCAAAAATAAAAGACTGCATTTTCTTCCATTGAGCATATAAATGAAGATAAAATCATGAACTCAAATTTCCAGTTACAAGTAAGATGAGAAAGCTTGGGGTGGAAAGGTCAAAATTGCATCTGATAACAACTAGGAAGTCTTAATAACCTACAAAACTTTTCTAAGCAAGGCACCACTTTAGAATTACGTACCCAGCAAAATATTCCCTTCAAAACAAAATAAAACACTTCTAGAAAGCAAAATAAATTTTTTTCCTCTAGTCTAATTTTACTGAAGATATGCTATTGGAGTTCTTCCAGTAAGAAAAAAGAAAAAAGAAAATAAAAGAAAGAAACGATTCTCTTAACGTGGAAAAGGTAAAGAGTGAGTAAATATAAATGAATATTGAATATCTAAAACAATTATTTTAATATCTTGTATCCTTTAAAATATACATGATCATAATAAGAAAAGAGAAAGGAAGTAAATATTTTTAAAGGCTCTAATGTTCTAGCATTGTCAGTTAGTGGTAAAGGTGAAAAATATAATATATATATATATATATATATATATATATATATATATATATATATATATATATATTAATAGGTTGTATGAGTTATATAGCAATACTTCAAGTCATAATTTTAAGATAACACTAATAACAAAGTAATATATAATTAAAAATATCTTGTGGAAAAGCACAAACACATATGTTAATCCAAGCTAAACCAATAAGAAGATGAAAGAATCTGTAATCTGATAAATCAACTATAGTAGCAGTGTAATACTAGAGAAAGTAGACTATTAGTTCAAGTAAAATATTAGACAAAGTAAAATATAATGAAAGAAATGTTATTACAGATAAAGACTGATGTAATGGTTACTTTTATATGTCAATTTGACTGCATCATTGTGTGTTTAATTTATGGCCACACATAATCTCTAAGTGTATCATTGAGTTTGTCCTGGATGAAATAAGGATTTTAATTGGTGAACTCAGTACAGTAGTTTGACATCCCCATTGAACCCATTGAAGGTCTGAATAAAACAAAAGGGCAGAGAAAGGAAGAATTCCTTCTTTTTGCTTCCTACCTGTTTGATTGAATAGAGACACCTCATCCCATCTTCTCAGGTCCTTGGACTAGGATTTACACCATCAAATCCCCTGAGACTGAATTACCCCACCAGATTTCTTGGATCAACAGTTTGAATGTGGCAGATCATGGAACTTTTCAATGACCATATTCTATGAGACAATTTCTCAATATAAATCATATATGCATATATACACATATTGTATATGTTGTTTCTTAAGAGAATCCTCACTAATACAATGGCAGTTTTTACAATGATAGTGAACTTTCTAAAAAAGGGACACACTTAAGGGGCCAACTCATTGAATAATAGAGACCAGCTGAAGTAAGTCCTACTTTATGTGGTCACACACTGCACAACTGATTCTGCACAGTAGTCAGTGGTTGCAGCCAGTTCTTGCAGCCTGGGGATTAATCCCTCCCACTGAGGTATGAACAGCAATCAAGTCTTAACTATGACAGGAGGGTATACATAGTCCACACAGACCTGAAACCTGGGATGCCCAGCTCTGGTGAATGAGAAGGCTGTCCCACTGGACCCTACAGAACACCTATTACATAAGGTCATGTGACCAAGCCAGGAACAGATAGCAGATATACTTAATGCATACAAACAAACACACGCAGGCAGCCAAAATGATGATACAAAGAAACATGTCCCAATGAAAGAACAGAACAAAACTCGAGAAAAGGAACTAAACAATAACCAGTCAGAAGTGACAAATACATTAGTTGAAATGAAGAATACATTACAGGTAACCAACTGTAGAGAAGATGAAGCAGAGGATCAAATCTGAGATTTGGAAGACAAGGAAGCAGAAAACACCCAATCAAAACAACAAAAAAAAGGGAGGGGGTAATATAAGGAGCCTCTGGGACAACTTAAAGCCTACCCACTTTTGTATCATGGGTGTGCCAGAAAGAAAAGAATTGAAAACCTATGTGAAAAAATGATGATGGAAAATTTCCCTAACTTGGTGAAGGAAATAGAGGTATAAATTCAGGAAGCACAGAAAGTCCCAAACAAGATGAACCCAAAGAGGCCCTCACCAGGATACATCATAATTAAAATAGCAAAGGTTAAAGACAAAGAGTATAACTTAAAAGTATTATCTATAAGGGATCTCCCAGAAGACGATCAGCTGATATCTCAACAGAAACATTATAGACCAGAAGGTATTGGCAAGAAATATTCAAAGTGATGGAAAGCAAGGACCTACAACAAAAATTATTCTATCCCAAGAAAGCCATCATCTAGAGTCAAAGGACAGATAAAGAGCTTCCCAGACAAGAAAAGGATCAAGGAGTCCATTAGCACCAAACTCGGATTACATGAAATGTTAAAGGGTCATCTTTAAGAAGAAAAGGTGAAAAAAGGATAAAAAAATATGAATAACCAAATTGCAATAAATACATATCTCTCAATAATTACTTTAAATGCAAACTTATTAAATGCTTCAATCAAAAGACATACAAAAGCTGAATAGATAACAAAACATATGCTGTCTGTAGGAGACTCACTTCAGGTAGGAAAAACACACAGGGACTGAAAGTAAAGGAAAAAGATCTAGGTGACAATACTTTTACCAGAGAAAATAGACTTCAAAACAAAGACAATATAACAAGAAAAAAAGAAGGACCCAGTAATTCTACTTCTAGGTATTTATCCAAAGAAATCCAAATCATTAAATTGAAAAGACATGTGCATCCATATGTTCCTTGTAATATTATTTACAATAGCCATGATATAGTGTCCATCAATAGATGAATGGATAAAGAAGAAATTATGCATACATACAACAGAATATGACTCAGCCATAAAAACTATGAAATCTTGCCATTTGCAATAAGATGGATGGAAGTAGAGGGCATTGTGCAGAGTGAAATAAGTCAGACAGAGGAAGACAAATGCCATATTGTTTCACTTATATGTGAAATCTGAAAAACAAAATAAATGAACAAGCAGAGCCGTAGTACACTCATAGATACAGAGAACATTTTGGTGGTTGCCTGATGGTAAGGGTTTGACTTGATGAGTTAAAAAAGTGAAGGGGTTAAGAAATATAAAATGGTCATTATAGAATAATCATAGGGTTATAAAATACAGAATAGGAAATGTCCTATCTAATAAGGAGGGAATATGCAAATTGACCATCACAAAGATGGCAGTGCCCACAGTGGAGGTGGTGTTTCCGTGACACAAGATGGCTGCACTCACAGTGGAGGCCGAGTCCCCGTAATGAGCCTTAATGAGCAATCAACAGTGACCTGAGGCTATGTGGTGCTGGGCCAGGACAGGGGACCTGAAGCTATGCCCCCCACACAGTGAGGCTTGACAGGGGACCTCAGGTTGTGCCCCCCGCCCTGGCACCAGGGGACCGTGTGGGAACAGGTCAGGGGACCTGAGGCTGCATCCTCCACCCAGCAGGATTTGATGGGGGCCCCAAGGCTGTGTCCCCACCCAGCAGGGCTTGACAGGGGACCTCAGGCCATGTCCCCCACCTGGCAGGGCTTGATGGGGGAACTCAAGGCACACCTCCTCACCCCGGCCCAGACCAGGGGACCTCAGGCCATACCCCACAACCCTGGCGCCGGCCGGGGGACCTCGCACTGTGGCCCCCATCTGGCAGGGCTTGACAGGGGACCTCAAGCCATGCCCTCCACCTGATGGGACTTGATGGTGGACCTCAGCCCACGCCCCCCACCTTACATGCACTGAGGAACCTGAGGCTGCACCCCCCGCCTGGTGCCAGGCCAGGGGACCTGAGGCTGTGCCCCCTACCCAGCGATGCTTGACAAGGGTGGGGCCAGCCAGGGGTGGGGCCAGCTGGGTCTGGGTCTCAGGCGATTTTGAGATGCTGCAGGTGGGCAGGGACTTGACTCTGGGTCCCGTGGTGCACCCCAGACTCTGACAGGAGGAAGATTTTCATATACATTTTATTAATTTTCTTTCATCTCTGACACTTCTATTATAGAGAAAGGGCAAATAGCAATTTTAAATTATTTCCTCAAATTAATCCACTTTTAATGTGCACAAGGCCACTAGTAGTCAATAATATTATAAGAACTACTGGATTCCTGGTGCATGAAATTCGTACATGGGGGGGGCGGTGTCCCTCAGCCCAGCCTGCATCCTCTCCAATCTGGGACCCCTCAAGGGATGTCTGACTGCCCATTTATGCCCGATCCCACCGGGATCCCTCTCACAATCCAGAACTTCTGGCTCCCAACCACTGGCCTGTCTGCCTACCTGATTGTCCCTAACCACTCCCCTGCCAGCCTCATCGATGCCTAACTGCTCCCCTGCCAGCCCGATTGCCCCTAACTGTCCTCCCCTGCCACCCTGGTTGCCCCTAATTGTCCTCCCCTACAGGACTGATCTCCTCCAACTGCCCTCCCTGCAGGCCTGGTCCCTCTCAACTGCCCTCTCCTGTTGGCCATCTTGTGTCCACATGGGGGCGGCCATATTTGAACACATGGGGGCAGCCATCTTGTGTGTTGGAGTGATGGTCAATTTGCATATTACCTCTTTATTTTATAGTATGTACAGTGCCAGATGCATACTAGATTTACCAGATGATCATCTAGTAAGTTATATAATGTCTAATAACTGGGTTTTATAAATGAAACTAATACGATATTATATGTTAACTGTAATTAAAAATATTTAAAATTAAAGTATTATTATAACACATTGAAATGATTAATAATGAATATGCAATATATCAATGTTTTCCTTCTGGCAAAATGGGTCTTGATTTACTCTGCTGCTTGAAACTTAGAAATTGGACAAACTATGTGCTACAGTAGTTTTTAAGACACTGAACATCAAGTGTTGTATAAGCATTGATAATAGGTTTTTCTTACAAGTGCCAGTCTTAAGCTTTAATCCAGACATCATCAGGTGATAAAATGAAGAGCCAGTCTACCTCCCTTGAAGTTTCTTAATTTAAAGATTTTTGCTTGATTTAGATAACTAACCTTTTGGTTGCTTTTCCCCCCCTTCCTTTCTTGTGCTTTAATTCCCACTCTTACGGTTTAAATTCACTAAGAGCGAGTTGACCTGTGAATACCTGGACACCCCACCCTCACCCCAATTAGCGCAGAACCCCAGGTCTAATATCTTTCTCTTTTCTCTACCAGCTACCTTGCTGTGTGGCCCCAGTCATGCTGTATACCGTCCAAGACTTGTCATCAATACAACTTGTCTCTTTCTAAGTTTCCTGACAGTTATTGCTGAAGTTGTCTTGCAGTCATAATAAAAACCAAAAGGACTGCGTCAGTCACAACAGTGGTCCTGAAAGGATAACCCAGGCCCAGGAGAGTGCTCCTAAGCATTTCTATCTATAAACTGAGACCAGCACAAAACTTCAGGCAACAATTTAGAATTCAGCATTCTGCTAAGTTATTCTTCAAATATGAAAAAAAAATATTTTCTCAGACAAAATATAATATTCAAGTTATTTGTTGACAGTATATCTGTATTGCAGAAAAGGTGAAAAGTTCTTCAGAGAGAAGTAAAATAATATAGGTTAGAAAGCCAGAGCATTGGAAAATTAGGTAAAATTAAAAATTATATTTGTATTAATCCTACTTGATGTAAAAGGCAGACAATTTTTTGTTCAAAATAGTAAAAGCAAATAACAATAATTCTATTTTATATATAAGTTACTGCATATATATATATATATATGTATATATATATATATATATATATATATATATATATACATATATATATATATATACTAGGATATATATATATATACTAGAAGCCTGATACATGAAGATTCATGCAAGAATGGGCCTTCCTTTCCCTGGCTGCTGGCACCACCTTTCTGCTCCCAGAGGCCCTGAGCAGCTGGGGTGGTGCAGAACGCCTGTGTCCCCAGCTGCTCGGTTCCTGCATATGCAAATTAACCCACCATCTTTGGTGGGTTGATTTGCATACTCACTCCTGATTGGCTGGTGGGCATCGTGAAGGTACGGTCAATTTGCATATTTCTCTTTTATTAGTGTAGATATGCATATGCTTATATGCAAGTTAAGTGAATGATAGCAATGATATAAGAAATAGAAGGGAAGAAATAGGAATATATTCTTATTATAATGTATGTGCACTACCCATAAAGCAGTATAGTGTTATTTAAAAGCAGAATTGTATTAGTTGGAAATGTATATTGAAAACCCTAGGGAAACCACTAAAATTTTTTTGAAGAAAAGTGTGTATTTGTGTAGTGGATATGCTGAAATAAGAGAGATGATTGGACCATGTAAAATGTATAATTAAAACCTAAAAAGCAAGGAAGCGAAGTGAGACTAAATAGGAGCTAAGAACAAAGGAAATAAATGAGGGAATAACATTAACAAATATGGTTGGTATATCATTTTAAATGTCGATGGTCTAAATATATTAATTCAGAGACAGATTGTCAGAGCGGGTAAAAGATTAATCCTCAACTGCATGTTGTGTACAAGGAACCTACTTTAAACAAGTTAGACACATAGATGAAAAGCAATCCGATAGAAAAAGATTCACCACCCTAAAACGAATCAAAAGAAGGCAAAAGCTGCTGTTAATTTTAGACAGAATAAATTTCATAACAAATGGAAGTTATCAGGGATAAAGAGAGAGGGGTATTCCATACTGATAAATAGTACAATTCTCCAAGAAGATAACAATCCTTAATGTGAGACACCTAGACACAGAATGTCAAAATATGTTTTGCAAAAGCTGAAAATAACTGCAAGGAAAAATAGATGGGTCCAGTATTATATTGGAAACTAAATAGAGATGAAAGAGTGGGTGTCCAGGATATCAAGCCAGGTAGGTGGCTAGACTTCACAGGACAGAGCACCTGAGAAGAGGGAGCTGCTGACAGAGAAATATGGAGACCTGTACATGATCTTCTTGGAGGATTCAGCAGCACACTCTGCATACATATGAGGAAATGTCCTGAATTGAGGTAAAGAACCACCCCCAAAGAATAGATGGAACAGTATCTGAAGCTTTCAAGATCCCAGGGATAGTGCCTGTTCCTATCACAGCGATCTCATTGGGTCTTCAAAAGTGTCTTGTCTTTGTAATGGGGAAGAATCACCATTGATGAAATGGTGCTCTGAATTGGTGATGATATGAAACAATTGAATACCTCATACGTTGCTGATTTTAGTAAATTACAGCCAAATCAGAAAATTCTTTGGAAGTAACAACTAAAACTGAATATGAACTTATCCCATGGCTTAGCAATTCCGCATTCAGATTAATATTCAGAAGAAATGTGCACAGATATTTACATACAACATGTACAATTTTTATACTACTATTCATGATATTTTAAAACTGGAATATTACCCCAAAGTGCACAAACAAAACAATGGATTGTTTTATTCATACATTGTTTAATATTGAAATGGATAAATTACAATCACATATAACCACATGGATACATTTCACAAATATATTCTTGAGTGAAAGAAACCAGAAATAATAGAATAAAAAATGTATGTTGACATTTGCATAAAGTTTAAACAGGCACAATTATTTTATGATGTTTGAAGTCAAGAAATCACTTTCAGCTTTACTCTCAGTAAGTATTCTGCTACCTCTTTTAGTGCTATCAATTTATATACAACAAAGTCCCAGAATAATTCTTTAGAATTCTAGCTAATAATCCCAATGTGGATGAGCTGAAAATGGCTCATAGAAATCATGCCCAATTCCCTAGCCTGCATAGGATCCTTATGTGTGTGTATTTACTTTTTTGTGTGTTTTGTGTATATGTGTGTGTGTGTGTGTGTGTGTGTGTGTGCTAAAATTCACATCTCTTATAATAACTGTATCAGAGTTTATTACATATTCAACTACCTTCTGGACAGCTACATCTATATGTCTAAAATCACACAGAAATGAAGAAATTCTAAAAATTAACTCATATTTTTCTCTACAAGCAAGTTATCCTACTCATGCTTTATTCTAACTCTATTCTATCTCTAAATTATTTCCCTTATAGATAACCACTGCAGGTAACTTGGAAAGTAAATCCTGATTTTCTCTTTCCCTTAATATTTTTCTTCAAAATAATCATCTGATCCTAGTGGTTTTCTTCCAGTGATCTTCCAAATGCAGCTGTTCATTTCTATTCCTAATAGTCTTTCCTTAGTTCAGGTCATTATTGTCCCATAAGTAGATTGACACAATAGTCTTTTGATTTATCAGCTTCTAATATTAGCTTTTCTAACAATTTATACAATTACTGCCAGTCTAGTCTCGATTTAAGACTTGTACTTTTAGTTCAAGATGGCCAACCATGAATTTTTTTAAAATATATTTTATTGATTTTTTACAGAGAGGAAGAGAGAGGGATAGAGAGTTAGAAACATCGATCAGCTGCCTCTTGCACACCCCCTACTGGGGATGTGCCCGCAAGCAAGGTACATGCCCTTGACCGGAATCGAACCTGGGACCCTTGAGTCCGCAGGCTGACGCTCCATCCATTGAGCCAAACCGGTTTCGGCCCAACCATGAATTTAATCATCTCTTCACCTACCCAAACTCTAACAATCATATGAAAACAGAAAAGGCCTGAGGAAATAAAAGCCAGCCATCATAAAATCCGAGGAACTCCTTAACCATAGAAAAAAACTGTATCAGATTGATGTTGAAGAAACAGATGAAGCTACATCCTAAGAAATTGGTGTTGATTGCAGCAGTCCTAGATCAGCCCTAAAAAGTTTTAAACTCAGTCAAAACTCTCCCTTTCTCTTTCTAAGGAGAGTCCACATCAGCAATGATTTGTGTTCCCAGGCTAATTGAAATAGGCAATTCACTAAGGAAAGCAAATACCTGTCCTTCTGGGTCATGAGGGGGTAGCAGAGCAAAATAAAAAACAATTCTCAAAGAGGTTAAAGAAAAGCTAAAAAGATAGTCTTTCCAAGTAGAAAAATATTTTAAACTGCTCATCTTCAAAGTAAATCTCTCTTTACTTCTGCAAATATTGTTCCTCTAACCTACCTGTCTATCAGAAATTCTGCTAGTTGATAACTGCAGATATTTTTTCACTGCCTGCCTATTCTATTAAGAGTATTTCATTCCTATACATGATGAAAGCAGGAGAATCAAGATAAAGAAACCAAACAAGAGACTTTAGACAAAATTGAACTAATTCTAAAAGCAGAAGCAATATTAAAGACAATTTTTATTGGTAGAGATTTCAGTGATATATAGTGTTTCCAAACCAATAATAGCTTGCAATTCAATTTTTTGTTATAGAAATGTATGCATGAATAAATTAACAAAGGATTGAATAATCTTAGCATTAATATTCATTTATCTCAGAAAATGGACATGACCTTGAGTTTCACTTATTTTCGTGTTTAGTTTTTCATCTTCTATTTTAAGCTCTACTCCTTGGAAGTGACCAGCAATACTCATTTCAAGTAGTTCCTTTTCGAAGAACCTCTGATTTCGTTTTTCTTGGTGGTGGCCTTTCTGGTTACTATATAACTGTGCTTTCACTACCTTTCTTGCATGATACATACTGCCTAACTATGAGGAAAATGTTCTTAAATTCTCTTAGATTTTTGTGAGAAAAACTGATGGCAATTATGCTTAATTCCTTTATCTCCACGTTTAGGCCTATCTCTGAGAAACTTCTTCACAGACGCTTTAAGCTTAGTCTAACACTTCTCACTGTATCAGTTCTGCATGGACAAAACTTATAATAATTCACTTCTTCTGGTTTGTATGTCAATGTTTTTGTTTGTTTGTTTGTTTGTTTTTATCCCCCATCCTGGGTAGTTTATATTCTGCATAATCAGATGGGAAACAACTCATGGAAGATTAATTGATTTGCTAAAATATATGCAACTAGTTAATGTTAATTAAGGAGGTAGTATATGAATTAACACCCAAGATCATAAATGGTCTATCTATCCAATAAAATTAATAAACATCCACTTGATCATTTCTCCTTTTTGCCCTTTATTACTCAAGTTTTATAAAAGTAAAAATAATTTAGCTTGTAAGAGTAATTTTCAGCAAAATGTTTACCTTACATGGTAAAAAAAACAAACCCAGAAATTATAATAGGATTGTTTTGCCAATTTCTTGCTATGCCAAATGGGTGAATTAATTATTTGGATTTTTAAAAATACTGTTTAGGTTATACAATAAAGCACTAGGGAAATATTATTTTTGAATATGTATGCTACATTTGATTATTGTTTTATCTTTTAAACACTTAATATATGACAGACTGTTTTAAGAATTATACATATGTTAATTTATTTAATCCTTATAACCATCTTGTAATGTAGGTTTTAATATTATCCTCAATATACAGAAGAAGAAACTGATGCCCAGGTATGGTAAGTATTTCCCGTGCCTAGATAGCCTCTAAGTAAAGAAACAGGATTTGGAGCCAGGCTGTTTAGCTTCAAAACCTTTACTCTTAAATACTTAATGCTATGTTGCCTTTCAACAATGAATAGCAAATATTTAAATGTTAAAAAAAGGTATTTCAAGCCTTTTTGCTTGCTTCACGTATCTCTTGACATGATAGATGAAATGCAAGTAAGGAATGTAATCTTATTTCATATCACCATCCACACAATGTTATAAAGAAGATATGACTTGAAATTTTTAAAAAAGCCCAATGCAATACAAACTATTGGGAATGAAATGGGGATTATTTATTTCTATTATCAATGCGCTGACTTATCTCTATTAATACAAATTAAAAAAAAAACTATCTTCTGAGTTAAAACCTTGAGTTGATATCTTCTGTGTAAACATTAATTTATGTTTAATATCTTCCTCAGAGAGAGATGATGGATTTAATATTTTCTTGAGATATATTTAGTATTTTGGGGTATATCTAGACTAGAAAGAGGATGTTTTAGTCCTTATGTAGCAAGTGGTTTAAACATTCATAAAATAAGCTTATATGCTGATTGCAAAGGCCTGGTTTTAAAAGGCAGTAAGTGAATACTCACAAATAAGTGTTCAAGAAATTCTTGCTGTTTGCTTAGCTGAAGGCAAAGTCTTAGCCCGTGAGGACCTTACAATTTATTTGGGGAATCAAGATTATTATATCTGAAATAGTGAACATAATACTAAAGTGCTATTTTAGAGTACCAGCAACTAGAGAAATAGAATCAAATATATGTAGTTTATACTTTATTCATTATTGAAGATGAAGAATGGAGATTGGTCTTAAAGGAAGACTGGGATTAGAACTTGGCAGATGCTAGAGAGAACCACAGTTTCTTAGAAAGGAGAATCAAAAACATATAAAGAATGCATGTCAGGCAAAGAGCCAGGAAATAAATATTTAAGTCTATACCCTGCCACATATAGCTTCTGTCAATATATTTTCCTTTTTTGTATTCCCCCCAAGCATATAAAATGTTCTCATAGCTGGAGGACTGTAAGCAGATAATACCTGGGCCAGATTGGGCCAGTGGACTACAGTGTGCCAGTTCTTAGTTTAGAATGTCTATGTGGAATTCTGCTCGACTGGATTCAGAGTTTAATACTGTACAGCAATGGCAGAGAAGGTGGGAAAGAAAAATAAAGCTGTATTACTAGAATCACCAAAAGCCAAAATAAAGCATTGCACTTGGATTTAATTTTATTCACTAATTATAAGGTGAAAGTATTTATTTCTTAATTAATTTTAAATATTTTTAGCATTAAGCTAAATAGTAATCATTTGATCTTAGGAAATCAAATGAAGAGTGTTTAAATAAATGGGAACATTGAGTCAGTTCTTGCTTTATTTCTTTTTGAGTGAAGCCAAAACATTATTTTTTAATTTCTAATGCTTCTGAAAGTACACCTTTCAATGACATCTGATGATTGCTGGTGTTAATATGTTGACCTTGGATGTCATAGTGCAAAATTAAATGAAGACCATATGTGGTGGTTTTCTTTGGAGATGGTGTGTATTTTTGTACTGTGAAATCAAGGAGACTGTTATTGAAACCCAAATCCTAAGTTTTCTATTTGCTCACAGCAGGAGTGTTGTACCTAGGTCCTAGTAGGTCCTAGTAAGCACACAACACGTGCTTAGTTGTCAGAGTTCCCTGGTGAAATTCAGAGGTTTTGAAAAGTTCCTGAATACTCACAGCATCTTTATTATCCTCGCTTGTGAAATCCCTACACAGTAGCTTTCCTGGTACAATCTATGAGCATGAATATATGCGATACATAGTTTATATATTACACACGTGAAATGCTTTGTTATCATCTGGATTTTCCATTCTGATTAGTCAATTTCTTATTATGTATATTGAAATGTTATGCAAACATTTAAAATGTAGAAAAGAGAGTGATAACCTCAGGAGAAAACACTGACAGTAAAACTTTTATGGAGATGAGTGCATGGTTTTCATAATGATTACATGAGAAAAACATAGCAGTGCATGCAGGAACGCTTAGAAAATTCAGTGAAATGGATATGGGATCATGACTGGCAGAAGGGAGGCAAATATAATGTTAATTGATGATATCAAGGTGCAATTTTTAAGTAAAATGTTTCAGTAAACTAATAAAAATAATATCCAAAGAATTCTCACTTCAAAAGGTCAGCCACTAAGTATGAGTATGAAAATTTATAAAGTAAGAATTAAAGAGAACACAGAAAGTAGAGAACTTATTAAAACAATAAATTACAAAAAGGATTAAAGTTGCTTAGATACACATGTTTTAAATCTACAAAGTTTAAGACTCAACTAAAGCAAATTTGCTTACTTAAGAATATAAATACTAAGCTAGAGACAAAATCTTCCATTAGATCCTAAATTAATGGTAATTTTAAATCACCCCTGGAGGGTATGCTTACTGATATTGAAAGAGAGAGAGAAAGAAAGACATTGACAAGAGAGAAGAATCGATAAACTGCCCCCTGTGCACAAGCCAACAGGAGGAATTGAACACACAACCAGGCATGTGCCCTGTGCACACGCCAACATGAGGAATTGAAGACACAACCCATTCATGTGCCCTGACTGGGAATGAGCCCACAACTTTTTTTAGTGCACAGAATGACACTCCAACTAAATGAGCCATCTGTCAAGGGCTTTAGTAATTTTTTGAGTCTATGAAAGAAATGGAATCTGAGAAGCTTTTCTATGAGTTTATCAAAACTGTAATATTGTATTCCTAAAGTTTATTGGTGGACAAACTTGTAATATGTTCTTTAAGTCATTGCTATAACATATATATGTTACTATTATTATTATTTATTATTTAATTCTCACTGGTGGAGTGAGAATTTTTTTCCATTAATTTTTAGAGAATAAAACGGAGGGGAAAAGGGAGAGAGAGAGAAAAGAGAGGGAGGAGAGAGAAGCATTGATATGAGAGAGACATATCAATTAATTGCCTCCCACACTCCCACTAATTGGGAGCTGGGATCGAACTTGTAACCCAGGTATTTTCCCTTGTCCAGGAATGTAACCTAAGACCATACGGTTCGCAGGTCGACACTCTAAACACGAGTACACCGGCCAGGACTATACATTCTTTTGTCCAAATAAATATTTTCTATTTTTCAAAAGTTAATGATAGGTAAAAGGAATTTGAAAGTGCTAAGATTACAGAAATGAAAGTTCCAAGATAGTAAATAATAAACATGATTGAAAAGTGAGACACTAGAACATATTAAAATATGTAAGAAAAGAAGAAACAAATTAGCCAAAAAAATGTGAAAATTAAGTTCTAATTATATTAATACAGATAAAATTTCTTATTTATAAAATTTCACCAGTGTAAAATAATGATTTCTAAAGCCACATAATTTCTTGAAGCCTTGCCCCATCAAAGTGAATTTTTATTCTTCATTCATTTGAATTACCCTGATGCAAAGGGAAACTTCACTAGGCTAGATTTTAGGAAACTTGGAGGCTGAGCACAACTTTCTCATCAGCAATATTATCCTATATAATAAAAGGCCAGCCACCATAAGCATAATGACCGGAATGAACAGAGACCAGAACCACCACAGCCCCTTGTCGGGCTGGCCCCGCCCCCAAACAAACAGTTAGGGGCAATCAGGCAGGCAGGCAAAGTGGTTAGGGGTGATTAGGTAGGCAGGCCAGAGGTTAGGGGTGATCAGGAAGGCAGATGGCCCCTCACTGGGCTGGCCCCACCCCCAAGCAAGCTGTTAGGGGCAATCAGGCAGGCAGGTAGAGTGGTTAGGGGTGATCAGGTAGGCAAACGGCCCCCTGACAAAGAAAGAGGAAGTCCCAGGCCACCGGAGGCGACTCTGTGGCAGGTGTGCAGCCGGCCAGCGATCACCCCGCAGGTACAGGCCTAGGCCAGCCAAGCCATTGCACCCCAGCCTGTCGCCTGCAGAGGGAGGCTACTGGTGGCAGGGGAGGGGGGGCAGTGCTGCACAGATGGCAAGCCGTGGCAGTGGTGGAGGGTGGGTCCAGCTGCCTGCAGCCAGAGGAAGGAAAGCCCTGATAGGCCCTGATCTCAGGCAAGACCTAGGGACCCTATCTGAGGGTTCCCGGATTGTAAGAGGGTTCAGGCCAGGCTGAGGGACCCCCCCCTTCCCAAGTGCACGAATTTTTGTGCACCAAGCCTCTAGTTTGTTATATAGTCATACTTTATTTTCTCAGTCACTAAATAGCTATTATTTATTTTCAGCTTCTACATAAAAGGCATATAATTGGAATATCATTATTGTCTGAGGACTGAGAAATCCATGTTGCTTTCAAAGGTATATACACTCAAATAAATAATTATAATATACATGCAGAATATATAAAGGAAAAACTGATAGTTTATGAGAGTGGAGAAAGGAGGGAATCATCAGAATTTTATCATCAATTAACCATATTTGAATGGTCTTAAAAGTTTTAGGATTTTTCAAGACAGAAAAAGATAAATGATCTATAATTCTAAACTTTTTGTTTGCAGACAATTGAGCTTCTAATACTCAGATTTAATGTAGATTTTTAGAAGCATACATATATGTACAAATACATATGCATATATAAACAAATATGTATATATATGTATATATAAATTTCTATTGTTATTCTGATTTGCTATGGCTTCTATCATCAATCAAAATTTCAGGCATTTTATTATTTAGCATACATATTTATTATGTTCAAGTCTATCTAATGGAAAATTGACAGTATATGACAAGTTACCTACAGTCCTAATCATTTTCAAGCTTTTGTTGTTTGTTGTGAAATTGCTTTTATCATTATGGTATACAATGAAAGCATTAGTGGAAGAGTTTAGACAACATAGGAAAACAATTTTATCCTTATCATGCACACATCTAAATCCATAAATATTAAAAACAAAACAGAAACCAACTAAAGCTAAATTTTGAAAAGGTTGATAAGTGTAACACAACTTTCCTAATATCTATATACTAGGGGCCCAGTGCACTAATTCGTGAACCTTGAAAGGAACTATAGGCCGCAAGGCTGTGGTGGGCACAGGGGCAGGTCTCAGCCCATCCTCTGCACCCCTGCCCAGCCCCTCCTGCAACGGCCTTTGGTCCTCTGTCTGCCAGTAGCCCCGCTTGCACACGCTGACAGTGCGAAGTGATTGGGGCCAGTGCCAGCAACAGGTGCAAGTGGAACCAGTGCCGTCAGCAGGTGCGAGCAGCAGCTGCCAGCCCTGATCACCCCTCAGGAGCAAGGGAAGGTTAGAGGAGCCTTTAGGGGATATCAGGGCTGGCAGCCACCACTCGCACTTGCTGATGGTGCCAAGTCAGTGGGGCCGGCGGCAGGTGCAAGCACCGGGTGGGATCACGGCACATGGGAGCAAAGAATTTTCAGTAACCACCAGAGGCTCATCCTGATGACAGAGATCAATGCCCCTCCTTGGTCTGACAACCCTGCTCACCTGCTCCACCATCCCCCCGCGGCCACCGCCCACCATGTTCCATGCTCTGCCACCTGCTGCTGATGCTCGCCATGTTCTGAGCATGCCCCTTGGTGGTCAGCACACATTATAGCGACCGATAGTTCAGTTGTTCTGCCATTCAGTCTATTTGGATATTAGCCTTTTATTATCCTACCTAATAATAGAGTAACATGTAAATTACCATCACTCCTCTACGCCCACGATTGGGCAGCGGGACGCTGGGAGGCGGGACTCGGGGTGGCCTATCCGGCCATTGAGAGGCACGGATCCGCTGCCACTGAGGGGGGCTACCCTGCGCCTCTCAACGGCCAGATCCGCGGCTGCTGAGGGGGCCTGCCGCGGACACCCAGCTGCGCCTCTCAACGGCAGGGTAGCCAGGTGTCCGTGGCAGCCCCCTGCGCCTCTCAACAGTAGGGTAGCCCCCCTCAGCGGCCAGCCGTGGACCATCATCAAAAGTGGGGGAGCTGGGTGCCTGTCTGCTCCGGCACCAGGCCTTTCAGAAGCCTCCGCAGCACCAGAGGCTTCTGAAAGGCCTGGTACACCAGTGGACAGGCACCCAGCTCCACCGCGAAAAAGCGAAAGCGTGTAGGGGACCCTACACGTGCATGATTCAATCATGCACTGGGCCTCTAGTATAGGATATAAAAGCCCAGTGACCAAACAGCAGAACAACCAGAACAACTGATTGACCAGTTGCTATGATGTGCACTGACCACCAGGGGGCAGACGTTCAATGCAGGAGCTGCCCCTGGTGGTCAGTGCACTCCTACAGTGGGAGCACCGCTCTACTGACCAGGATGAACGGTGCTCCCTTAGTGGGCCAATCCCTGCAAGCCACGCCCCCCACCAGTGCATGAATTTGTGCAATGGGCCTCTAGTCTAATACATTTGTGTATATTATTCATTAAATATGCTTTTTAGTTAAATAAACACCATTTGTAAATTTATTATCTGTACAGTTCTTCCTAGTTTTTTATTTTCTATAAAGATCGCTGTATTTTGACCAATGATTTGAGTTTGGTATTACTTTTGATGAAATTTTGTTTCAAATTTAGAAAATAAACCAATTACCTTCCTAGAATGATTCAACTAGAGTTATTTTATGATCTCTTCCAAAATCCTTGAAGTTATTATAGGAGAGTGGTAGACATTGTGAGATTTCATTGTACCTCAGATTGGTGTATGTAATGACCTTTAGAAGTGAATGGGCATGTTTAGCCATAAGGACATGAAAATACAGTTAGCATAGACTGACCAAGATATATGAAGCCAAGGCTATATTTGGAAGATTTATTTGTTATTATTTTTCCTACTTTGAAGGCCTACTTACAGTTATCTTTTGGTTTTCTTCTTGTTTCTAATTGTTAAAATGTAAAAAGAGCAAGAAATATTCAAAAATTTGTTACTATGGTGATTAATATCTAAGGCTTATAAAACAAACAAACAAAGAGACCTAAAAGAGAAGGGAGGAAGGAGAAAATAAAATAAATTCTAAAAATACAAAAGAAAAGAAACATTATAATAGTAAGAAGAAATATAGGTGAAGATTTGTCTGTATGTTGTCTGGCATTTTGCAAATAAGGGAAACTCCCTTTTACAACCTGCCATAGGAAGTAAATTTGTCTTCTTCAGTAAGACGATTGCTTTATGAACTTTTATACTTTTGATGAATATATTTTCCAATCGAAATCAAAATGCAGTTCTGAACTTTTTAGAGCAAGACCTGCATATCACAGCAGGGGTGAGAGAAGCTGAAGGTCAAAGGGCGAATTCCTCCATGCTAGAATTTGTTTTTGCAAGTTATGCCAATATCCACAAAGTCACCAGTACTCACTCTCAATGGAAAGGACACAATGAAAGAAAAAATTCAGAAGGAAGCTTGATAGCTATTCATAATCTCACATTCGAAATACTGTAAAAACAGCAACACACACACACAATAGCACCAAAGCATATTCATTAAATTAGGCATACTAATATTTCTTAAAGTAGTAAGTACAAACCAGAATATGTTTTCTTTATTAAATATTCAATGTCACTTAAATTTTGTTTACTATTATTACACTTTGAAATAATTATCAGCAAAGCCACATATTAGAGCACTTATTTTAAATAGGAAATAATAGTCTATTAAAGGTCAAGTGTATTGCATGGATGAATCAATTGGTATGTTTTACAAAGAGAGCACCAGAAGAGATCAAGTACAGATATATTTCATTGCATTTGAATAGAGACAATATTCAAATTCTTATATTATTCTATTTAAAGTAATATTCTCACAATACAAATTATAAATGTCTTTTAAGAGGGGAAAACTTAGCGAGTTTGTTGCAGATATCTATAAATATGCCTTCCTAAGCCTTCAGATTCTCAGGTCTTAAAAGAAAGAGTGATATGTGTAATGGAAAAATCAATCACTAAGAGTCAAAAAGTTTAAACTGTGATACAAGTGCAGTGAGAAATTTACCACATGAACTTGAATGCTTATTTAAAATCTTTGTGTGTTTTTTCAATACTACAACTTGAAAAGCTATGGACTCAACTAGTCTCCTCGTCACAAAGCATGTCCTTTTAGAAACTGATATTGTAGTGAAGAGAATCTCAAGCTATTTTTAATATTTTAAAATCTTCTAATGAAAGAGAATATCAAGTCTCATTACTTATAATTTTATCAATTAAATGTGATTTCTGATCACATGATATTTGATATCTTTGATCAATTGTAGAAAAAACATATGTGTACATATGCTATTTTTTCCTAGGTAAATATTTGAAAAATATGGAGTCTCTATGGAAGAGAGCAATACAAATATTATATTTTTATATTTAGCTACTTTACACAAAACCTGCCATAGCTCAAATATAGTCTTTTGTTTTAGTTTGAAGTGTAATTTTGTGTTTTTGTTAATCCTATATCAAATTTAGTCATTTGTGCATTTTCCAACAGTTACACATAAAATCAATACTGAAGTTAGTTTAGTTGATTTGAATGTTCTCACTTAAGATTGTATTATATTTACTTTATCAATGTAATTATCTATACTAATAAAAGCCTAGGTGGCCCTTGTACCTCACATCATCACAAGATGGCCACCCCCACATTGTCACAAGATGTCTGCCCCCATTTCTTCACAAGATAGCCATTACAAGATGGCCACCACAAGATGACTGGCAGGGGAGGGCAGTTGGGGGCTAACAGGCCAGCAGGGGAGCAGTTAGGTGTCAATCAGGCTGGCAGTGGAGTGGTTAGGGGGCAATCATGCTGGCAGGCAGGCAAGTGGTTAGGAGCCAGCAGTCCTGGATTGTGAGAGGGATGTCCAACTGCTGGTTTGGGATTGGGCCTAAACCAGCAGTCGGGCATCCCCCGATGGGTCCAAGATTGGAGAGGGTGCAGGCTGGGCTGAGGGACACCACCCCAGTGCACGAATTTTGTGCACCAGGCCTCTAGTTTTTATATAATCTTGAGTTTGTGTATCTAACACAACTTTAGTCCATTGATTACTTAGGGGTTAAGCTTTGACAATCCATCCTAAACTATCATAAAATTCTATACCATACAAGTTATCTTTTATAGTTAGAAATTATTTACTAAACATAATGGATCACTGGTATTTATCACCAAGTAATGTTTCTTTTACTGTTTCTATGGTCATGATCAGTGAAGTTTTCCATTCCCTATGGGAAAAATGGAAATTTTCATTCTAATTATCCCCTTTATGGGCTTTAAAAAGTGACTATTGATGTTGTCTCTACTTTTAAACGATTTCTTGCTTATTTCCTTATGTTTTTACTGACATTGCTTATTAAATATTAAAAGCATAAAGTGGAGAAACATTTGTATTGGCTGCAATATATCTTACAGTTTGGGTGGTACAAACAATTTTTCATTAATCGTCAGCAATTACTTATAGTGGCTTCTGAATATAAAACATTTAAACAATTATAAATATTTAACAGTGCAGTTCCAGACATTTACTTATTTAATATTTTGAACTGAATTGAGAAACATTTTCATATATTTTTAGACAAGTGATGTGAATATTCTTTATTTTTATTTAATTTATACATGGTTAATCCTTTTCACTTATTGTAAGTTAAACTATAAAGGATTTTGCTTTGACATGTATTTGTAATTTCATCTTTAATAAAAAATAACCTGTGAAACTCAATAAGGTAGGTTTTTTTTACCCCAAGAGCCAAATTTGCATATGGATCAAAGGTTTGATGTCAGACAAATTTGGATTTTTTTCTTTACTTTAGCTCAAGAAAACCTGAGATCCGGGAACCTGTTACTTAGTATTTCTAATCCCCAAACCCTCATCTATAGAATAGCAATGATGGCACTTAAAACATAGGCTGTTTTGAATTTTAAACGAGATTACTTGTAAAGCAGTTATGGGAGCACTGCTATTTAGTGAACACTAAATAGTCTATCAGTTATCAATATTTATGTTAATAAGTGGGGCGTGTTTCTTAGATAGAAGATAGGGATTGTGTGGCTCAGGAGATAGTTTGCCTGGCACAGTAGGATTAAAGGAACTCTGTTCTCACTATATACTAACTTATTCAGACTCACTATGGCTTTGCTTTACTACAATAACTCTTCATCCACCTGTCTACTTTATAGCATTTACTATATTATAATTAAATATTGTGGTTTTATCTTGATATACAGTACCTTTTTATTCTTACATGCATTTGTGATTCTGGTTAGTGTTTGGAACAAAGCATTTACTAAGGGAATAACTATGTGAGTGAGTGTGAGTTTGACTGTGAATAATGGATTATGAACTAAGCAGGAACTGGGAACAGGTAGCACCTGGGGTAGAATGGTCACTCATCTGGAAATGAGGAATTTGCTTTGAATTGCTATGTTTACGAGATAGGTAAGAGAATAGCACATAAAATAACGCAAACAAATAAAATTCTTGATTGAAGTGCCACTAAGTGGTTGGGGAAAAGAATAAAGTTGAATGCCATTATCAAAACACCTATAATCAAAGAAATGGAACTAAATTTGATTTTGGTAGGAATGTGTTCTTTAAGGGAAGCAAAGAGAGATAGAGGAATAGCTTTATGGAATCATACACTTAAGGCAGGTGAAGAGAAAGGGAGTGAAAGAGGACGTTAGAAAAAGGCTAGGTTGAGTGGAAAGGGAAAATAGAAGCAAATGCAGCGTCACTCATCCAAGGCAAGGGAACTTACCAAGGACAGACAGGTCAGCTCCCTGATACCAGATAAGATGTATTGAAATCTATCACATGTGATATGAAGGGAGGTACAAAGATTAATAATATGAACACAGCACTAAAACAAAAACAAAATTACATTCTAATGCGGTGAGGAACATGAAAATAAGCATACCATGAGCCCAACGGGGACTAGTGAAAGAAAGAGAAATGTGCTGTGATAATTCAGAAAGAGCTACTCATTGTAACTTAGAGAAAGTTTCATGCAGGAGTGGGGACCATAGTGCCTTTTAATTGTATTTTATAAAATCCTGGTAATAATTTTCATCATTTATAATTTTTGTCTTTTCTTTGCCCTCTTTTGGAATTCTTTCTCCATTTTTATGTTTCCGTTTGGAGGGTAATCCTGAAAAGGTCCCTTTTTTATTCCTGGCAAGCATGCTTTCCTTGACATAGGAAGAGTTTACTAGCCTCTCCTATTTTCATCAGCCTTCAGTCATGATTATGAGCAGGAAAAACTAGAAGGCAATTCTATTACACATTCCTGTTGACTCTCTCCAGTGTACTGGGTGTTATTTCAATGATCAAGAACATTTCTGACCCTGTCCATTGTGGCTTAGTGGTCACGGGTTCGATCCCCAGTCAATGCTAGGTGTCTGGGTTGTGGTTCGCTCCCTGCACTAGGTTGGGGCATATGCAGGCAGTCTCTCTCACATTGATGTTTCTCTTTCTCTCTTCCTCCCTCCTTTCATCTCTCTGAAAAGCAATCTGAAAAAAATGTCCTCAGGTAAGGATTAACAAAAAACAAACAAACAAAGAACATTTCTAGGATTGGAGAAAACTAAGGTATAAAGAATGAAATAGGAATTTTTAGAAAATTTAATAAAGGAAAAGTGAGACTTTTAGTCATTGTCCTTTAACTTAAAGCTTTAAATTGAGTCTTGCATGTGTTCAGTGTGGATAAAAAAGGGGCACTGTAGTAAATCTAACCCAGGGTAACCTCATAGGGTAATCTCGTCATAAATTCCTAACCGGGCAGATCATGGTGGGTGGTCAGGCCCCAGGCATACAACTTCTTTAATAAAAGGTTTATCTTTGCCTTAACAAGCCCTGTTTATTGATCTTGTACATCCAGGTTAACACACCTTTTACATGCCAGCATAATACTCTTTTTTAAACCTCTCAGAAGAAACCACCCTCAAGAGAGCACACATCTTGTTAAAGACCTTGTAATTCAATCTCTTGCTTTCTCACACCTTCATGTAACCTTCCTTACATTCCCTCCTGAATTCCAGATGCATAAAGGAAACTGCAAAACTGTTATTGGCTGAGCGTTTAAGATCTTGCTTCCTGGTAATTGTCATCAGTATTGCACAAGCAAACTCATAAACGTTTTCTACAGGTTTGGACACTTCTTACATTGGCATAAGAAAGAGTCAATCATTCATGAAAAGATAGCAGAAATGTTTCAAAGGAATATTTTAGCCAATCATAAAATCAGGACTCAGCGCTGGACCAGAGTGGCATCCCCATTACGGTCTTTCTCAACCCAGAGCCACAGTATGTTCCTGGTTATTACAAGTCTATTATAACTGTTACATACACATTATAAACAACTTCCTTCTTGAGCAGCATTGCCATAGAATGTGATCCAAGATATTTCTAAATCAAGTCTTGACAAAAAAAAAAAAAAAGTGAATCACCTAAATACTTTATCAAATAGTCACGAGTTAAGTGCAAGTTTAAACATAGAAGGAAACCTTTTTTTCAAAGAAATTTCACCATGCATACATTGGCCTGTGTCTGTGCAGCTGTAATGCCTTATAATTCTTATAAGTAAATAACACATGACAAATAAATAATTTCTGAATTAAAAAGCTGAAGGATAATGAGAAAGAAAGGAATGGACCTATTGAGAAGTAGGATATCTTCCCTTTATTTATACTACGCATAGGCAGAAATAGAGCTTATCCATTAAAGTATTTAGTACTGTGTGATCCATAATAGTCTCAATTTCCTCTTTTTCTTAGTAATGTTAATGGAATATGATAGTTAAGGCACTTAGGAATGAAATTATTTTGTTTTTGTTCTGTTTGAATGGTGGTAGAATATGCCACCCCAAAATATATGCATTGGCATAAGGACTATTTTGAACTGATCATTTGAGAACTAGCAGACTCAGGAGAAGTTCTAAAAATAGGGTAGAAGTTACCCTTTTATAAGGTACATTTATCTTATAAAGAAAATCTCCATTTTTAATGGTGTCTCCCTCTCTGTACCAGGAAGGATGATTCTAAATCACCAGAAATTCTTATAAATGGGGAAGGCATAGACTTAAATCTATGTAATAAACCTTACCTTGTTGGCCTTGCTTTCCCCACCCCTCACACCCACCTCTGTCTTTAGCTGAGGATGGTATTTAAAGTTGTGGCTTGAGAGCTGCTCATTTTGTCTTGGTGTCTTCCATGTATACATGAGGTACACATTTTAATAAACTTTTGTTTTTCTGTTGTCAATCTGTGTTTTATTTCAAAGGATCTTAGTCTAGAACTCAGAAGGTTTGAGGGAAAATTATTTTTTCTCCCCTACATATTCAACCAGGGCTTTCTAAATATGTAGAAGATGGTATATTTCTTTGTAACAAAGCACATTTCCAAATAATTCAAAAATTGCAGGGTTACACAGTTAGTAGATTCAGCTTATGTATTCTTAGTTTAACCTTAATATAATGCTTTATATTATTAATAGTGAAAATCTTATTTATATCCCTGCTTGTGTAGAGATTTAAAAATAAATAACCAGGAATATTACTGACATTTTTGTCCTGTCTATTTATATTTTGGTTGGGAGTTGGCATGGACTCACCAAGATTTAAGGAAATTAGAGGATAAATATTAATCCCGTTTCAAGTTTGAGTTTTTATGATCTCCTCTACGTGGTTTAAAATATTGAAATGATCTCACCTAGAAGGTTATTGCATAGCAATCCATTCATTTCAGGAATAGCTTTTTAAATTGGTCTTGGCACCAATAATTTAACCATAACAAGAGATTTCTCTGATAAAATGAAGGGACTATATGAACGTGAAGGTGTCTGCATTAATATAAACTTCAACAATTCTCTTTGGAAATACCCTTTTTTTCCCCTTAAATAGAGGGGTTTCAAAAAAATCAATCAATGAAAAATGAACTCCTTTAACAGAGATTGATTTCTTGAGAAATAATATCATTAAAACCTTGAAACAAATATTGCTAGAAAGAGTTTTCAAATTGACCTGTTTTGTTGTTTATTGGTCCTTTGGAAGTCATATTTTGCTCTGGATAAAAAGACTTGCTGTAATTTTGACGTAGTTGTAGATGCTTCATAACAAAATAGAATTTTAGCTATATTGCATTATGCTTTAAATCATATTTTATTTTAGACAATTTTAATAATAAATATTAGAAATAAGTTTTGCATCAATGAGTTAGTATAATTATTCTTCTAACCATGATATGTTAATTATGAAAAAAGTCACTTTCACAGAAAATTCTAATACCAGATAAAATATGAGGCACCAGTTTTCAGACATTGTGCAACTGTCAGTACAAGGCTGTGATTCCATATACAGGGAAAACATGCCAGATGAGATTTAGAGTTACCTTGGCTTCTGCCTGTGAGCCCATCAGACTGAGGTGAAGAAGGTTGAAGTTAAAAGCATAGGATTCTCAGGAGCAAGGGAGACAGAAACTGGAGTGTGTGCCTGCTGTGGCAGTAGCAATTTGAAAGAAAGAGTATCAAAGACAAGGAAGCTACTTAAAGAAAGTATTCCAGAAATTTGTAAGGACAAATACTGAGCCAAGCCTACGTTGGCCTACACTCTACAGGGCTGGCAGAAAATTGCTGCAGGTGATCTCTGAGTTGAATGGAGAATCCAAAGGTCATAAAAGTCTGAGAGACATAGGAGTTCTAAATAACTTGAGTAAAAAAAAAAATCTATTACACATCCGGCCCAATCTGCTACATGCTTTATGAGATGGGCTAGTCTAGCTTTGTATACTTTATATCTCACTTAGGATAACTTAAAAACAAATATTTTTGTAATAATAAATTGGATGCATTAGTACACTAACTTCCTCTGAGCAAAAACACAATACTCTTTAAGGAGACTCAATTATCCAAAATATCTAGCATACTGTTACAGAATTTACCAGGTGACCAAAAATTACGCAGGAGTACCCAAAGGAAAAAAAACACATTTATTTTCAGATGTTTCACATGTACTGGTACAGTGACTCAGGGGGTCAGTTCTCCAAATCCTGAGTAAGCCAATATGGAGGAAGCTTTCTCTTTATACCCTTTGGTTTCTTTGTCCCCCAAATAAGGATCAGACTTCCAGACCTTTTGCGGGCTTTGCAAAAAGCCCGGTGTGTTGGGATGTGGGCCATAAGACCACACCTAAAGGCCAGGCCTGGCACCAGCACTGATAACCCCCTCTGGGGGTTGTGTATGGTTCATGGTTTATGGCCTCTGTAAAATGGGAATATTTAGGTAAACAGGTCTTGCAAGACCAGATAATTAAGGAAGAGGTAGTGACTAGACAAGTGATGGGCAACCTTTTGAGCTTGGTGTGTCAAACTTCACCAAAAAACTGAGCATAACTCGGGTAGTGTGTCACTTTGAGGAAAAAACTAACTCCAAGACTCTAGTCGCAAATGTTTCATCCTCAGGAGCAGCAAATGTTTCATCCTCGGCATGCGGCCGCCTCAGCGGCCACGTGTCATCAGAAATGGCTACGTGTGTCAGTGCTGACACGCGTGTCATAGGCTCGCCATCACTGGACTAGACTATAGGCTAACAGGAATGTGCATAACAGAGTCAGGCTGCTAACATCCCCCCACCCCCCACACACACAGACACACACACAAATGTTGTATTTTCCTCATCCATACAACTAAAAATTAATTTTATAAATGGCAGTTTCTGCATATAAAGGAAGTGTGGAAATTGTGACTTCCTCCTAAAGCCATGTTTTTGTTTGTTTCTTCACTTTGTTTGTGTATTTGAGTTTTTTGCTTGTTTATTTTGTCTGTGTGCTGCTTTCGTTGTGGCAATAGTTAATACAGCACTCTTTTTCGTGAGTATTCTCATGTGCTTCTTCTGCTGCCCTTTTTCCCAAGTGCGTAGCTGAAATTTAATGGTAGAATAAGTTACTAAATGTGCCACATAAATTTGCAACAGAGTAAAGAAATCACCAGCAAAATTTTGAAACAAACTTAAAATTCAACAATTCTTCTCACATCCATAATAGTGGGGAAGACACAGGACAAACTGTGGGCAGCAAGATTGGAGAGACCAACAGGAGAATACTGGAATCCAGAAATTCCTGGGGCAGAGACACAGAAGTAGAAGCATTTGTAGGAACAGAAAAACCTGAATTTTAATTGGCAAATTGCTGGAAGCTAAGCATTACAAGTCTGAGCGTTAATAATTCTGCTGGGGTATTGTCAGTGCCAAACTTACCTGTGGGAAGGAAAATACCCAACTGCAGCCTACTCTAGCCATTCTGCCCTAAGAGGGGTGGAAATATCTGAGAAGAACTTGTGAAACTTACAGTCTATAAGTTAGGCTCAGTAAAAGACTGAGACTTAATCATAGAGCTATAGAATTATTTATCTCTCCTAACATCCTACCACTGAGTTACTAAAGACCTATTGACTGCAAAATTTAATACTCAATACATCATATTTAACTATAAAGAAAAAAATTACAAGGCATACTGAGGCAGGATAGAAAAAAGTTAGGGAACCCCCCTCCCCCTGACAAGTGGAGTGAGGTAGTAGGAGCTGACATCCTCTCACCAGAGCCCCCACTTCTGAGCATGATCAAAGGCAGGAAAACCCTGTGGTGGTCACAGAGGTCAACAACAACAAAGACTGGCTAGAACCAGATCATTCTAAGATGCAGAAAAAAGTCACCAGAGGCCCACCCTAAAGCTCATTCTACCATCATAATGAGAATTGATTAACACCATACATAGAAGGGGGCAGAGGCAAGGGGGACAAACACCCTGGCCCTTCTGGAATGCAGGTCATATTAGGAACAAGTTCCCCTCCATACCAGGAGGTGGACACAGAATTTGGTGCCACAAAATTCAAAAACTAACCCATAAAATCCTAAGAACTAACTGACCATGTGTGCAACTCACTTGGGAGTTAGCATGCGGCCACTTAGACATGTACTTTTAGCTTCTTTCACAGAAGCATTCTTTTTATCTACCTGAATAAAAATGCTTTGTTCTCACTCTCACTTGTCCTTGAAATTTTTCCTGGCTTTTGCCTGACATGCGAAAGGCCCCATGCTGGGGGAGAGAGGACCTGCCCTCAACAGGAAACAGTCTGGTAACAATACCCAAAGGCAAAGAACACAATTTGGAAAAAACAGAACAAATATGATACAACAAACCACACATGGCAGGGGTATTGGGATGATCAAACTGGGAATTTAAAACAACTATAATCTGGCACAAGAACAGACATATAGACCATGGAACAGAACAGAGAACCCCGAAATCGACCAAAGCCATTATGCTCAATTAATATTTGACAAAGGAGGCAAGAGCATATAATGGAGTCAAGAAAGTCTCTTCAATAAATGGTGTTGGGCCCTGACTGGTTTGGCTCAGTGGATAGAGCATCAGCCTGCAGACTGAAGGGTCCCAGGTTTGATTCCAGTCAAGGGCATGTACCTTGGTTGCGGGCACATCCCCAGTAGGGGGTATGCAGGAGGCAGCTGATCGATGTTTCTCTTTCATCGATGTTTCTAGCTCTCTATCCTTCTCCCTTCCTCTCTGTAAAAAAAATAAATAAAATATATATTTAAAAAAAATAAATGGTGTTGGGAAAATTGGACAGATAAATGCAAAAAAAACAAAAAACAAAAAACGAAATTAGACCAGCAACTTACACCATACACAAAAATAAACTCAAAATGGATAAAATACTTAAATGTAAGATGGGAAAACATAAAAACCTTAGAAGAATCCATGAGCAGCAAAATATCAGACATATCTCCTAGCAATATCTTTACTGATACAGTTCCTAGGACAATGGAAACTAATATATTTAAATTTATATTTTTCTGCATATGTATATTTGTTTCCCTTCTTTACCCTAAGCTAACCACTATCCCTAAAATGTGTTTATGGTAGTTACTTTCTCCATCACTTCCAAAATTTTATTAAAATAACCTGCAATCCTATCTAATAAAGAGGGAATATGCTATTTGAACTTCATGCCTTTGCAAAGATGGCAGCACCCACAGCCAATAAGGAGGGAATAAATTGACTGCCATGCCCACAGCCACAAGATGGTGGCACCAGGTCCCTTCAGCCCCGCCAGTGCGACAAGCACACGGTGGGCCCGGGCTTGCCATGCGCCTGCCTCTGGAGTCCCCCAGTCCCCTCAGCCTCCCAGCCACCCAGGGCCGGCCAAGGCATAGGCAAGCCTCAGATGGCAGCTGCTCAGCTGCCCAGGGCCAGCTCAAAGTGCAGGCAAGCCTCCGATGGTGGCTGCCCAGCCACCCAGGGCCACCCGAGGCTCAGGTAACCAGGGCCAGTCGAGGCTTGCCCTGCCGGCAGTGGCAGCAGCAGAGGTGTGATGGGGCGTTGCCTTCCCCTAATCACCGGGTTGCCTCCCACCTCTGAGGGCTCCCAGACTGTGAGAGGGGACAGGCCAGGCTGAGGGACCCCCCGGCGAGTGCATGAACTTTCATACACCAGGCCTCTAGTTTTAAATGGTTGATAAAACTGTTTTACTTGATTCCTCACTATTTTAGGAAATACTTTTTACCATTTACTTGAAATTTTACAGATATATTTTCAATTCCCTTTAAACTTAAAGTTATCAGTTGTAATTAATAGCTTCTTACTAAAAATATTTTTTCTAATCACCTTTATAGTCTGAATCACGTTCTTTTGTTCATTTGTTTTCTTGATTATGTTTTTTTGCTTATTTTTCTTCAAGGAATTATTTCTTAGTAGTTTTATGACTAATGAATCATTATAAGTCTAATAATATATTTGGTAGAGGTTGTTTCATTAAAAATAATTTAGATTAAAAATAATCATGCCTTTATGTTTTATTCTGGTTGACTTTGGTTATAAAACACTATACTCAAATCTAACAGGCTTAAAACAACGTTCTCTACCTAAGCAGTTAGCTCCTCCTTTGCTCAGATAGAGTAGTTTAAATTGAAAAGATCTGGGCTCACAAATAGGATCATTTAAGGCTTAAATTATAGAACTGCATTCAATGACAGAATAAAATTATTATGGTGAAATAAAGACAATGCTGCAATGATGGTGAGCATCCCCTGAGAGACTGTGCAGATATTTAAACTACTGTTATGACTTAGGGAAATATCTCCCCTCAAATAATAATAGTTTTGTTCCCACATGATTCTTTCTAGATATTTTACCAGATATGGGACTTGAACAACAGAAGGTAAATTGTAAATGAAATCCAGGACAAAGTTCATGTCATTATATTGATTATGGCCTTGCATTTCTTGCAACCACACTATTTTACATGTTCCCTTTCAGGTCAACACATCTATAGAACACTGCGTGAAGAGACAGTGATAAGTTGAGCGGTATTGCTGTTAGTGTGAAACGGACTGACTATAATGTAATAAATGAACATCTTAGAAACATTAACCAGTTCACTATTGATAGATATGAAGATAAAGATGTGGAATTAAAGCAAATCTCCTCACATATAAGCAATCAATGGTATGTAACAGAAAACTATCTACTTGGAACCAAATAGTGTATAATACTTTAACCTCAGTAGAAAGTCCAAAAGGATAAAAAGTCAACTTGTGTGTGTGTGTGTGTGTGTGTGTGTGTGTGTGTGTGTGTTTCTTGAAAGGATCTTAGAGTTAAAATAAAAACCAGGTTCAACTTTTGATCATCATTATCTGCTAATATGGATGATATATTCATATTTTCTTTTGTTTTTCATAATAGTACCATAGATTATTCCAGAAGATATTTCCCCAATTTATAGTACATGTTTTCTAATGACATACAATGTAAATATTATATTGAGTAGTCCACTACTGAAATTTTGGTAGAAGGAGATGGAGTTGCAATAAATCAGTTGAGCCTGAACCAGTTTGCTCAATGGATAGAGCGTCAGCCTGCGGACTGAAGGGTCCCAGGTTCGATTCCGGTCAAGGACATGTACCTTGGTTGCAGATACATCTGCAGTAGGGGGTGTGCAGGAGGCAGCTGATCGATGTTTCTCTCTCATCAATATTTTTAACTATCCCTCTCCCTTCCTCTCTGTAAAAAATCAATAAAAATATTTAAAAAAAACACTTTAAAAATAAATAAATCAGTTGAACTAGCATAAAGTATCTGGACAGCATATAATTGTGTGGAAAGACTAGCCTGATAATATCAATATTTTTAATCTGTTGAGTCAGACTTAATCTCATACACTTTCTGTACATATAACCTAAATACATAGCATGGAATTTGGATATTCCTAGAAGCAGGGGTTACTAGAGAAAACCCTGTGAGACTTTGCTGTGGATGGGATGGGATAAAAAACTGATATTATTAATATTTTGCTTTTCTTCTAATAGTTAGGCCAGGACAAATTTGATACAATTAAAAGGGAAAAATAGCCCTTCAATCATTTTACCAATATTAATTGTACCTCTATCCTACTGCTTCTCTTGTCTCTTTCCTCCTCTCCTTTGAAGTCTTTCCTCTGGTTTCTTCTATCCATGTTATCATCACTGTGGCTCTAGCAAAGAGCAACATAGTTATATTGAATGAATGAAGAAAAACCATTCAAATGCCTCAGTTTCTCAACTTGGTGAAGTTGGATTTTTGTTACTAGATTTATGACAGAATATGGACTCATGAGTACACAGTTGTATAACATAAAACAAGCATAAAGACAGGCAAACAATGCCACATTGCCAGATTCTATGCTTACCCACTGAAGGAAAGAGATAAATATTTTCTGTGGAGGTCTTTCTTGCTTGTCTCTGCTTAGTTGATCTATAATTTGATTAGAAACATTAACTTTATTTAATAACTAGAGGCCCAGTGCACGAAATCGTGTACCAGTTGGGTCCCTCAGCCTAGCCTGCGGGATTGTGCGAAACCGGCTCTCCAACATCCCCCGAGGGGTCCCAGATTGCAAAAAGGTGCAAGCCAGGCTGAGGGACCCCACAGGTGCATGATCAGGGTCAGGAAGGGATGAGGGAGGTTGGCCAGCTGGGAAGGGACTGCAGGAAGGATCCAGGGTGTGTCTGGCCCATCTCACTTGGTCCTGATCAGCCAGACCCCAGCAGCAAGCTAACCTACCAGTCGGAGCTTCTGCCCCCTGGTGGTCAGTGCACATCATAGCGAGCGGTTGAGTGGCCTTATCATATCATTAGCATATAACGCTTTGATTGGTTGAACAGATGACTGGACACAGAATATTAGGCTTTTATTATATAGGAAGTGATTGTTAACAACATGTTTTTAGCAACAAATGATGAGTTCTCAGGTAATAGGTTTTTGTAAACTTAAGAAAAAGAGTGGCTGACTAGTGTCATGTTAGCAAGAGGATATACTTACCACTTGATAAATGAGAGTTCTTTATCCTACATTGATACCATAAGTTGTTTTCATAACGGGAAAAAAAGTATAAAACGTTATTTTCAAACATAGAATATGTTCACCTTAGTTTGGACTTGTTTCCCTCTTTAATAACACATTCTTAAAATCCACAGCCTTTTTCAATACAAGTGTTGAACCTAGGTCTGAAAAGTAATTTATAAATAGAAAAAGAATAACAACTTCTCTGAAGGTTTTTTATTACTCCAGTGCATATCAGACACAGATTGAAGAGCCTATGAGATAACATTCATTTCTTAGTGGTTATGTGAAAGGGAATGTGAAGATAGAGGGAGAAGCATTGATCTGCAACACTGGAAATTCTGTACATTGAAGCTAACAGTGATATGACTAAATGCCAAATTCAGTGCTGTTGGTGATATAAACGCTGTGCCTCAATAGCAGTGAATTCACTGTTTTGAGTTCCACACGAGTCATGAATGAATAAACAGCAGGAGCTAAACTTGATATGCTCTGTGCCTTGTCATTAGCTCTCCTTTGAAAGAGCAGTTTTTGAAGCAGAAGAAGGGCAACATCATTTGTGAATTATTGAAATATTTGAATTCATATTAGGGCTTTTGATTAAGTCTACTAATCACCAAAAGCAAAATATACTACATGTTTGGAGTACATTTTTTAAAAGGCCAACAAATTGTTAGCAATATTTTTAAATCATTGAGAAACTTCTTGATTCATTTTCTGGAAACAGGTATTATTTTACCTGTCACTAATTATCACTTTCTGATTCAAGTAGATTAAATTTTGGCTTTATGCTTGGCATGGTCTTAGCATGGGGGTAATAGCCTTCTTAGCCTCTTCACTTGGGTAGGCCATATGTGGCTTGCTTTGACTAATTGCATGTCCTGATCTCTGACAGTGTGCCACTTCTGAATCTACATCTTAAGAAGCCTCTATGTGTCATGTTGTGCTTTTGCCATTGCTATGAGAAGAGCGTGCACTGGCTGGTTGGCTGATCCAAGGAGGGTAAGATACATGGTAACAGACCAGAACTTGCACACAGGCAGTGAGAAGCAGAGTTGCCTGTCTGCACCCGGCCTGGAGTAGATGACCCCCGGCTTACTCTCAGGTTCATAAGGGAACATAGTCAAAATCAGGTGGCCTGCCAATCTGAGCCCTGCCTTGGTCTGCCATCCACATCTAGCCTTTAAGTGCATGACCAAGCCTCTTATTCTTCAGATAGTTTGCTATGAAGGCATGTTTTTTTGTTTATTTGTTTGATATGAAGCCATGATTTTTGTTCGTTTCTTTTCTTTATTTGTGTGTTGTTTTTGTTGTGGCAATAGTTAATTAATACCAACAGATAATTGTTTTTCTTCTACACATTGGGAACACAGAGGACTCAACAATTTTAAGAAGACAGCTTCTTAACAATTTTATGCACAACAGTAAAGGCAATTGGAAAACTAGAGCAATCAAAGATAAAAGAACTATTAAGGACTCAAGTCCTTCAGAAAAGAAGGGTTTGAGTTATTATACCTGATAAAGAACACTAACAAACTGCTATTTTGGCTGAAAGCAAATACTATATGGAAGAGGTAGCCCAAAAATATATTTGCAAAAATAAATTATAGCCTCATGATTAAAGAAGTGAAGACTATGGTAACTCTGCATATATTTTCTTTGCTTATTAGGTGTATATACTTTTTTCTGTATACATTTTACCTCTTTTTTTCTCTCTTTTCACTTATTATTTTATATACAAGCATTGTAGGTTGACCTTACTTTTTTTTCCCCTCAGGTAACCTATAGTCAGGAAAATGGTGACTGAATTTGAGCAGTAACTAACTAATATAGCTGGATAACAATAAAAATTTCATGTCCCCTCATTTGGCGGGGGGATAAGAATTTTATCACTTGTACAAAAAATAGTTGCATCTGCTGGGTGGGAACATTAAAATTTTTGTTGTTGTTTTGTGGAAGTTTAAACATCTTTATAAAGGTGTGTATGGAATGTGAATAGCCATTATTATAGAATGTGACAGTTATGGATTTATTAACTGTTAACTACAGATCAATCTGTTCGTCCCATGTGTTGTTAAACTAGACCTGGACATTACTCCTTGGCCAACTGATGTTGATGCTAAGCTTTGTTAAGATAGGGTACTAGAAGGAGATTGCACAACTAAGGCAAGATGAAGGGGTTGAGTTGTTTTGGGCCTGACAGTGGTGGATTGGAATGTGGAGGCCTGGTAGTGTTCACGTCGGAGGCTCTCTCCTGGACCAGATGGAGCCAGAATACTCTGGTGAGGTTCTCTGCTACCCAGTGGGCTGCTGTGGTGAACCAGCTACAGGTCACACACTTGCACAAGTTTCTCCACCACCTGGAGGATCAACCCATACCTTTCAGCAAATTTACTTGCCAGAGCAGTCAGAGTGTCACTTAGCCCACCTTCTTCAAAGAGGTCTAAATCTCAGACTTTGAGTCTGTTCCCTGTTCTAATTTTCTAAGTTCTTTTCTCATTCTGTTTCTCTCAGCCATAGAGAGAGCAAAACCTTTATACATTTACTACTTTGTCATCCCTTAAAATCTTCTTTATTATATTCAGAAATCACCTTTTTTGCACTTAATAAATCTTAATATTAAATTTCCTTGTTCATATTATTAATACAATTTCTGTCTCCTGACTTGGCCCTGATTAAGAGAAACACACTTGTATTGCACCTCGATTCTCTAATACTCCTGACATTTCTTTTTCTTTTTTTCTATTTCTATTATCCCATTCCAATTATTATCTTTAAGATAAATTTGTAAACCTTGGACATTAATAACATTTCCAGAGTATTACATTTTTAATTTTTAAAGAAAGGAAAGTAAGGCTTTTTTTCGGTAAAAAAAACAAAAACAAAGTATTTAAAAAATATTAGCTGTATTCATTTTCTTGTGCTAAGCAAGCCTTTGGCTATTAATATTTTTGAGCCAGAATCAAAGTCCAGTTTTAAAGTACCAGGCTGCCCTTTATATCTAACTGGCATTTACCCAACTCCAGAAAAGTTTCATCAGATACCTCCTGTACATATACAGAGATAAACTATTAATCCACATACTTTTAGAAAATAAAGTTTAGCTCAGTGTGATAAATTATGGGTAAGTTGAGGAAGAAGGATTATTAAACTATAGATACATTTTCGTGAAGAAGACATCACCTTGTTAATGTAAGTCTTATAATCGCCTCCATATTAAGTCCATAAAAGATGTTCAAATAGTAACCTCAATTATTGAATATAGTCAAAACATCAAGCCATAAAGTCAAACTGTATTTCACATTCATTGACTATATATATATGCTTTTTTTTGATTCATACTTTTATTCTTTATTTATTACCATAATATTAGAATTTTCACAATGAAATTATAAAGGCAGGAAAATATGCTGTATTATAAAAAAATAACCTTCTTAACTATCTTAAAGAAAATTTTAATATTATTGTTTTTGTCAAAGAGACAAGATGGAGAATAAAAGATACACTTGCTTATCAAGTGGAGTGGATGTTACTAATGTTAGCTGTAACCAATGATGCTGGTTTGATTTGGAATGGTAGACAGGCTTTGCATTATCCTATATAATTAAGAGCTAATATGCTAATTAGACCAGAAGACAGAATGACCTTCTGGAACTACCTGCCAGTGGGTGGGGGGGTGGGGCCAGTGAGCCTGCGCCACCAGGCCAGCCATGGTGGTCCCAGAACCCCCCCTTTCACAGAGGTGGCCACAGGGGAGTGGGCCTAAGCCTCAGCTGGACATTCCCAGAGGGTTCCCGGGCTGCCAGAGGGATGTCTGACTGGCAGCTTAGGCCTGATCCCCGGAGAGCAGGCTTAAGCTGGCAGGTGGACATCCCACAAGGGGTCCTGGACTGAGAGAGGGCACAGGCCAGGCTGAGGGACCCCCTCGAGTGCACAAATTTTCATGCACCAGACCTCTAGTGATAGAATAAGTAGATAGTATTTCAAAACTAATTTGATAACTAATAGCTTTTATTAATATTTTAATCACAGTAAATGTGATAAATCTCTTCTGCCTTTATAGACTTGCAACTTTAGGTTACTACTTTAGATATTAAGATGAAGATGTTTTACTTCCTTCAGATGCGACCAGATGAAGACCTGTGAAACAGATGGAGGGCACAACCTGGGATGGAGCCTGTGGAGACACATTTGTCATCAAATCTCTACAAATCACATTTTACCACTTCATGTGGTGTACACCTGTGGCTGCTTGATAATGTACTTTGCTTCCACAAAAGAGACTCTATAGCCCTGTAAGTGCCTATTTAGTTGTCTTTGTAATGTGCCTTAAAACAATAACAAAATAAAGGACTGGAGTATCATAGGGAGATAATGTCCACAGGAGGTGCATAAGATGCTTCAACAAGACCTCTTCCTGCCAAAATTCCTATGTTTTATATTCCAACTCTATGTACCTCAGGGGTGAAAATGGGAGTTTGCCATTAAAGATTGATTTTTCTCAGTTTCTTATGATTATAAACACACCTGCTCAAAATAACTTTGTGATGATAGACTGAATAAATTTTTTGCTGAGTGTTTCTTCTTATATGCCCTGGTGTTGTTGTTTTTTTGTTTTGCCTCGAACAGGAGTTGGTCTATTAACAACTAATTCTCAAAACAGCAACTTGTTCAATGGTTGAAATTTATAATATTTGATATACAGCCTCAGTTTACTTATTCTAAAATTGAAACTCTGAAAGGTCACACCCATTCCCGGATGGTTTTGTGTTTTAAGGACAATCTGAACTCTGAATATTAATTATTACATTATATCTATGCATACCTTTATGTTACATATCATAACATGTAAATATAAATAAATAGAGCTCTTGGTCTACGTGTACTGTATTTTAGGGCAGTATAGTTTAAATCCTCAATTCAATATTCCTGGGAATAAAAACCATGACAATATATAACAAACTAAATGTATGGTCTCTGTGAAGTTTTCACAGTATTAAAATAAAACTCAGTAATAAATTTGCATTTCTAAAATTTTAAGAGTTACAAACAACAGATTTTCTAATGTTTGAGCCATGTAAAAATGTCTAACAATGCAAATTATATAAATAATCACAGGTAGTTTAACTTTTAAATGAACTTTAGAAAAAAGGTGTTAAGGCAATAGGTAGTTTAGTATGAAAAAGTAATTTGAATTTTTTACAGCAAGGAATTTAACAAAACTAAAAGGCAACCTAGTGAATGATAGATAATATTTGCAAATTATGCATCTGATAAAAGGTTAATATGCAAAATGTATTAAAAACTTATATTACTTAATACCACAATAACAATCTGATTAAAATGGACAGAGGATTTGAATAGACATTTTTCCAAAGAAGACCTACAGATTGCCAACAAAGGCATGAAAAAATGCTCAACATCACTGAACATTGGGGAAATGCATCCTCACCTGTCAAAATAGCTGTAATAAAAAAGACAAAAAATAATAAACATTGGTGAGGATGTGGAGAAAGGAAACTGTCATCCACTGTTGATGGGAATGTAAACTGGTTTAGCCACTATGAAAAACAGTAGTAAGGAGCTTTCTCAAAATATTAAAAGTAGAACTAGTATAAGATCCAGCAATTCCACTTTTGGGTACTTATCCTAAGGAAGCAACTCACTAATTTGAAGAGATATTTTCATGTGTATATATCTAGTCACACTTACACAATTATAGAATTCTTGAAGTTAATACTGTTTCTTATACATATTTCTCAAAAATCATATCTACATTATCTACTGTGAAATTCTGTATTTAGAACCTTATGCTACCTCTTGTGGTGAGATCATGCACTATTCCTCAATGAAACTCCAGAGGGAGTTTGGGACCAGCACTATAATATAGACAATAAAAGAAACGTGAAACCTGGCATTACATTTAATTTTTGAAAGCAAATTTCACTTTTAAAACATAGCTATAAAAACTAATAAATGCCTTAAAGCAATAATTTAGTTATTGTTTTAGAGGAATTGTGTTTAATAATAAATATGTTAACAATAGTAATAGCTAAATGTATGAAGCACTTAGTTTGGGTCTTTATATTTACCATTTAATTAAATCCTCAAAACAACCCTATAAGAAAGATAGCCCTGATTTTGAACATGGACACTAAGATTTAGACAGATTAAGTAACTTGCAACAGGGTTCAATATTTAAATACTAGAGGCCCAGTGCACAAAAATAGTGCATGAAGAGGTATGTTCTGCACACTCTCCAATCTGGGACCCTACAAGGGATATCTGACTAAACAGGCTGCAGGGAAAAGCAGTTGGAGGCGACCAGGTCTGCAGGGGAGGGCAGTTGGGACTCAATCCAGGACTGCTGGCTCCCAACTGCTCACCTGCCTGCCTGCCTGACTGCCCCTAATGACTTCTGCCTGCCAGCCTGATAACCCCCTAAGCACTCCCCTGCCAGTCTTATCAACACCTAACTGATCCCTTGCCGGCCCGATTGCCCCTAACTGCCCTCCCCTGCCAGCCTGGTCACTCCTACATGCCCTTCCCTGCAGGACTGGTCGCCCCCAACTTCCTTGCCCCGCTTGCCTGGTCACCACTAACTTCGCTCCCTTGCCAGCTTGGTCGCCCCTAACTGCCCTCCCCTGCTGGCCTGGTTGCCACCAACTGCCCTCCCCTGCAGGCCTGGTCGCCCCCAACTGTCTTCCCCTGCTGGCCTGATTGCCCCAACTGCCCTCCCATGCTGGCCATCTTGTGGTGCCCATCTTGTGTCCACATGGGGGCAGCCATCTTTGACCACATGGGGGTGGCCATCTTGTGTGTTAGAGTGATGGTCAATTTGCATATTACCTCTTTATTATATAGGATGGGCAGCTTGAGCCCAGAGTCTAAAATGTTAAATTCAAAGCAATACTATCTCCTACCTTGGACTGATGTTCCTGAGTTCATACATTGTAAAATAATAATGATATGATAGTTATTACATATAGTGCCACATTATCTTTTGTGGAGAAAGTTATTAAGGAATTTTGTTGGAATTATTCCAATTATGCAAATATTTTAGAGATTACTTGAATCCCCACTAGTCTTGTTTCCACATTTGAACATTAAAAAAATCACTAGGTTCAAGCCAAGTGGAAAGATACCGGGCTGGAAATCTGAAGATTTGAATCCCGATTCTTGTCTCTCATTAATTTTTCTAGAACCCTGATGTAAATGTTTTCAAAGTGCTAAATTGTAAAATCATAAAAATATCTTCTGTATTATATCTGTGTCACAAAGAGGTTGCAAGGTAAAATTATTTATGCTAAGGTTTTAGGAAGACACTGTCAGATAATTCATTAAATTTTCAACAGTATCATTGAAGTGGAAATACTACTCCTTTAAGAAAACTAGTATTTTGACCAGTATATTTAACTCTTGGGGCTGGAATCCTAGTCTTAGAATTTATTTTTAGTAAACATGCTTTCCTTAATACCAAACTTATCCATGGGTCAGTTACCATTAATTAATTTTGAAGAGCTTAAGAAAAATGAAAAAATACGAGTGATTGTTATTATGTTTAAAGTATATTGAGCATGTTACATATATCATACCTGTGAATACTTTATACACTTTACTGACCTTGGAGATTAGAATTTAATATTAGAACAAAAGTCACATATTTAGCAAGTGTTAGAACTAGAACTTGATTCACAATCTCTTTCAATGCCAAACCGAAAATCAAGGGAGTTGTTACTTCTATAAAGAAATACTAGTTGACAATTAATTCTAACAAAAGTATGAGTGGCCAAGGATCAGTGGACAAGGAGAGTTTAGTATTCAAGAAATCAAAGTTCCCATTTACTTTGACTTTTGGTTCATACTGGTTTCTTTTTGTTCTTACACCTGAAGGATTGGCAAGACTTGTACATTCTTTCATTTAAAGCTCACTGGTGTGCACTTTCGCTTTGTCTAAGATAGTTTTTCCATTGGTATGTTGGTCTTTGTTAACTCCCACTTGGATAACTAGTATACATGATTTCTTGAAAAATCTCCAGATTTCACAGTGTGCAAAATACAGCAGCTTAACTCCTAAGAATAATGAACAACTTTGGCATTTACTAGGACATTTTTCTCAACACTGGCAATCTGGCTCGAATATATTTTAATTTTTTATCAATTCTTTTCAATTTGAGGGCTCTGATTTTGTTGTACTAAAAGCTTCCATACCTTTGGTGTTTCCCTGTCTCCTTTCCACCTACCACATCTTAAACAGATAGACTAGTAAGTAGTATAGAGTAGAGGTTAAGGATTTCATTTCTGGTGTTAGAACACCAGTCTCTAGATCTCAGCTATATCTATGTACCCTTGGGAAAATTGCTAAGTAAGTTCTTTCTCTCTCTCTCTCTCTCTCTCTCTCTCTCTCTCTCTCTCTCTCTCTCCCCCTCCTATAACCTTTACTTTCTTTTATTCTAAGGGTTATTGTGAGTTTCAACAAAAGTGGCATTTGACAAATTTTCTATAAACACTAACTCTTATAATATTTTTTTGCAATAAGACTGGGGTCAAATCTCATTTCCTCAATACAATTGTTCCTCTTTCATTAATGCAAAGTTGTAAATTCCCTCTTTGGCCACTTATTATCTTACCATTTATTGAACACACTACTATAAATTGTATCAGATTTTAATCTGTAATGAAGTGTCATTGCTTAGATGTTTTCAGACAGTAAACTCATGATAGCACATGGTAGGCTATTCAATTTTTAGACATTTCTAATGGTTAGAAGTTTATTTTTTATCATTAAAAAACTGGGCTTTAATTTTAAGTTTGCATATTATGAACATAAATTTTAGTAATTCTAATTAATTTTTATAAAAACATTTCTGCAAGTCATCACCACCTTGTTTTTCCTTTTCATATTAAACAGTCCCATTCCTTTCACCAATGTGGATGGGGTCCTGGAGCCAATAATGACCAGTAAGTAGGCTTAGAAAAGATCATTAATGTATTCTTTAAAGTTTCAGGTTTCTTACCATTAAATATAATACAATAAGTTTGATCAATAAATAATATAAGCTAAATGATAGGTTTAATTTAATACAAAAATTAGAATAATTTTTCTTAAATATTTCTACTAATGATAAATTACCAAGGTGTCATGTTTTATATAACCTTTATTTCAAAGGGCATGAAGACATGTGTTCTCATAGAAACTGGGATTATTATTATTATTAAACCACACATCTATATATCCTATATAATAAAGAGGTAATATGCAAATTGACCATCACTCCAACACACAAGATGGCCGCCCCCATGTTGTCAAAGATGGCCACCCCCATGTGGACACAAGATGGCCACCACAAGATGGCCGGCAAGGGAGGGCAGTTGTGGGTGATCAGGCCAGCAGAGGAAGGCAGTTGGGAGGGACCAGGCCTGCAGGGGAGGGCAGTTAGGGGTGACCAGGACTGCAGGGGAGGGCAGTTGGGATGGACAAGGCCTGCAGGTGAGGGCAACTGGGGATGACCAGACCTGCAGGGGAGGACAGTTAGGGGCAATCGGGCCAGCAGAGGAGCAATTAGAAATCAATCAAGCTGGCAGGGGAGTGGTTAGGGGGTGATCAGACTGGCAGGCAGAAGTGGTTAGGGGCAATTAAGCAGGCAGGCAGGCAAGCGGTTTGAGCCAGCAGTCCTGGATTGTAAGAACGATGTCTGACTGCCCTTTTAGGCCCAATTTCACAGGGATTGGGCCTAAACAGGCAGTTGGACATCTCCCGAAGGGTCCCAGATTTGAGACAGGCTGGGCTGAGGTACACACACACCTCTCCCCCATGCACAAATTTCGTGCACCGGGCCTCTAGTACTAGTATAAAAGCCGAAGGGCCAGCCTACTGGCCAACTGGCCAACCGGCTTACCATCTGGTAGTTATGACAAGCACTGACCTCCAGGGTGCAGACACTCAATGCAGGAATGGAAACCACAAGCATGGAAACAGTAAACAGACTGATAAATCTCAGAGGGAAGGGGGAGGGGGAAGGGCGGGAAGAGATTAACCAAAGATCTTATATGCATACTAGAGGCCCGTTGCACAGATTCGTTCATTGGTGGGGTCCCTCGGCCTGGCCTGCAAGGATGGAGCCAAAACTGGCTTTCCAATATCCCCTGAGAGTCCCAGATTGCAAGAGGGCACAGGCCAGGCTGAGGGACCTCACCAGTGCACGAATCCTTGCACTGGGCTTCTTGTTATATATAAAAACTAAAACACATGAATGGTTCTTTTCATTTTTCTTTTCTTAGTCTTCTTATAAGGGCATTAATCCCATAATGAGAGACCCAACCTCATGACCTCATGTAAGCCTAATTATTTCCCAAATGCCCAATCTCCAAACAGCATCCTATTGGGAGTGTGGGCCTCAATGTATGATTTTGAGGAGACAAAATTTAGTTCATATCTTCCTGTCCCTCATCCTCCTAAAGACATACCCTCATGTATAAAATACATTCTTTCCATCTCAAAATCTCCAAAATTCTGAACTCATTTCAACATAATTCTAAAGCATAAAGTCCTAAGTTTCATCTAAATCAAATATGAGTGACACTTGAGGTATGATTCATCCTAAGGCAAAATTTCTTTCTAGAAGTGAATTGTGAATCCAGATATCTTAGTCTCTTTGGGCTTAGTCTGTTTAGGCTGTTTATAAAAAAAAACAAAGTTTAGTTCTCACAGTTCTTACATTTGGAAATCTAAGATCAAGTTGCCTACATGGTCCAATTCTGGTGAAAGACCTCATCCTAGATTGGAAAATTGATGACAAGGAACATTTTGGAAGCGGTATATGAATAGATCTCTCTGAATGGTCAAATAATGTGAAGATATTTATGTTCCATGTGAATGCTCATCAGAGGGTGACATAAAAGAAGGATTTTAATAATCAAGTAGATAACATGACTAGTTTTGTGGAAACAAGCCAACCTTTGTTTCCCCAGCCACCTCTGTTATTGTCAAATGGGCTCATGATCAAAGTGGCTATGGTGACAGGGATGGAGGTTATGCATGGGTTTAACAACATTAACTTCCATTCACCAAAGCCATCCTGGCTGTGGCCACTGCTCTGACCTTGTTATTATCTTCATTTGAAGAATATGTATGGTTTAAGGATATGTGTAAGGTGACAAACTGACAAGGGGTGAGTTTGTGATGGCTAATTTGGGTGTCAATTTGACTGAGCCACAGTGTGCCTAGATATTTTAAAAAATATATATTAGAGTTTCTCTATGAGGATGCTTCTAGTGAGATTAACATTTGAATTGGTAGACTGAGAGAAGCTGATTGCTGTCACTACTGTGGGTGGGCCTCATCTAATCCATTAAAGACCTAAATAGAGCAAAAGACTGAGTAAAATAGATTCTCTCTCTCTTACTGACTGTCTTTATTTGTCTGTTCAGGACATATTTAATTTTGCTTTTCCATGTGTCAGGGTCTAGTCTAAATATGTGATATGTAACAGTCAACATGACATTTATGATCTGAGCTATGCAGAGTGTACATTCTAACAGGGGAGCCAGATTTAACAAACACAATGATTAAGAGACCAATTTAAAATGACAATAACTACTATAGAGGTCCAGCTTCATTGATTTGCAACCTGTTCAGTCACACAGGAAGTTGCATTTAGAAAGATCATTCCCTTGATTTAATGCTTTGTTCTCACTTTATTAAATTTATTAATAGTTTTTGAGAAAGGGGTCTTATGTTTTTATTTTTCACTGGACTCTGCAAATTATGTAACCAGACCTGGTGCTATGAAGAAAACCAAACAGAGTATAGCAAATAGTCTGAGGTGGAATGGGGCTATTTTTGATAGTGAAGTTGGAAAAAAAAAAATATCTGAAAAGGTGATATTTAAATTTAGTCTTGGCTATTTCTTTTACTATAAGCTTCTAGGCATGCTAGAGCTTCTGAAAGTTGTCCAAGGATGATGTAGAAAATTTAGAGACACCAAACTGGCAAAGGATTCTACACAGGCATGAAACATTGTCCAATAGAAAGAACACTGGTGATGTAGTCACACAGACTTCTGGCTTCAAGAATTAAAGACTGAGTGACAAGTCACTTCAACTCTCTGAGGTTCAGTTTCTTTCTTATAGGTAGAATGAAGACCACCCTATGAAAGGCAAATTAATGGACCCCAAAGATGTCCATGTCCTAATCCGGAGAACCTATGACTATGTTACCTTACTTTACTTACTTAATTACTTAACTTGGTAAAAGACATTTGGGAGACATTATTCTGGAATGGTAAGATTATCCTGTTGGACACAATGTAATCTCAAGGGTCCTTTTAAGTGAGAAGAGGGAGGCAAGAAAGACAGAGTCAAAGGGGATGTGGCAATAGAAGCAGAGACTGGAGTGATTTGATCTGCCTTTGCATGTCTTAAAGATGGGGAAGATCCACTTGCCAAGGAATGTGGGTGGTCTCTGAAAGCTGAGAAAGACAAGAAACCTATTTTTCCCCAGAGCCTCCAGAAGGAATGCAGCCAAGTCAACACCTTGATTTTAGCAAATAAGACCCATTTCATACTGTGACCTCCAGAACTGTAAGACAATAAATTAATAAATCACTAGATTTATGGTAATTTATTACAGCAGCAATAGGAAAATAATGCGTTCCCCATTATAAGATTTTGCAAGAATAAATTTTCTCAGCCCAGATTAGAGTTTATGAAACATTTTATTACACAAGGTGTAAAGGGGATTGAGCAGAGATCTGCTGAGAACTAAATCTGTGGTTATGCTTCCTTCCAACTTCTCTTATCCAAAAGAGGGTTGCTTTGGGGAGATGGAAGGACTTGGGGCCAGTAAGAAATGTTTGTTTTTCTTAGCATAAGCAGTTTCAGTGCGCTGAACAGTAATCCTACCAGGCATTTACAGTATGGTTAAAGTTTTCCTGTGTATTGTACATCACAGCTGAATACTGAATCACTGTGGCTCTCTTGCCCTGTTTTCATTATGCCACAAGCACATTCTCCATGTATCTTTTTCTCTTTGTCCTGTGGAGTTCAATCATAGGTTAAAAGTTTGAATTGCTATATTGCTTCAAGGCACATTTAAACTCTTTTGAGTTGACCAAGTAATCCAACCTGACCGGATAAGAGGATAAGAAACAAACAGCTCTACCTCCTGGAATGTGAATGATTATGTGTTGCTAGCTACAAATTTACCCCCAATTTCAAGGCAAGAAACTGCCATGTGGGTCACAGCTTCTTATACAGCTGCAAATATTCCAGATGACTTAGCTATTTCCAGTTGTCATAAATAAACATGCACATATCCCAATTTATACACATTTCCTTACCGGGAGTGTGGACCTTAAAACCCTTCCCTTCTGATGCCCAATGAATGGCCTCAATCAGAAAAAGAAAAATATATATTTAAAAGTTATAAACTGCTATATAGAAACTTATACTGTGTTTTATCTGCTATACTTTGACATGCACTGTTAATTATTTTAGACATATATAAATGTAACAAATGTCCAAAGACCCAAGATATAAGTTAAAAGTTACAGTTATGGCCCTGGCCTGTGTGGCTCAGTTGAGCATCATCCAGGACATCGAAATGTCCCCTGTCAGTTCCTGATCAGAGCACATACCCCGGTTGTGGGTTTGATCCCCAGTCAGAGCACCTATAGGAGGCAGCCAATCGATGTCTTTCTCTCTCTCTCTCCCCTCTCTTCCTCTTCCTTTCTGTCTAAAATAAATTTTTTAAAAGTTACAGTTATGATTTGTATTCATTTCTGAATGATCTGACAGTCCAAAGATAGAATGACTGTTGAGGCCCTGGAATTTAAAACAAAAGTAGATGCTAAATTAGAAAATAAATTACTGCCATACATTTATATTTTTACTGTATTACATGAATCATTCCATACAATTTCACCTGGAGATATACATATTTTAATTGCCTTTTTAAATAGTTATCACCTTTCTTTTGTTCTCTGGCACTAAAATATAATCTGAATGACTTTCTTAGCCAAGAACCATATAGATCCAGGATATCTTTTTAGATTGTTTTAAATCCTCTAATGCCTTTAAAAATGATTAAAGTCAGCTACACCAAATTTGACCTGTCCCATTATTAGGATATTTAATTTAATAGGGCATTTATGTAGAAGGGCTTTCTTAATAGTAATGTTATTCATACTAGTGGGGATCTGGGCCCTTCCTGGGGAGAAGCAGTCAGAAGCAGCTGGTGGACAAGCTATGAGGAGGTTATGGCTTAGAGTCCCGCATTGGTTGGGGGAATGACTTAAACTGTACAATAAGTCAGTATGATCACCTTCCTTTGTCTCTTTCACAAAGATATTTATCTCTCTCTCCCCTAAGCTCTCTCTAAAAATCAATGGGAAAAATATCCTCCAGTGAGGATTAAGAAAAAATTGGCAGAGACAAAACCAACCCACGTTCACCTTGATTTGCAACCTTATTTAGCACCCCTTCTTCCTCACATCTGAAGAACAGCAATAGAGCAGAAACATGTCAGAGCAATAAATAATAAATGCCTTCTTCAAGACTGCTAATTTTAAAAATACCAGGGTAATAAAGGGTATATTTAGCTGCCTTTTATCTTCTCTCCCGCCCCAATTAAGCAGAATTACTCCATGATTCAAGGTTCAAGAATCAGAAGATAGAGTATAAAATGCAACAAGAATATTCCACCACCTGTTGTTTTGTCTTTATATATACTTGATTGATGAAATGCTATAACATGAACATTCTAAATCTTAGTAGTTGAAAATATTATTTTGCGTCTAGTGATTTAATGACAGTAATGAAGAAACTTGTTTTCATTCTTATTACAAGGCCATGACTTAGGAACAAATAAAACAGAAGACTTGAAAACTTACCAAAACAAACACACACACACACACACACACACACACACACACACACACACACACACAACAAAACAGAAAAGAAAAAAACGATTCATACTGAAAATTCTGCTGGACTTTATTTCCAGTAATAACTGGTACTTTCCTAATTAGGAGAGGCCCTCTTCAATAGTAACAAAAATTTAAATAGTATGAAGGAATACTCTTCTCTGAAAAGGTAAAAGATAAGGGCAGAGAGCAGACAAGCAGAGAAAGAGATTAGGACTGAGTTTTTAAGACATTAAACCAGACTCAATTTTTTCATTAAGTGCATATGACACTGAGTTCAAAAGGCCCCCCCCTGTTCTTTCCATTGTAGTCACCCTAATTATCAACAATATATGTGAGAGATAAACCTGTACATAGATTAATATTGCTTATGTTATTTAGTATGGTAAAGATAAATGGGAATTTATTTTTCTATATTCATATTTTTCAGAGATCCACTTACTGAAAATGCATATTATGACTGGAAATAAAGCAATGAAATATAACCCTTGAATTTTATATTTTCTAATACTTTTCTTATACATAACTTATTGATAAATATGTGTAACTTAAAAATGAGGTATACATTGTATATTTTTTACCATCTCAGAAACTAAAACAACTTCCAGTTTTCAAACTTAGCCAATAAATCAATGTTGAAAGTGTGTTCTGGAATCAATAAACATTTACTAAAACTTCCAATTTTTGTATGATGATGTAGATGAGTCTACACTATTAAAAGTTACCACTTAAAAATTATTCACAGTATAATTGATTGTATTATTTCTTTTTGCTATTTTGTTTGGAATAATTCTGCCCTCACTATTGCTCCATTTCATTCCTGTTTCCTACATCATTTGCTACAAACATTTTTAGTATTTTTATTCATCCAATTCTAACCCTATACTTTCATACTGAAAATTAACAATACTTAAATTTTTAAGATGGAAAATATTAAATTTATTTTTGTCACCTCACACATATTCTATGTCTGTAGAAATTTGTTGTTCTTTCCCCCCTATCATAGGAAAACAAGTCTATTCTTTGCAGAGCCATTAGCTTCACTTGGACAGATTGTAAATTTTTACACAGACTCATCTTGCTCCATCAATTACCACACTACTTTTGCTCTTCTATTTTATTATTTTTCTCTTCATTGTATTTGTTCTCTCATAGCTTTTGCCCACCACCTCCCCAATTCTGGCCATAAAATGCTCCAGTTTTTCTATTAAAACAAAATCATTCCTGGTCCACAGTCCAATCAGTCACTCCATTTAGGGAAGAAGAGATTTGTATTTATTGGAAGCATGACAACTATGTTTTTTGATATAATATTTTGTTTTATTGATAAGTTGATCGCCAACCTTTCAGACCTCACGGACCACCGGTTGGCGACCACTGGAGGAGTTAATAGATTTGCCCAACATCACAACTAAATGGTAGCATTGGGATTAAATATGACTCTGCCTGACTCCACACCACATTGTCACATTTATTATTTTTATAATAGCAAGATTATTCTCTACACTATCCTTATACAATATATGCTTTATGATTTTTGCAATCTGACTTCTGCTCCCGCGTTTCTTTTTAAACTTCTTTCTTGAAGGTAACAAAGGATAGGGTTACACTAACTGCTATCATTTCTTCTGGCATATTATAGTTTTCAAAAATTCTGGGAATTATCATTTATGACTTCTTACTCATTCTTATAATTATCTGTATTTTGGGATTTCATAAGCCATATTTTCCTAGTTCATTTTTACTTTTTATGACTGAACTTTTTCTCTTCCTTTGCCTTCTCTTTATTTCCCCATCCTTTAAGTTGTCATTTGTTTCTCTATTCTGTAATCTCTCACCTGGACTTCCATTATTATATCCCCAGTGAGCTATTATGAGGGTTGAGCAACTAATAAATTTCTTTATTTTTTGAAAGGCCAAGGTTGATATTCTCTGGAGAATAAGTTCTATTTAGTCAGCTAAATGATAAATGAAATGAGAGACTGAAAATGAAAGAAATCTAATTTTTAAATATTTTTAGAGAACACATACCATTATTTATATCTAAAATATAACAGTGATAAATAATGTTCTGAATATTAATCACCATGGATAGTTAGGCAAAGAAAACATAATTTACTTAAACAGTATTAGGTAGCTTATAGAAGTGTTGGAATTAGGAAACCAACCTGGAATGTGGGCACGAAGCAATGTTAGGTAGGCAGATAAATAGCTCATTCAAGCTCAGAAGCAGAGCAGTAAGGAACCTCCATCATAGCCAATGGGCAAAAGACAAAAGCTTAATCAACCACTGCTCCTGACACTGGGACCTAGTGTACAATTGGCATACCATATCATGGTGTAATGGGGATTTTCAAAAAGGAAGTAAAGATTTTAAAATGTGTTGCCATGGAGAGGTGAATGGAGGTGAGGAAAAGAATAAAAGAGCTATGAAAATAAATTCATTCTTGTATAAAGTTTTATATTATTTCTAGATTGGATAAATGATTAAAAAACACAGCTTAATTAAGCAAAATATCTGAGAAATTAAAGGAGTTCCATAGAATAAATGAAAAAACAATTTTGAAAAAGTGGTAACGGGAGATTGATATTGAACATGGGGAGGTTACAGTGAGGAAATGTTCATTTTTATTATACAACTTTATAGACATGTACAAGTATTTCCTAAATTAAAATAAGCAAATTAAAATAAAATCTGTAACCTATAATCTCCTAATTAACTTTTTCATTTTCTACTGAACAGATGTACTTTCTGTAGTTGCCACATCTTCTTTTGTAAATGAGACAACTATTCAGTTGATCACCTCATTCCCTATTAATTTCACAGAAAGCCCTTGTCAGTACTATTTTATAGTTTTATTGTCAATAAATTCTATATATTTTTTTCAAATTCTTGTAACTAAAATTTTCTTAATTTTCCTAATTTAATTGTTTTGTTTCTTCTCAAAGATTTTTTTCATCTTTTTTTTTTCTTTATTGATTAAGGTATTACATATGTGTCCTTTTTTTCATAAAGAATCTGCAAGGTATGAACTACAGTCTCATCAGAATCTAAGGGACAACATATTGATGAAAATGCTGCTGTCTCTTCCTCAAACAGGAATCTATTCAAGAGAAAACCACTTTTTGCCATTGGATTGGAGTGATCATATGATTTTTGTATGCATCTGAGCCTCTTGGATAAATTCTGAAAAATAAATCTCAAAACTTAGTAAATCATACTCTCACATTTATAGAAAAGTTGTAATTATACATTTACAAAATCAATAAACTTTTCTCTTCATTTTCATGTTAATAAATTATCATTTGAGAGAGCATTACATTCAGATTCTGGCATTCCAACTCCCAAATTATTCCCTGTGAGTTTTCAAAATATGTTTTCCATATAGGTAGAGTTGCGCTCAAGTTCAAATTGTTACCAAAACACTTGGCCTACAAAGTATATTGAGATGTTTAATTAGTAGTCAAAGAGGGATTTGGATAAAATGTAATATTGACTTCAACATTTGACAATGAATTTCTTGAATAGGATAGCATATCCATGTACGGGTCTAGCAGTCCATTTGAAAGATGTTTGGATGAATCCACACAGAATAGATTAGAATATCTGTATTTAAAAATCTTTCAAGGTGGAGATTGTGAATGACAGGCACACTTCATTGTCATTCTTCTCTGTGTTTTCTCTGTCTGGGAAGCTCTTCTTTCTGTCTGGCAAACTCTCATTCTTCAAAACAATTTGACTGTCATTTAATCTGTGTAGACTACCTATGAAAGATTTTTATGTCCTCTGGTTTTTTCTTTGCTTTTTAATTTATATCAACTTCTGAAATTTCACATTGTAGTATTAGATATATAGATAAACGATAGATTGATAGGAATTGAGATATGGTAGTGCTCCCTACAACTAGAATATGCTACCTGAAGTGCAGAAAGTGTGCTTTCCTTATTTATTACTAGTTCTTGATATAAAATATTTCATATAGCAAGTTTAATACTAAGCTATCAAATTAACTGAAATTAAAAAGAAATTGATTATGCTTGCATTAAGGTTCTGTCATATCATCAGAAAATTGTTTTAAGATATTATGTAATTAATATTAAATATATATTTATTTTAAAAATAATTATTTATTATTGAAAGTATTACATATATACATATATAAATATATTAATCTTAGTACATGTTACAAGTTATGAAAGTATTTTGAAATGACTTTGTCATGATTAAACAGCACACATATCATTTTGACAGATTTTTCTTTGTAATAAACACACAACTTTGGTCTGATTTATCACCATTTCCATATGAATTGTGAAAATACTTTTGTAATTCTTGATCTATTTCAAAGCATTTGGATATCCATTATCTTATTTGATTGAATTGGTTTGATATCTACTAGATTGTGTAACAGTTTGAGGAAAAATTATTTTCCTGATATATAAATCTAAAATCAAATAACTTTCTCAAACTTATAGAACAAATGAGTGGCAAAGTCACTCTATGCTCTCTATACTTTATTATTCTGCCTTTCTTTGATTTGCAATATGCCAAAATGACACTTGATTTCAATATAGTTTCTCAAAATGTTTTCCTCCCTTCTCAAATACTTCTATGGGAATAGTCAGTCCTTGGGCAAGAGGCAGAATTTAGCTAACAATAATACTCAATCCATTAGGAAATAATAAATCCCTTTTAAACCATAAACTCACTTCAATATTCTTACATTTCTTGAAAACAAGGAGCAATCTCACATTTGTTTTCTTAGTTATAAATGTGATGTTTGGTGCATATTAGTAACTGTCATATGTACTTTTTAAATAAATTAGTAATTTTGAATATTTCTAAAACTAAGGTCTAATTTGATGAAAATATTTTTTGTTTTTAAAGCTTTCCAAGTGATTTTAACATGTAGTGAAGGTTGCATTTGGTACAGATGACAGAATAAAATAGGGCAATGGTTCTCAACCTTGGTTACACATTAGAATTACCTCAATAAATTTAAATACTAATAAATCCCTATGGATAGACTCCAACCCAGACCAATTAGATAAAAATCCCTGGTATCTGACCTGAGCATACATAGTTTTAATGTTTCCCAGGTGAATCCAATGTACCTCTAAGTTTGTGAACCAATGCAATAAAGAAGATTACCTTTATTACTTTAATTGATTTACAACAATTTGAGAATTTCATAATAAATTATGTCATTTGGTGGATAAAAACTTATACATTTTATCAAAATAGCTATAAGTATGACATGGACAGACCCCTTTATACTTGCTCTTAACAAAATTTCAATTATTTTTTGCCTGTTGAAATGCACTCAGCAAATCATTGCCTAGATGTGTGTTCCCTTCAAGAGCTAGCTGATTCTCTGTCTTCCCATAGCCATAACACTTTACTGAGACACTGCTAATGCAGCAGTGCAGACTAATTAATTAGCTCAGTTGGACCCACGACACCACAAGCTGTCACTCCATTTACCTTCCGCACTGCTTATCCAGGCTGAGCAGTCATCCCATGTATACTGTGTCATATGCAGTGCTGGGGCTAATGCTCTAACGGTGTCCACATCTAGCATTCACCATGCTAAATTATGCTGCTATTCCACACTATCCTTCTTCTGCATCTCAAGGAGATCCATTTACTGAAACAGATACTTATGTGGAACACACCAATTATTTTTTATGAAGGACAAACTGGAAATCGGTCCCATAATTGCATACTACTCAACCAGTAAAGTCTATAAACAAAATCACTCCCTTTCACCTTTTACCTCCATTTATAATTTTGTCTGTTAACTGGAGGTCTTTTCTTATGCTCAGTTTTTCTTTTAATTCATTAATAGCAGGATCATTTCAATCTCAATATCTTAAAACCTTAGAAATTGCTTAGGATGTTTCCATACCTCATGCCTGCTTGCCTATACTGAGAGTTAATGTAGTAAAGTCATTACAGGGACCATGAACATCAGGCCCAAATTATGTTGCTAATTAGCATATTCAGATGCTGGTAAGAAAGTCAGTTTTTTTTTTTCTTTACTACTGCAATGACTGGAGGGAATTAGAGCAGTTATCCCCAATAAAACCACATCTTTCTTTTATTACTCTCATTCGCTATCAGTCTGTTTCCATTGGTTCTCTATGTTCTTATTTTATATATTGCGGAATACTTTTATCGGCTACATATAAACTATGCAATTTAAAGTTCTGACTTTTAAATAATCTGTGGTGAGGTATGTTGTTTCATTTCCAATTTCCTTCCCACACCACCCTGTGGTCATCATATATGCTCTGCATTTTAGAATATCCACCTTGTTCATTAAACTGTGATCATTCTTCTTGCCACATTCCCTCTCTGCCCCCTACTCCCACCCCAGTTCTATTTGTTACACTTTCTGAGGTTTTCCATGTCAAAACAAACATGGCTTCCCTAATTAAAATGTAAAGTCTCCCAAGTACTTGCAACTGCTGGAATAAAGGCTTCTTAGAAGATCTCTTTAGAGATCTCTCTTTTTTTCTTAACCAAAAAGCAAAACTACAAAAATACAACTCACTCATTTAAGGTGTTTCATTCTATTCACTACTTTGTTCATACTATTTGGAAATCTAATCAGGGGACTATGCTGAAGGTGGTTTTAAGGCAGTCTAAACAGATGAGTCAGTCACTGCTTCACCAGGTTCTTAGGATGGTGAGTCTTTTATGGGCCCTAAAAGTGGCTGTTGAGGGTATGGAGCAACCTTGGATTAATATTCATAACTTCTTTATGCCATTTTGGGATGAAGAGAAGATAAAGTTTTGCACAATATATGAATCCTAAGGGTCAATTCTGGGAGAGTATTACAGGTTTGATAACCACATCTTCCTCTGAAATCAAATTTTATCAAAATTATTCTGATTTGAATTCATCTTTTTAAGGTATTTTATAATTCACAAACATTTATTTCTAAACCTTCTTTTGCTGTGTGAATTTCTATTATTTCAACATTTAAATGTTTTAATATTTTATATTAAAATTTATGTTTATTATAATTGCTGTCAGCCAAGACAAAGTACTCAGCCATGACTATTTTTTATGATCATTGTTTGCAATTTATGAAAAAAAATATCTTGTAACCTTCTGAGAAGCAGATTAACTAAAACAGACCAATCTCCCCTACTGTGGGTTAAATCGTAACCGTAAAACAATGTGTTCATGTCCCAGCCCTAGAACCTGGGAATGTCACCTTGTTTGGATGAAAGATTCTCTGCAAATGTAGGTAAAATAGGGATATTGAGGTGAGTCCCCTCTAGATCAGGGGTGGGCAGCCTTTTTTCTGCCAAGGGCCATTTGGATATTTATAACATCATTTGGGCCACTCAAAATTATCAACTTAAAAATTAACTTACCTCATTTGGTCAAACATTTAATTAACTCAACCCTAATGCCTTGGCAGGACCAGACCAAATGGCTTAGTAGGCCTTACACAGCCTTAGGGCTAGATGTTCCCCATCCCTGCTCTAGATTATACAAATGGGCCCTAAGTTCAATGATAAGTATATTTATAAGACACACATAGAAGAGACACATGGGAAGAAGAAAAACATGAAGATGGCAGCAGAGATTAGAGTTATGTAGCCACAGCCAAGGAAGCCACTTAGAGGCTTGGTAGGATTCTTCCCTAGAGCCTACAGAGGCATTCTGGTCCTGCTGACACTTAGAATCCAAACTCTGGTTTCCAGAATTACGAGATAATATGTTTCTGTTATCTTAAGTATCATGTTCATGATAATTTATTATGGAAGCCCTAGGAAACATGTACTTTCCTATGTCTTAATAATTCTATATAGTAAATTCTATAATTACATATTATATACTTTATAATGATATAATTCTATATAGTCAATAACTATAGTTAAATATTAACAAAGTCATAAAGAAATGGGGAGGGAGCTTTCTGAATTAAGCATAGCCACCTCATCTGAGAGACCAGGATCAAATTCAGATTGACAGATGCTTTCATCAGGAACAGCACAAAGGCAAGAAACACTGTAGAATTAAGGGTGTGCAGCAATTTGACACTACTGCGTAGTAAAATGGAGGTGACAGCCCTAACTGGTTTGGTTCAGTAGCTAGAGCATTGGCCTGTGGACTGAAGGGTCCTGGATTCAATTCTGGTCAAGGGCACATGCCCGGATTGTGGGCTCAATCCCCAGTAGGAGGCAAGCAAGAGGCAGCTGATCAATGATTCTCGTCATCATTGATGTTTCTATCTCTATCTCCTTCTCCCTTCCTTTCTTAACTTAATAAAAATGTATTTTTTTAAAGAAGCATTTCTTTAAAAAAAAAACAAGGGTGGGGGGAGATGACAAGTGTCAGAGGCTACCAAAGTAACCCTGTGACAGATGTGGGGCTCTAATGCTGTGTAGAAATGCATGCACTCTATGAGTGAGGTTCCTGCTTCTCTACTAGGCATATGGAAACCCTTGGGAGTAAAACTATACATGTAAAAGGCATGGTCTGTCCTCCTGGAATATCATATTTACTTAAACATTTGAAGGAAATGAAATAATGCATTTAGTAAGTGAGTTGGAAGACACTTAATGCAAAATGATGTATACTCATGTAGGATATACAATTAACAATTTGTAAAATATATAACATGAAACTTCACAAGTGATATGCTTGCAAGTGAATGGAACTAAAAAGAGAGGGTATGAGTTAGACTGCAGATCCACATTAAAAATTTTTGCTTTCTTCTGCCATTAGTGAAAACTCTTTAATTTTTAATATGTTTTTTATTGATTTTTAGAGAGTAGAAGGGAGAGGGAAAAGGGAAAGAGATAGAAACATAGATTAGCTGCCTCTTGCATGCCCCTCTACTGGGGATTGAGCCCGCAACCTGGGCATGTGCCCTGACCAATAATAGAAATAGTGAACTCTTGGTGCATGGATTAAAGCTCAACCACTGAGTGTTAGTGGAAATTCTTTAGGGGAAAACATTAAAAGGCATAAGCTGAGGACAATCAACGTTAACAGCATTGACTATAATCTGTACCAATTATTGATCACTTACTACATGACATCCTATTCTGAAAGCTAAAATAATATTTCTAATTTATTTTACCAGGAGCTCATGGAATAGGCAGTATTTTGACTCACATTAAAGGTGAAAAAGTTAATATTTAGAGAGGTAAAGCCTCTGTGTAAAGGGACCACAATTGATCCCAGATATCGACTGACTTCAAGGTCGTGCTCCTAATTGCAAAGACACTAGAGAACTTCATTTTATAACTTAGTGCTGTAGTTCCACATTGATTTAGAAAATGATATGTTAGATGTCAGGGGATATGCCAAAAATTTGAAATTTATTGCTAGTAAAATCTTGTTTTAAATAAAATTTATTTTTCAATTATAATAGGGCATAGTCGTTCAACAAGTTAATATTTATTTTATAAAGAGATTGAATAAACTTGGTATTTTGAAAAATATATACAATGCTGACCTTTTCTTGAGATTTTCGGGTTTATGTAGGACAACCAGACTATAGTTTTGATGTAGAAAACAGCCAACAACCTTGTTTTATTCTGGAAATAATTTAAATGTTTTTGTTTCTTCTTTAGGCAGACTTAGAAAAGAGAACGTGAGACATAGATGAGGAGTAAACGTTGTCCATCTTTGGGCCTGTGGTGGCTTTGTTCCAATGGGACTCCAAGAACTGGAAAGGCCTGGGACCGTTTCACTGGGGAGTGTATGGGACAAGGGAAGCTCTCTTGGCTTCAGAGTTTCTAGGAGCCAGGATGTAAAAGACTGGCTCTTGCATAAAATATACACTGAGTGGCCAGATTATTATGATCTCTGAGCGCATAATAATCTGGCCACTCAGTGTAGGCCTGGTGCATGAATTCGTGCATGGGTGGAGTCCGGCAAGCCTGACCAGGGGGAGGGGACATGGGTGGTTGGCTGGCCTGCCTGCTGGTCGAACTCCTGGTCGAGGGGACAATTTGCATATTAGCCTTTTATTATATAGGATATACACTGAGTGGCCAGATTATTATGCGTTCAGAGATCATAATAATCTGGCCACTCAGTGTAGGTCACAAATAGCAATTATAACTGTTGAAAGTGTTGTCTTTCCCTTTTGAGACTCAGGTCTTTAGTGAAGCCCTGTTAACTTTTAGCAACCACTATCCATGAGATCACGAGAAAGAGGGAAAGCCTACACTCACCCTTGGAGGGAAATTATTCAGCTGCACCAATTTAAAAAGCAGCTACTTTCTCATTTATTGTTAAAATGACATCTTTATCTTGGGACAGATTCTGTTTATTTTCTTTAAGTATTGCTATCTGGCAAATTACTGATAGTTATTGTCATCAGAGAAAAGGTCAGTAAATTTAGAAATGCATAATTCATTATATATTCAATAACTCGTAAATTTTGCCATAAGATCATCAACTCACCACTGCACAGTACAGATAGTTCATTAGTACCGCCATTCTTTTATTTTAAAATGTCGTGATGAATATATTATGCTTTAAGGTCTTATATTATAAAATTAACTATGTTGTGAACTTGTATACCACTTGATGCACATCTGAGTCTTCATCCTATTTTCCCATCCAAACCTCCCCCACATTTATTTTCTCCTTTTTATAGAAATGATTTCTGAAATAATTGTATACATTTACTGTTTTCAAGCTTTCTTCCTTTGAATTCTCTTAACCCACTCAGTCAGGTTTTTTATCCCATGAAACCATTGAATAAGCTTTACTTAGGGTCTACAATGACCTTGAAATGGTTAAGCCCTGTGGTCATTTCTTACAACACATTTTACTTGATCTATCCTCAGCATTTTACACAATCAATTAATCTCTGCATCTTGAAATAGTTTTTTCATTTAGGTTCTGGGAGAATACACATTCTATACCTTTTCAGTCTACTCCCTAACGCACGCGCGCTCACACGTACACACACACTGGTACTTGTTTATCTCTCAATCCTCTGAATATTGGAATGTTCTGGTGCTATGTTCTTATACCATTTATTTTTTCTATTTATACTCAAGCTCTTGCTGAACATATCCAGGAACATGTCTTTAAATTACATTTTTACTTATAACTACTCAATGTGTCACTTTAGCCCAGAACTACTCTCTCCCAAAGTCTATCCATCTATCACCTGTCTATCATCTATTGTCTACCTATCATCTATCTATCTATCTATCTATCTATCTATCTATCTATCTATCTATCTATCTATCTATCATCATCATCTATATCTATATCTATCATCTATCTATCTAATATATATATATGTATGTAATTATACAATTATGAGCTCTCACACACAATTAGCTATTTATACCTCCACTTCAATCCCTAACAGAAATCCTCAATTTAACATGTTCAAAGTGAACTTCTGCTCTTCTCTTACATTCCAAACCAGTACCTTCTTAGGTCTTAGACATTTCGGTTTATAGCAATGAGATTCCTCCAGTTAGGCCAAAAATTTTGTCATCTTTTACACCTCTCTTTCTTTTTTCTTCAGATTCTATACCAGTTTATTCCAACAAATCCTGTCATCTCTACCTTCAAAATACACCCAAGTTTAAAGGGTATACAGTTTCAGTTTATAAGATGAAAATACTTTTGGAAATTGTTTGTACAATAATTTGAGTTAATTAACACTATATAATTTTACACTTAAAAATGGTTGAAATGGTAAATTTTGTTATGTGTCTTTCCCCTGTTAAAAAAGTAAGTCCGAAAAAATATGTCCAGAATTTGACTAATCCAAACTACTTCCACTCTCAATAAACTAATGCAGGCCACCATCACAAAAGCCATCAAATAGGTGTTTCTGATTCTGTCCCCTTCACCTGGCAAGTCTCTTTATACAACAGCCAACATGATCTTATTAAAATATAAGTGAGATCATGCCTTTTATCTACCAGTCTCCCCTCTTACTTAGGTTAAAGTCAATGGTATGACCTATAAAATTCTAAGTGGTCTGTCCTTATTACTTCCCTTATCTCATCTTCTGTGACCCATCATTTTACTCCTTCTGCTTCAGCCACACTGGCCTTTATGTAGTTTATCGACATTCCCACTTAAGGTTTTTTTTTTTTTTTTTTCTTGCTTTTCCTTCTACCTGATTATCTATAAGGCTACCTCCCTCATTTCCTAACATCTTCACTTAAGTCACCTCAGTGAGTTAAGTTTGAACTTACACTTCTGCAGATGACTGGCATTTTATTTCTTGTTTTCTCCTTTTCATATCTTCTTAGCTCTTATATAAGTCCCAATGGACCCACTGTTGTAATAGTAATAAAGACAGAAGAAAAACTAAAACCCAGAGGTTTGCAGTCTTATAATTCAATGAAGTTTTGTTTTTTTTTCCCAATGCATATCAGAGACTAATGTGAGTCAATAGTGTGGGACCCTTCCAATTTTGTTCTTGTGTGTATTCATTCAGGTAACAGGGAAGGAGAATGTGGCAGATAGCATTTTCAAAGAATAGCCACAATAATTTCCTCATCCCATATCATATAACACTTACTGAAAACTGATATTGACCTGTCTCCAGGTGGATCTATGTTCTCTTCCTTTTTGTTCAGGTGTGCTTGTAAATATGAAATAAGTGACACAATGTTATTTATTAAGTTAGGTCTGGTTCACTTGGGATGCTCCAATATCTGTGCTGTAAGGAAGCCCAGGCCCCATGAAGAAATAATGTGTTGATCTTCTGTACAAAATCCCAGATGAGTTCCCAAATTACAGCTGGTATTACCCAAACAAGTGAAGGAGTCTTCACAAGATTATGTCCCAGCCATAGAATCATCCCCAGCCATCTAGTATTGCCACCTGAAGGCACAGATATAGCAAAGCACAGACAAACCATCCCTGATATTCCTTGTTCACATTTCTAATCTTTAGACTTCATGAATGGAATAAAATTGTTCCATACCATTAAATGTGGAAGTGATTTGTTGTGTAGCAATAGATAAATATAACAGAGCTAGACTCTAAAGAAGGCATGTTTCCTTTTAACCATTTTGGCTGAAACTACATCATTGCTATCATCATTTCTTTGATTAAAATTCAGCCATTTAGCTCTATTTAACTGCAAGGGCTCCAGCCATGTTGGGAGTATGGAAAATGTAGTCTCATGGGGTGGCGAAAAATGTGAAGACGTTGTTATGTGTGCACTGTCAGCCTCTGCCAGAGCCCTTCTCTATTTACCATACTGTATGTTATTTATCTCTATTGTTACTGCTAAACTAGAACATAAGCTGCTCAGAGACATTGTTTTTTTTTTCTGATTTGCTCACATTTTTCTGGCACATAATGAGTGCATTTTAAATGATTGTTAAATTGAAGAAAATTTATGATGCAAAACTTGATTTTGAATGATAGAGTGAGTAGATTTCTGATTGATACATTCCCTGTATATTTGCCCCAGAGTCCCCTTCATTCCCCAATCAAGGTAACCACTAACATTACTTAGATTTACATAGTTGTTAGTTATAATATTACTTTTATTTAAAATGAATTATCCTAAGAACATTTAGTTCTGGTATATCTTTCCTTCAGTGGCTAGACAAGAATATATATCTACATGTGTTTCATTGATAAAAAAATAATGTAGCAGCTATCATAAGCTATGTTTTATAAACTTATAGTTAATCTTTCATAACTCAGACATTTTCTGAAATTTGTTTTCTCAGAAATTAAGTAATATTTTCCATGGTTATTTCAACAGCATTTGCTGATTAAAAAAAAAAAGTGTATTTGTCATATGTCTTTCTAGGTACTGAGTTTTTAAATATCTCCATGATGTGATTAACTAATATCTCAAGGCACAACATGCAACTTTAGAACATTTTACTATTATCAAAGGTAACTTTTAAATTAATATAGTGGGCATAAATCTATTTTTAAAGCCTTAAGCATTTTATATGTATTTTAATTAATCTTTTTTGCAATATATTGTGATTGTTTTTTAATTTGCATGGTAACAAAGACAAATAGTTTTGAGTTCTTTTATTCTTATCTTCTTTGCTAGCAGTTGTGTTAATTTAATCTTTAATACACAGTTCTTAGTAAGAACAGTTTCAAGTTACTGATTTACATTGTGAAGGGTATTTTAGTTAAAGCTTTATTTAATCCATTAATATTTTTAAGCATGCACCATTAAAGTATAAAATATTTGTCCCTTGTGTTTGTAAGCATGACACCCCTATTTTCTTGCTGATTAGCATTTAGGGACCACTTTCAACTCCTAGAGGCCAACCATAATAATTTTCCCTTGGCACCCCCTTATGTGCTGTCACATCTTGATTCTCTTTTTCAACAACGGACCAGGCTGTTTTAAGGGCTCGCCTTATTAGGTCGGGCCTACCTGGATAATCTCTCCCCTTTTTGATTAACTGAAGTCAAATGATAGTAGCCTAAGCACATGAGTGATATCCTATTCTATGCAGAGGCCTTTCCCGCATTCAAAAGCCGGAATTATCCAAAGCAGATACAGCAGAAGACAGCAATCTTGGGGTCAGTCTTGGACTTCTGTCTACCAAGATGCAAAAAAAAAAAAAAAAAAAAAAAAAATGGGTGGCTGTGACCTGTGACTGAGAAAAGGTGCTAGTACCAATCCTTATTAGTTATAGGTAAAACTTCCCTTACTACTTAAATAAAAGCAACACAAACAGAAGCTCCAATACTTTGTTCCTATATAAAATTTATCATAATATCTTATATCATAGCATATACTCACTTTATTTTTGACTCCAAACATATAAGATATATGCACATAAAAAACTGAGAATTGTGTTGGTGATGTAGATTTCAGGGTCTCATTGCCTGTAAATATAAGCTTGTTAGATGGGTCTAGCATGTTGTGCCTGAACAGTGCCTAGGATATAGTAAGCACTCAATAGAAAATTATTGACTCAATAACTGAAATCTGTGACACTTCTGATTGTCATAAGGAATAGAGGTGGCTATGAGAAGAAGCTTACCTTAAGAAAAAAAAAAAAAAAGAAAAGAAAAGAAAGGAAGTAGTGGCTATAAGCTTAGGACCAAAGCAAGGGCTTGTCTGTTAAAAGAAACTCACCAATAGAGCACATCACTCACAGCTCCATTAGATATGCCTCCCTTCCATTCCTCTCATCCTCTACTTTTTTGAGGGTGGAGTGGGGACAGGTATGAGTTGAATGAACAAGAAAAAGCTGTGTGATTTAGAATCTCTGTGAGACACAAAGAACAGAGGACAAGACTATTTTGTGGTCAATACAATTTTTGAAGCATCTGCTATGTGGTGAAATGACTGTTGGGGGAAAAATTAAACAATGGAAGCAGCTGAATCACAAAGGATCACACAAAAGTAGTATAAGACAAAACTCAGGAACCAAGCAGCCCAAAGCAGAGAAAGGTGGAGGCATGGCCCATCACAGGACTAGCTTCTGAAACTAGAGAAAAGGGCGATCGAGGGACTCTTTGTCTAATGACTTTTAGGAAATGTTAGGAGAGAATTGGGATGGTCAGGTCCCTGGTCCTGAGTTTATACAGAAACTATCCCTAAGAGAAAACTGTTGCTATGAATCATTGTGCTCTCCTTCTCAAACTCCTGGCTGCTGAAGCTTGGAGATTCAGCTAGAAAGATAAATAACTGCCAGTATAAAAGAGAGCTACGCTAGTCAACCTCTGAGCATGACTTAAAGCCTCCTGTACCTTTCAGGCTATAATCTTTTTGTTTTATTAGAATAAAAACTGAAAGGGAAGATGTGTTTCATTGGGGTTATATCCTTCACAGGCCAAGGACTACTTATCTTCTGATGCAGATACAACTGATGATTTTGAAGCTTGATCTATATGTATATTCATTCACACATAACTTCATCTAACTTTCCCTAACCAAAGCTCTTACAATATTGTATTTGCCATCTATCTCCTATGAAATTGCATAGAAACAGACAATTTTTAAATAAAAAACACCATTTTGCCCATTATCTTTGCTTTATTCTCATATTCAATGTGTTTTCTACTCACTTTTTTCTTCCAGATACACATAGATGCATACATATTCTTGATTTTTAAGTGATTAGACTCAAAATTTTGGTCTTGCTACTACTTCCAATTTTGTATTACCACATTCCTATTGTATAGTCTAAACATTTCTTACCAAGCACTATAGGAACCTACATGTAAGTTCAAAATTTTTCATGTCATAACATAGACATCTTTGTTATAGAGTCCATGATAATCTCTCACGTATGAAATGTACAGATACATGGACAAATGTACTATTAAAAACAAGGAAGTTAACATGGTTTCAATGAAATACTAAAAGTGGAACAAAAGACTAAATGTAGACTGACCATGGGGAACATTAAATGACAGAAATACCCACGCAATGAGAGTTTGTTTTATTGAGGGCACAATTTTTGTTGTTGTTGTTGTTAATCCTCACCTGAGAATATTTTTCCATTGATTTTTTAGGGAGAGTGGAAGAGAGAGGGAAAGACAGAGAGAAACATTGATGTGAGAAAAACACATTGACTGATTGCCCAGACCAGGACGTGGGCTGGGGAGAAGCCTGCAACCCAAGTACATGCCCTTGACTGGAATCCTTTGGTCTGCAGGCCGAAACTGTATCCACTGAGCCAAACCAACTGGGGCACCAACACAATTTTTAAAGAACACCTTCAAACTCTTAACCTACTTGGGGACATATTTTAATTTTAAGTCTCAAGAGGAATTGTGAATAGTGTTTAGCTATGTATTTATATATTTTGCTACTCTAAAAAATATTAAACTCTGTTATATTAAAGAGAAAAAAATCTAAGTAATAGTGCAAATTATTTTTCTGATTTATAATTCTTGTGGCCACTTCTGTATCCTTGAAATCTGTGACACTTCTGATTGTCTTTTAATTATCTTTCCTTCCTCCCTACCTATACTAGTAAATATATTTCCATGTTTCTAAAAGGCCATTTGTTCTCTGATATAAACTACCTGCTTTTAAGTCCTACACATGTAAGAAAGCTGGATAAAGTAAAGAGCAAGTTTATCTACACAGTTATTAATTACAAGTGGATAAAACAAACTTGAAAATGTTTCTTTCATTTTGTGAATTCGGCAGAATCACAATTCATCTGGGTATATATTATTTATTACTTCCTGATAGCACAGCAGAATCGGTGGCATTTATTACCACTCAGAACACGATTTATAGAAGGCGTTGATGAACTATAGTGTATGTAGAATGCCAAATTCCAAATTTCCAATTTATTGGGTTACACAATATAGCACTTAAATGAAAAGGTTCCTAGTTGCCTGGGGAAAATGTGAGGCCACCAAGAAACTAATGGAACTGCCCTCTATCCTCTCATTGTAGTTCAAGGCCCTAGACCCTTGGGAAAAATTTACTAAAATGTTCCTTAAAAGCAAAGATCAGAGGTTCTTATAGACACTTCTAATTTAGAGGTTACCTCTACTGAAATATGTCTTTGTTAGATAACCTCAGTTTAGGGTCTTTGTAACACAGAGTGTCAGGCAGTGAGCTGGTTGATTCTGTTGAATGGAATCAGGATTCTGGGTTCAAATGCTGCTTTATGATTTGCTGAACATCATTTTGTCTTGCTGTGCTGATTTTGTCAACTATTAAACTGAGGTAATAGTAACTACTTATAGAATTATTTGGAAGATTAATAAATAATACATGTAAACTTCTTTGATCAGTATCTGCTGCAGAGTATATGTTCAATAAATATTAACTGTTATTATGTTTAGCAAAAAACCTAGTTTAATTCATTTTGAATTGCTTACATCTTTGACCCCAAGCAAATGCCTCATTTTCCCATAATCCTAAAGTCAACACAACACCAAATGCATTACCTTAGGTCCTTATATTGGCCTGAAATATTCCTTTTCTTTCCCTTCACCTTGAGATTTTTAAGACTGCCGATTCTATTAAAGCCTAGCCATATTGTTTCCATGAAAACTGTCCCTCATTACCTCTAGTGTATTGAGATTGTTTTTCTGAATTTTACTGTAAGAATTAAAAAGGTGGCCTCGATTAATGAGAAGAACAAGGGCTTTGAAATAAGACTAGCTTACGTTTAAAATTTGACTCGGGAAGTTATCAACACTGTGACCCTGGGGAATTGCTCAACTTTCAGTCTCAATTTCCACGTCTAATAAAAGCACTTCATTTGAATTAAATGAGAAAAAATACCTGGGAGAATGATTGATACATATTAGATGCTCAGTAAATAGTTTTCTTTCTAGGTTAGCATTTTTCCCTAAAGTCAAAGACTCTTTTCAGTCTGTATAGTATAAAAGCTTTCCCAACTAAGGCATAAATCTTATATTGAATAACCTTTTACCTGCTCCTTGAAGATCTCAATATATTTCCTTTTATAACATAGGCCTTGATTTCCTTAATATTGTTGCACATTTTTTTCATGGCTCCTGGCTACCACTTTACCTTTGATTTTAAACTTTTCTTTCATATTCCATATCAAGCTCACAAATAACTTATCTAATATCCTCTATGTAGATTTCATCTTCTCACATGACATCAGAATCCAAGATTTTGCAGATGATTCCGTAATCTGGACCATTAATATAGAACCTCTGTGGAGATTCTGACATCCAAAGTAATATCTCTGCTATCATATTTTCAGCCATGTCGATTTCCTAACTTCCCTATAATGGTAAAATAAAAAATTTGGGGTATTTTAAAAGCCTTTTGTATGTTATGTTTTGTTTCAGAATATCATTTTTTATGTTATTTTTTATTCCATATAATTCTTAATCCATAAATTTACTCTTCAACATCATCAACCACCCCCTCCCTTTTGCCTTGACACCGTACTAACCTATTTTCTGCTGCTCAGTCATTTTAGACATATACCCTCTCCTCAATCGTCAAACACCTCTCTATGTAATAAACACAAATATGTGATGGTTTTCACCAATGGAACAACATTCCTCCTTTTCTCTTTCACCCAGATATTTCAGGAAAGTTATCATTAATTTCTGTGCTTTTATTGAGAATTCGGTCTTAACTATATTTTTTATTAATAGAGTTTAATAGGTGTTGAAATCAAACAGACCTAAATCTAAATATCTGCCCTATTGCTTTCAAGTTTTAAAACTTAAAGTTTCTTCACCTTTTGAACATTAGTTTCTTCACCTATAAAACAGAGATGCTACACTCTATATCAGCATGCAAGGACACATAGAAAGTGATGAGTACTAGATGCTCACCTGTTCTTTAGCATCTTTCCTTCCCACTACTAAAGCCACTGAATTATTTGGTAATGTGCCTGAACTGTAATGTAGTGTTGAGTAAATTTTCAGAGCAGAAATAAATTATAAACACACTATAAATATGATACATGCCACTATAAATATTGTAAATAATGTTAATATTAATTTAGTATTTTAAATATATAGCACTAATTCAGATAACTCAATCTTATGATAATTTTACATTTTTATTATTTTCTTTAAAAAATACTAAAATTTTCAGTGATATTTTAATTTTTCATAAGCAAGCAAAGGTATTACTGGATTTATATTAAAATAACAATGGGATTGGCTTAGGAATACTTTCAAGTGGATATTCTTAATTACTTTCTGCAAATTACCATATTTTAACTGAATTAGTAATACTAGAAAATTGCTTCGTCCTATTCATTTTTGTACTAGTTGATACAAGAAAGCCTGCTTATAACAAATTTACAACAAATTAACTTTGTCTCTCATTCAAATGGATAATTTTTCTCAGGTATTAGGATGATTTTTCAGGACTATATTCATTACAAAATTTAATATTATAAAAGATAGAAAAGTAAAAACAGCCTTAATGATACAGAAAAATTGGACTGGAACACTCAATGTTCCCTTGGGCAGGATGGTTCCCAGGTTCTTTGTCCAGTGGAGTCAAAAAATGAAACCATGGACAAAATGTGGTATAGCAAAAGGTGGAAATTTATTGAGAAATGAGCACAGACTCCCATGTGGGGAAGGGGAAAGTGTCCCACTGAGTCCCTTTGTTACAGAATACCAAAGAAATACCAAGCACGCTTCCTAGGGAAAGGGAGGGACCCCGTTTATTAACACTAGTGGACTCCGGGAATAATTTCCAAATCAGAGTGAAGAAACATGCAGAGAGCCTGTCTGTATATATCCCGCTGGGGTCTTTGTCCTGCAGATATGCCCCCCCCCCCTTCGTGGCCCTGCAGGAAGGCCCCCAGGTGTCAGGCCACACCCAATGGTCCATCCTGGCACCAGCATAACAACCCTCCCCCCTCACCCAGGGCAGTGCATTGTTCAGTTTCATGGTCTCTGCATTTAGATAACAAATTCTGCAAGACCAGTTTCCTCCTCATTCCTCCCTCCCCCTGCCTTATCCCACAAGCTTCTTTTAGCCTCGTGGAGCAACGAATCCACAGGGGGTGTTTCTGGTATCCAGGTGTTCAGTCCTGCAACCTTGAGAGCAGTGAGGGTGGTCAGGATGACGGTATGTGGTCCCCTCCAGGTAGGAGTCAGTCTCTGGGTGGTCTTTACCCAAACAGAGTCACCAGGTTGGAAGGGATGGTCCGGACCAGAAGCTGGCACAAGCAGAACATCTCGGACGTGCTTCTGGACTGCCCCCTGGGTAGACTGTAAAGCCTGTAAGAACCCGAGTAAAAATTAGTCATGGATTTCAGCCTTTGCCCACCAGAATCTGTAGAGGCCCCACTGGTTTCCAGGGCAGCCTTCCGGGCTGCTTTGTCAGAGGCCCGGTTCCCTCTTGCCTCTGTGGAGTCCCCATACCCTGCAACAGCACTCCGCACGTGAACTGTTGCAATCGCATACCTGCCATCAGCACAAATTGTCACTGATTCTTCTCTTGCCCACCAGAGAGCCTGAATAAGGGCAATCAACTCGGCCTGCTGTGCCGAAGTCCTGTGGGCAAGTGCCTGAGATCAGATGGTTTGGTCCAAAGCAACCACCACCACCCCCGCATACCTGATTCCTCCCTGGACAGAACTGCTCCCGTCCAAGAATAGTACCTCATCCGGCGATGCCAGTGGGGTGTCAATGAGGCCCAGGTGGGCTGTCTTTACAAAGTCGTCGACCTCTAAACAGTCATGTAGAGGTTCCTCAGGGTCATCATCAGGAAGGAGGCTGGTAGCAGAAGAGCCTGAAACTGGATGACTCGAGCATTTGACATCCAGTGCTCCGGTGTGCTCCGGAGCAAAGCCTCAACCGCATAGCTGTGGCCGCTACCGCCCGGAGGCAAGCAGGCTAACCGGATGCAACAGGGTCGAGTCTCTTGGACAAGTAGGCTACTGGTCTTTTCCAAGGCCCAAGACTCTGGGCGAGGACCCGTTTGGCTATGCCCCTTGTCTCACATACATATCTGGTAGTGCCAGTTGGCCCATCATCCTTGCTCTGCTCATGTCTGTCTCACTGCCTAATATATTACCTCAAGGATCCTGGCTGTGAACTCCTTCAGGGAAAATGGGTGTTGAAATTCTCTTCTGTAATTACTTCCATGCTGAGATGGGTCAGAAGTTTCTCTCAGAGCCAAGAGATCCTTGCTGTCTATCAGAGGGACGATGAGGCCTGGGCACAGAAGGAGGTGGGCTTTTGACCCTACAGAGACAAACTGCAGCAATTAGAATAGTAAGAGTCACAATATCCTTGTCTCTCTGGAGCCATGTCCATGAAGACACAGGCATCTTCTAAGTCTATTATACAGTTTTCTGCAGGCCACTGTCAGGGCTATGCGTGGCGGCTGGTTCCTCTTTCCAGCCACAAATACACTCTGTCCAATTCCCCAAAATGTATTCTGGCACGGGAGAAAGTTGCTTCTCTGTACACAGGTAGCTTAACCCCTATACACTGGGCTTGGACCTCTGCCTAGTAAACTGCAGTCTACAAGTTCAATATGCAGCCTCCGGTCCTCCCAACACAACGGGATCTCGGCCAGTCCCTCAGTCAGACTTCTCCTCTCTTGGAGAATCTCAAAGTCCTGAAGGCTCCCTCCCAGGTCCTGGGAGAGTGCCTTTCCTTTGCCTTTTGCTAACCCTGTTTAGTAGTTACAGGGTCCTGCCATAAGCTGCCAGTCCAAAACAGCCAGAGTTGCAATTAGAATCAGCCCTGCATGTTACAAAGTGCTCCTGTGGCAGTGGATTGGGTACCAGGCCCCTGCCTTCGTACCTGTCCCCTGTGGCGGAGCAGCGATCAGGCCTCTCCCAAGGGAGTGCACTGGAAGGGGATATCAGCCCCTCCTCTGCTAGCAGCAACAGGTACCGAACCCTTTCAGTACGTTTGACCAGCTCCATTCCCGGCCACTTTCAAAGATTCCAGGGCCCGTTGTCTTCTTTTAACCAGCAAGCCAAATGACACTGGCCTGTATTATTTCCTATTGTTAAGTTAGAGGAAGACAATTCCTACAGAGGGGAGAAATAGAAACTTTCAGAGAAAACTACAGGCCATCACTGTAGTAGCCCTCCATCCCGGAGGCTGGGGTCCAACCAGTGGAGGAAAATGACTCTTAGTTGGCCTGGAAAAGAAGGCAGAGGATGACAAGGCTGCAGGGAAATTTTACTAAAAGCCTGGAGGGTCTCCTGAAAGAAAAGATCCTTAATTCAGCACAGGCAGGGGGCAAAGCCCGTAACCACCCTGTGGAGCTGTGAGCCCTGCCCCTGAGAGTCCCAGTCAGACTCTCAGAAAAGCCACAAATACCTTTAAATATACCCCAAATTCCAAAATCTCAACCTAACACAGCAAAATCACAGAGCAAACCAAAGTCCCTAGTACACAAACATAGACAGAAATTTTTACTAAGTGGGCTGATTCCTCCCGTGATAGAGAGCAAACGTCTCTGAGAAAACTAACTCAACAGCGCTACTTGAGACTTTTGCAGACAGACCATCATGGGTTCAGCCTTCAGCAAATCAAACGTTTTAACCAGATGAGCAAACAGAAAATCAAAGTAGCTTTCGCTTTCACACAGACCAGTTAATCAGCAAATTATGCCAAGACTGACAAATATCTGTACTCACACTCTCTCAGACTAGCCCAGACTGGAGCTGAGCAGATAATGCCCACTCCCCAGATGGGCATGGGGGCACTCCCGGCACCCACGCCCCAGACCAGAATTCTCGACCTACATCTCGGAGAGAATCTACCGGAGGAGTTAAGGCTGCATCCAGCCCCCCTTCTCGGTAGCAAATTGGCTAGTCCCACCCACATACAAACAGCAGAGTGAACCCATAATTCCTTAATCAAATCTGAATTCACTCACCTCCGGTGTCCTGATTCCTAATTTACCTGACGAAGTCCTATGACTTCCGGGGAAGTGATCAAGCTCCCCCTTCCACTTACTTGGAGTGGGCCTGACTGACTGGGACCCTACCTTACAGATTCTGTGGACAGGTCCAGAGGTGTCTGTCCACTTTCTCCAGATGCTGGCTGGGTCCTGGGCTAAGGTCTGGGAGCTCCTGGAGCTCCCCCCCCCCCCCCCGCCTCCCCCTACCCCTTACCCCCGCCCCGTTCAATTCTGCTAAAATCAGCAGTGAACATCTCCAAGAGGCCTATCCCGCACCCCTGGGCCCCAAACCCTGTCCACTTACCGGAGCACGCTTCCTAGGGAAAGGGAGGGAACCCGTTTATTAACACTAGTGGACTCCGGGAATAATTTCCAAATCAGAGTGAAGAAACATGCAGAGAGCCTGTCTACATATATCCAGCTGGGGTCTTTGTCCTGCAGATATGCCCCCTGCCCCTTTCGTGGCCCAGCAGGAAGGCCTCCAGGTGTCAGGCCACATCCAATGGTCCATCCTGGCACCAGCATAACAACCCTCCCCGCCCCTCCCACCCCCAGGGCAGTGCATTGTTCACAGTTCCAAGGCCTCTGCATCTAGATAACAAGTTCTGTAAGACCAGTTTCCTCCTCACCTTTTCCTTCTGCTTATAAAGGCTGCAGATCTTTGTGCCTTGCTATCCCCTCTGATTGGTCACTATCCCCCATTAGACTGGTTACAATAGCAACTCCAGAGCTCAAACCTCATGTGAATTACTTACCTGAGGTTCCCTCCTTCTTCTCCCTTATTATTTCTCTATTCCCTCTGGGCTTTCTTCTCCCCTCTCTGAATAAGGGATTCCTTCCTTTTATTCTGTAAATGTATACTTTCTGCAGCTCTCAGCTCCCTTATCTTATGGAAATGTACCTTCTGCTACTCCCAGCAACCTTATCTTATGAAAATGTACCTTTTGCAACTCTGAAGCCCTGTGCTTTTTTCCATGGATCCCTTAATTCCTAAAATTTCCTAAACCTGCCTATTTCACTCCTAAAAACTTCTTTCATTAATAATCCCAATCACATTCCCAGATAAAATGTAAATCAACCCATCTTTCTCTGTCTTTGTCTCTCTCTCTCTCTCTCTCTCTCTCTCTCTCTCTCTCTCTCTCTCTCTCTTACTCACACACACACACACACACACACACACACACACACACACACACTTCTCATAAGCTTCATAACAGTTAGGTCATAAACAACTATATCAAATTTTCAAGAAACAACTAACTTTCTGACTTAATGTACCTTTCAGGAAATAGTGTATAACAGGAATTTCTGCCTGAGAAGAAAATCCCATCACTGAAATATGAGAAAGGCAGATCTGAAGCACTCCTACCATCTCAAGGGAAAAATAAATGAAAGCTCTACCTTTAATATGTTAGGAATCAGGGATAATTTGACTAGCTACCCCAATTTTTATGGAATTAAGTATGGCACAGAATCATTCAACATTGCATTTAGCCCAATAAGTCAAGAATGCTTGAATCCTGCCTTACTTTATCAAGTAGGATTATTGTTATAACCAATATAAACCGACACTTTTTAATTAAGTGCAAGAGAAAAATTAATTTCTTGAAGGGATAAAAGTGGCTGACATAGTAAAAAGGTAGAGCCTAAAAGGCAGACATGAGAAGGATAAGAAACAAGGCAACATTGGTGATCTTAACAGAAGGAACTCATTAATACATATTCACAATTGTAAACCCACCCTGTATATCTCTAGACCTAAGGCCTTGCCATCAGGATGATTTATCTTCTTGCATTCTTGAGTGGCTTCATTTAAAATGCAAATTTCCTTGGATAGAAAGATTTAACTTGTTTGGATTATGTCTGCTTCCCCAGATTGTGGTCCTGCTTTTACTCACTTCCCTTGCCTTGAACACACAAAATGTTTGACTTCTGGCAATTTTCTAGTGAGAGTTTAGGAAGAAGGAAGTGACTTTACTTGGCCATGTTCCTAGTTAGATTTTTAACCCAGTGGATTTGAGAGTATGGAAATCAATTAAAAGTAAAGACTATTTTGATTTCTCAACTACATCCTCAGGTAAACCTGAAAACAAATTCCACAAAAACATTGCTCAGGAACAAGTAACATGATAACTGTATTGTAATTATACATAATTGTGATTTTTATTTAAATTGATACCCCTTCTTCCTTATCTGTTTTATCTTCCCTTAGATAAACAAGTTTCTAAGGCCTCTGGTCTATCCTTTTGCACTTTTGACTATTCTCATGCAAATTCCTAATATCCTAAGGATAGCTTTCTCCCTTCCTTACTTCTCTGCTTCTTTGCTTCCTTCCTTTCTATCTTTCTGAAAATATTTATTTTTAGAAATTAATAGCCCCTTATATTAATTGGCTTTTATAGAAAACATACCATTTCACCAATATACTTTTCTAACATGAATTGCATAGAAATATGACTCCAGGACAATTAATATAGAAGTGACTTATTGCCTTTAAGAACTGCATAGTGTATTATAAATTTGCTTGAATTTATCTAACAACTTATTACTGAGGACTATGTTAATTCTTTCTATTAGTTTAGATCTTATTTTATACCCTGTAATAATATCATATCCTTTTCATCATATAAGTCCTATTGCTTTCTTGTTAAATGACTTATATGTGTTTTATAGCTTTTGGCACTAGTGTGAGTGTAATATTTATTCATTTTCATGTCTCATTGATAATGATGCCTATGGAAAAATTTTCTTATATTCTGTTACCTTACCAAATTAATTTATTAATAATAGAGTGTTTTATTATGTTCATAACCATGCTATTTCTAAATAAAGGTAATTATAACTCCTCTTTTATGAATATTTGTCAATTATTTTATTTTTCTTTCTAATTTATGACCTACAAAGATCCAAGCCATGTTGAAATACAATGGTAATAAGAAATATCCTCTCTTACTCCTAAAATTTAACATAATACTTTTAAGAAAATTCACTGTTCTAAATTGTCTTTTATTAAATATTTAACCGTATTTAAATTGCTTGCTTCAAACCTATTTTACTTAAATATTTATTTATAAGTAGGAGAAAATGAAGTACATTTATAATATAAAATTGTATGTTGTTATAAAAAAGAAGTTACAACTATAAAATTTTAACAATGCTAAATTTTACCAGGTGATTTTTTTTCAGCATGTATTATGAAAGTAAATACCATCTATCCTTTTTGTTAGTACAATGCATTACATTAATATATTACTTGATGCTGAACTATTTTTCATTCCTGAAATAAATGCTATTTTATTAACTGACCTAGACAATTCATAATATCCATCATCAATAGTCATTATAAATTAATATCTAAAAAGTATTTATATATTATCATACAACCATTATTACTTAAACATGACAAGTACTTTATTTAAACATTATGTGTTTGCATATTTGGTATTATTTAATGAATATCAAATGGATAATACTTTCATGGTACACATATATTACTTTGTACATTTACTATATTTTTATTCAGAATTTATCTAGATCTGGATAATAAAACAGAATATATATTTGTTGATCACTAAATAAGGTCACATGTATAAAGCACTTAGAACAATGCTTGGGCATAGTAAACAGTAAAACATTTTTGCTTGTTCATTTGTTTTTCCATCAATGTTCAGCTGTTTTGGTGGTGGCTAGGCATTGTAAATTGGAATTTAGAATGAATAGAAGTTTCCCAAGTGAGTAAGACTGAGGAAGGATGGGAAAATGTGAGTATTTGCAGTAAAGTGACTATAATTTTCTTTATGGAATCTAATTGCATGAGTAGAATCCTGAGAATGGGAAATGGATGATGGACACTGAATATGTTTTATGATCAAAGGATTTGAGGACCTTAATGGTGTGAAATAGTTTTGTATTTGATGTACTAAAGTAAAACCTGTAAAGAAAGTGGGGTTTTGTTAGAGAGCGGAATGTTCTAAATCAAGATAGTAGAGGCAGTGTGTTTTTTGGTGATGATGAGGTATAGTACCCATAGGAGTAAATACTTGAGATACAATAGAGGTCACTGTCTTTGAAATTGAGGTGATCAACAAAATCAGAATTCCAGATATTGTATAAATCATCAGAGATTTTGAAATTATCAATAATTATGATAAGACTAATGGTAAAGAAAAAACAGAATTATTTAGGTGCTAAAGTATTTGAAGAATAAGGAAATAGATGGTAAAAGTTCCAGGAAAGGGTAGCATTGGGTATAGTCAAAAGCCATGGACTCCAAAGAGCTGAGGTCAATTATATGTCTTTATTTTAATTTTAACTGGCTTTGTCACATTCTGCAAATTATATTTTTATAAAATTACCATGTGTAATTACATTTTTGTTTGGTCCTTGATGTATTTCTAGGAATATTTCCTCTTTATGTGTTACTGCTATTGTTGATATCCTATATAATAAAAGCCTAATATTCGAAGTGTCCGGTCATCTGGCTGTCCATTAAACCAATCAAAGCATGATATGCTAATAATATGCTAAGGCCGCTTGACCACTCACTATGACGTGCTCTAACTGGTAGGTAAGCTTGCTTCTGGGGTCCAGTCAGGGACTGAGCGAGAAGGGCCAGACATGCCCTGGAGCCCTCCCATGTTTCCTCCCCAGCTGGCCAACCTCCTGCATTCCTCTCCAGCCCTGATTGTGCACTGGTTGGGTCCCTTGGCCTGGCCTGCGCCCTCTTACAATCCAGGAACCCTCTGGGTATGTTGGAGAGCCGGTTTCGGCCCAATACTGCAGGCCAGGCCGAGGGACCCCACTGGTGCACTAATTCGTGCACTGGCCCTCTAATATACTAATATATATACACACACACACACATACATATACACACATATATATACAGTATATATATATATGTGTATATATATATGTATGTGTATATATGCGTGTGTGTGTGTGTGTATATATATATATATATATATATATATATATATATATGAAAGATTTATGGCTTTTATATTATTTTCCCTAAATTATACCTTTTATTGTTTTGTAATGTCTTCCTGGGTCTCACATTTCTATTTAGGTTTCACTTTTTTTTTTTAAATAAATCTTTATTGTTCAGATTATTACAATCGTTTCTCCTTTTTCCCCCCCATATCTCCCCATCACCCGGTTCCCTCCCCCCATTGTCCTTATCCATAGGTGTATGATTTTTGTCCAGTCTCTTCCCATACCCCCCACACAGACACCCCTTTCCCCCTGAGAATTATCAATCCACTCCCATTCTATGCCTCTGATTCTATTATGTTCACCAGTTTATTCTGTTCCTCAGATTTTTAATTCACTTGATTTTTAGAATCACTTGTTGATAGATATGTATTTGTTGTTCATAATTTTTATCTTTACTTTTTTCTTCTTTTTCCTCTTTTTAAAGAATACCTTTCAGCATTTCATATAATACTGGTTTGGTGGTGATGAACTCCTTTAGCTTTTTCTTATCTGTGAAGCTCTTTATCTGCCCTTCAATTCTGAATGATAACTTTGCTGGGTAGAGTAGTCTTGGTTGTAGGTTCTTGCTATTCATCACTTTGAATATTTCTTGCCATTCCAGTCTGGCCTGCATAGTTTCTGTTGAGAAATCAGCTGACAGTCGTATGGGTGCTCCCTTGTAGGTAACTAACTGTTTTTCTCTTGCTACTTATAAGATTCTCTCTTTGTCTTTTGCCCTTGGCATTTTAATTATGATGTGTCTTGGTGTGGTCCTCTTTAGATTCCTCTTATTTGGGGTTCTGTGCACTTCCTGAACTTGTAAGTCTATTTCTTTCACCAGGTGGGGGAAGTTTTCTGTCATTATTTCTTCAAATAGGTTTTCAGTATCTTGCTCTCTCTCTTCTGGCACCCCAAAAATTCGGATATTGGTACGCTTAAAGCCTTCCCGGAGGCTCCTTACGCTATCCTCACACTTTTGGATTCTTCTTTCTTTCTGCCTCTCTGGTTAGGTGTTTTTTTTCTTCCTCATATTCCAGATCTTTGGTTTGACTCTTCGGGTGCGGTGGTCTACTCTGTATATTCTTTATTTCAGACAGTGTATGCATAATTTCTGACTGGTCCTTTTCCATTTTTTTGTATTCTCATTTAGGTCCTTGAAGTTCTCTTCAAGTTTCTCAGCGGTTTTTAGAAGATTCTTGAGTAACCTTATAAATATGGTTCTGAACACTGTGTCGTCCATTAGTTTGCTTTCATCTATCTCTCCTACTTGTGACATACTTCGATGTCTCCACATTTTGGCTGCCTCCCTGTGTTGATGGAGTGGCTTTGTGTGGTTGGTGACCTATAGGGGCCGGTAGCTCAGCTTCCCCAATGACCCTAGGTGGTCGCTCTTGGTACTCCCCTTTGTGGGCTGAGTGGAAACTCTTGGTGTAGTTAAAAGCCCTGATTGCTGTTGGTACACTGGGAGGAATTGACCTCTGGTCCAATTGGTTGTGAGGGCCTGCTGTGTCTATAATGGAAGAATTGCTGTGCTGGAGACACAGTAGGGCTTTGGTGCTCACTGAGTCTGCCTCTTGAATGTGTCCCTTATGAGAGTGGTTGAAATATGTTGTCGTCCACACCGACAGAAAAGTCACTCTCACTCCCCGACCGATGGCCGAGAGTCCCATTGGCGTCTGGGTCCCCCGCGTGTCCCCAGAAACTGGAGTTCAGAGTGGTTGAGATTGTTGGTATCACTGGCGGGAGTTGATCTCCAAGTCAGTTGGCTGTGAGGATCAGCAGTGTCTCCGCTGGGAGAGCTTCTGTGCTCAGCTTGGATGGGGCGGAGTCTCAGGGTGGTGCACACAAGCTTTGGTTTCCCGTCTGCTCCACCCTAAGAGGGGCGGTTTCTCCGTGCCCGAATTAATGGCTGCGCGCCTCTGAGAGAAGGCAGCTTTCGAGCCTCTCCCGCTGCCTAACAGAACAGTTTCTCCCCAGCTGGGGCTGGATTTCAGTGCAGACCGGAGGTTTTGTTTTTTTCCTGAACGAGAAATCCAGTCACTGGGAGGGCTGTGCTCAGCTTGGATGGGGCGGAGTCTCAGAATGGCGCAGACAAACTTGGTTTCCGTCCGTGCCGCCCCAAGAGGGCCGGTTTCTCCGTGCCCTAATCAATGGCTGCATGCCTCTGAGAGAAGGCAGCTTTTGAGCCTCGCCCGCTGCCAAACAGACCAGTTTCTCCCCAACCGCAGCTGGATTTCAGTGCAGTCGGGAGGTTTTGTTTTTCTCCCAAACGAGAAAGCTAGCCACGCAGCGTCTGCTGCCCTCCCTCTCCACACGCTGCGAGCAAGCCTGCCGCGTATTCAGCCGCCTGCCCTTTCCGCGCTCACTGATCTCCGCACCTCCACAGCTCCTGAGGCTCAGCGTCCCCCTCTCTTTTTTTCTCTAGTTGTAGGTTTTCCACTCTGCCAGCTTTCCGGTAGTTCTGGATGGTGTGCGCTCTGTTTTCCAGTTGTAGTTTCAAAATTGTTGTGGTAGGGAACAATTAGGTGTTTACCTTACACCGCCATTTTGGTTTCTCCTCTAGGTTTCACATTTTTGCTACTATATTGCTACTCAGGTTTTTGTCCCCAGTTTCTGAAAGCTCTATTCATTTCTTAACTTTAACCATATTTTACATCTCTTTTTAACCTTTGTGTTCTAATTTTTTTCTTTAAAAACGTAGCCAGAATTACTTTTTAGCCACTAATGCAATTTCTATATTTCAAAGGAATATTCAGTTTATTCACAAATGATGTATTAACCTTTTGCACTCGGATGTCAAGTGTGACTCGACATGGTTAGCATCGGTAGCAGCTCGTATGACGAGCCACACTCGACATGTAGTTTAACCGTGGGGGGGAAGGGGGATTTTTGTCTATTTTTCCAGTATCTTTTCTTGTTTTCATTAGCATGAAAGGACAAGTAAAATGTAAATGCCGTCTCAACTGATGCCAAAAAAGAAAAAATGAAAAACCGATAACGCATGTAAAATTTATTAGGAAACTAGTACATGATCTTGTTGGAGAATTTAGAGATGGTACACTAACTTCCAGGGGTAGATTATTATCCACTAACTTAGAGCAACGTTTAGATGGCAAGTTCCATATAATCACACCTCACCTTAACAAAAAACACAAAGATTGTGTTGTTTGTTCTAACAGAAAAATCAAAGGAGGAAGAAGAGAGACAATTTATATTTGTGAAACATGTGAATGTAAACCAGGTCTTCATGTAGGTGAATGTTTCAAAAAATATCACACCATGAAAAATTATAGAGATTAAAATTACTCTTTGAATGTATCAATAATTTGAAATATAAAAAAATCCAAATAAATAAGTTTGTATGAAAAGAAACTCCAGTTTTTTATTCTACTGCAGCGCTTTGTAAAATCTGGGGTATTTAAAAAATTAAATCCCAAGTAGAATAAAGGAATAGAGAAAAAAGCAAGCGAGTGCAAAGGGTTAATAATGAATATATATTATTTTTTTCTCTTGCTTTTCTTTAATGTGGGTTGTTGTTTTCTGTTTTACATTGTTACAGGCTTAATAAATATTGATTATTTTCTTTCTGTTCTGATTAATTTGAAAAATAATTTAAGGTTTTATTTTAATTTATATTTATTAATGTATTTTTTAAATAACAGTTTAAATTCATAGCAAAATTGAGTGGAAAATAGAGTTTTTGCATATCTCCTTGCACACTCTACTCACAGCCTTTGTCACCATCAGCATACCAGTGTGGGACATTGGCTGCAATTGATAAACCATTGTCACATCATTACTGAAAGGAGTTTTAGGGATACAGTAGGAAGGTTTAAGGAGTTTTAGGAATGAGGATGGTCCATGGGAGAGAAATACATAGATAGATACTAGAAGATACCAGGGTACTTATCTTACTTATACAGAGGATAGAGAAATGCCATAGGCAGATAGAAATATTTCTGGCCTGAGCAATTAAAACAATCATAAACCAAGGACAGACAGGGGTATCTCTGGCCTGAGCAATTAAAATGACCATAATTTAGATCAAAAATAGCCCTGATGTGAGCAGCTGGGAGAGCTATAAGATAAAACCTGTCCAGGCCAGAACAACTGGGAGAAAGCTGCAAGATAAAATCAAAAGTGACTCCAACCTAAACAGATAAGATAACCAAATGGAGGAAAAATGTGGATGTGGAGGTCATGGGAGGTAATTACAGGGCTAAAATCCCATAGTAGAAAAGGATGGTCTCCAGCCTATTTAATGCCCCCTAACCCCCCAAAAAAATAAATAAAGCATTGGTCAGGTCACCCTTCTTAGGGGCCCCCTCTGTCTGTCCAGGAGAGAGAGTGTTAAGATTGGGAACTTAGAGAACGCCTTTCTTAGGTGTCTGCTTTGCCTCTCTGTGCCAAGAGGGATAGAGTTTTAGGCTTAGAATTTAGAATTAAGGTTTTAGAGGTAGTGTTTGCTTGCAATAAAGTTTCTGTACTTTTCACCTATCACCTTTTGTCCATGGCTTCATTATTCAAATCCATCTGGACAAGAACCCGGGAAAGAAATCACCCTGCTCAATAAAACAACCCAAATCATTACCAATCAAAATTCATATTTGTATTTGATTTCACTCTTTATGCTGTTCACAATCTATAAGTTTTGACAAATGTATAATGATCAACAGTAAAGTATTTTACAGAGTAGCTTTACTGACCTAAAATTTCTGTGCTCTGCATATTTATTCCTTCTTCCCCTCAAACACCTGGAACCACTGATATTTTTACACTTTCAATAATTTTCTTTTTTCAAGATGTCATCTGGTTCAAATCATAAAGTGTGTATCCTTTCAGATTGATTGACATCTTTTACTTAGTAATAAGCATTTAAGGTCCCTCCAAATCTTGGTTTTATAGCTAATTTCTTTTTAGTGCTAAATAATATTCCAATGGCTGAATATACCATAGTTTATTTACTAATTCACCTACTAAAACATGTGATGGTTGCTTTCAAGTTTTGGCTATTTTAATAAATAAAGCTGCTATTGGTGAAAGATGATGAAGGAAGAAAGAGATGTGACTGTTTAATGAACACAGGATTTTGTTGAGGCTGATTAAAATGACAAGAAAATAAATAGTGGTAATATTTGCACAATATTTGAATATATTAAAACCCAATAAATTGTATAATTCCAAGTGGTAAGTAAATATATATATACTAGTAGCCCATTTGCAAGAAGAATCCTGCAAGCGGCCGTTGGGGCCGCATGCACTTCCGCTGCCGCTGCCTTTGCAGGCCGCTGCGCCTGCACCCGCTCGCCACTGCCGCCCGCCCAGCTCCACCCCGCTCCGCCCTGTTCTGCCCCGCTCTGCCCTGCCCGGGCTTTCCCTCTGGCAGCCACCTTGCTTTCCGCTTTTCCTCCCTCTTCCTTCTAAGTTGTCTTCAGTCTTTACTCCTCCCTCCCTCAGCGTATGCAAATTAGCCGCCATCTTTGTTGGGTAATTTGCATACTCGCCCTGATTGGCTGGTGGGCGTGGCTTTGAGTGGTGGGCATGGTTTTGGCGTAGTGAAGGTGCGGTCAATTTGCATATTACTATTTTATTAGGTAGGACTAGAGGCCCGGTGCACAAAATTCATGCATGGGGTGGGTGTGTCCCTCAGCCCAGCCTGCACCCTCTCCAATCTGGGATCCCTCGAGGGATGTCCAACTGCCCATTTAGACCCAATGCCGGTGGGATCGGGCCTAAATGGGCAGTCAGACATCCCTCTCACAATCTAGGACTGCTGGTTCCCAACTGCTCGCCTGCCTGCCTTCCTGATTGCACCTAACCGCTTCTGCCTGCCAGCCTGATCACCCCCTAACTACTCCCATGCCAGCCTGATTGATGTCTAACTGCTCCCCTGCCTGCCTGTTTGCCTCCAACATCCCTCCTCTGCAGGCCTGTTCACCCCTAACTGCCCTCCCTTGCAGGGTTGATCACCCCCAACTGCCCTCCCTTGCAGACCTGGTCCCTCCCAACTGCCCTCTCCTGCTGGCCATCTTGTGGTGGCCATCTTGTGTCCAAATGGGGGCAGGATCTTTGACCACATGGGGGCAGCCATCTTGTGTGTTGGAGTGATAGTCAATCTGCATATTACTCTTTTATTAGATAGGATAGAGGACTGGTGCATGGGTGGGGGCCAGCTGTTTTGCCCTGAAGGGTGTCCCGGATCAGAATGGGGGTTCCCGTGGGGCGTGGGGCAGCCTGGGCGAGGGGCCTGTGGTGGTTTGCAGGCCGGCCACACCCACCATGACCCAAGCGGAGGCCCTGGTATCTGAAATTTATTTACCTTCTACAATTGAAACTTTGTAGCCTGGAGCGGAACCAAGCCTCCTGCTCGCTCCGTGGCAGCAGCCATTTCTGTTGGAATTTATGTATCTTCTATAAATGAAACTTTGTAGCCTGGAGTGGAGGCCTAGGCTGGCCAGGGCTGCAGAAGCTTGGCTTCCTCTATCGTCAGGGGCAACCCTAGCCTCCTGCTCTTCCAGCTCTGTGGCTGCAGCCATTTCTGTTGGAATTTATTTACCTTCTATAATTGAAACTTTGTACCCCTGAGTGGAGGCCTGGGTCCACCAGGGTGTGTGGAAAGCTTGGCTTCCTCCATTGCCAGGGAAACCCAAGCCTCCTTCTTGCTCTCTGTGGCCACAGCCATCTTGGTTGGGGTTAATTTGCATACTCACTCTGATTGGCTGATGGGCGTGGATGGTGGGTGTAGCGGAGTGATGGTTAATTTGCATATTGCTATTTTATTAGATAGGATATATATCTTACCTAATAAAAGAGAAACATGCAAATTAACCATCACTCCGCTATGCCCATAGTCAATTAGAATGAGTATGCAAATTAGCCCAACAAAGATGGAGGTTAATTTTCATATGTAGGCACAGAGCGGTTTGAAGCCTGCTATGAGGGGAAGGGAGGCAGTGGAGGGAGCTACTGGAGTGGTGCTCTGGCAGAAGCGAGGACTTGCTGGCTCCAGGCAGCCCGGGAACAGGGACATGATGGCTCCCGGAAGCCGGGAAGCCAGGATGTGCTGGCTCCCGGGCAGCCGGGCAGCGGCCCGGGAGCGGGCTCCCGGTCGGCCGGGGAGTGGGGACTTGCTGGCTCCTGGGCAGCCGAAGAGCGGGGATTTGCTGGTCCCAGGCGGCTGGGGAGCGGGCTCCCAGGTGGCTAGGAGTGAAGCCAGGGGAAGGAAGGCCTATTTTTGCACTAATATCGTGCAACAGGCCTCTGGTCTGTGTGTGTGTGTGTGTGTGTGTGTGTGTGTGTAACATATTTTATATATATATATATATATATATATATATATATATATAACGTATTTATATATATATATATATATATATATATATATATGAAGAGAGAGAGAATGAATTAATATGCATAAACACACAGATGACAGATAATTTGTCTATAAAATAACTTTGAAATAAGATGTATAAGAATTGCTGTAAATCACTAAGAAAGAGGCAGACAACACAATATAAAAATGGGAAAAGATTGGAACAGGGTTTTTTTTTTTAATATATTTTTATTGATTTCAGAGAGGAAGGGAGAAGGAGAGAGAGACAGAAAAATTGATGATGAGAGGGAATCATTGATCGGCTGCCTTCTGCATGCCCCACACTGGGGATAAAAAATACTAAGTATGCATATTTTTACCAATAGAAGTGTAGAACCATAAGAGTCCAAAACTATAAATACATTAAATCTCACCCAATAATAAAATGAATAAGTATAATATTGGAACATCACACAATGAAATGTGGATCAGTAAAATAGAATAGACTAATTCCATCAATAAGGATGGGATTCTGAACATAATGTTGAGTGAAAGAAGCCAAATACAAAAGAGTACACATTCTTTATAATTGTCTTTACATAAAGGTCCAAACATGGGTAAATTAATAAGATAGAACCCAGGATAACATTATCTTTGGTGGAGTAACTTACTAGAAGAAGGCTTGGAAGAGTCTTCTTGGGGCGCCACTAATGATCCGTGTATTATCGACCTAAGTGGTATTTTCCCTAGTATGTTCACTTTGTAAAAATCCATCAAAGCTATACTTAAAATTTACCTTTTTGTTCTTTATTCATACCATAATAACCTGATCTACAACAAAGGAGTCTATATGAGGAGAATAATTAAGAGTCATTGTAACGGATCAGATTAGAGATAATATTGTCTTGAATTAAGATAGTTGCAGTGGAAATGTAAATCATTGGGAAGAACTATGACAGGTCTTTTTGACTAACTGTATCTCAGATAACAAAGAGGGAGCTTTTAATGGGTATGCTGGCCCCCCATATTTATCCTTAATCTACTCATATAGGCTGAGTCTTTCATTGTAACTGTTAGAGAAAGATAAATTAATTAAGGTAGCAAATAGCTAAAAGTATAATACTAAACTAATTCATAAAATATACCGGGAAAATGTGCTTTACTATTTGCCAAACATTAAACTCCATAATCAGCAGGCTCACCAGAAAAACCAATAAAGCAACATAGATTTACATAAATTATAAGTTAATTTTATAGCCTATGAGATGGCCAGCAAGAGTTAGATCAGATCTTTAGTTCCAAAGAAGTTCTTGAATTCACAGAGATAGATGTTTTCTATATAACTGTGGGGACCAGTAGAATGCACCTCCCAGACCTCCTATTGCTTTTTACTGCATAATTTTGCATAGCGCAGTGATCCTCAGGAAGCTGTACATTGTGCTTTAGTGGACCTGAGAGTACTTAGATTGAAATCCAAGGCCCATCATATCCTTTTTGATTGGAACCTGCCCCTCTGTAACCACATCTTCCCTTGCCCAGATCTTACTAGCCCTCATAATGATCTTCTGTTTACCTAAAAGCTCTTTCCTTCTTTAATTTTCTGAACAAGCTGTTTTATTTAAAGTATTATCCTCTAAGTATGGGATAGCTGCCTTCCTTTTGTTTCCAGATTTTATGCAAAATGTTATCTAATTTAAGACACCTTAAATGGCCAAACATTTTAGAGTAATTCCACATTTTTCTCACTGTCATGAATTGTTTTTCCCCATAAACAGCTCTAATGTTCCAAGCCTCCTTGTGTCCACATATTTTGCAATGACACCTGATCTTTCTTCTATCAAGAGTTAGAATCCCTATCCCCACCTTATGAATCTGAGTTGATCTTGCTTTTACCAATAGAATGTGGAGGAACCGACAGCGTATTAGTTTTGTGCACAGTCCTTAAGAATTTTTCCAGCATTGTGAATAAGCCCAGAATAACCTGCTGAATGATAAAAAACACAGCATGGCCATCTGTCAGGCCAGATGTCAAACATTTACTATGGCCATTCCAGATCAATCGCTGCTAGTCACCTTACCATGGTCACATTAGCATGCTCAATTGAGGTAAACTGAGCTTAGTCACATCAGCAGAACAGTCCCAGTGAATCATAACTTACATGTAATAACAAATGCTTACTTTAGGCCACTAAGTTTGAAGGAAATTTATTATTCAATAATAAAAAAATAAATGATATAAACAACTGTTTTACTTCTTATTTGAGTACATATCACTACCACATATAATTATTGGTAAATTTCATCACTGACTTAAATGAACTTCATGAAAGGGATATAATTGTCTTTTTCTTTTATCTTTTTTAAATATATTTTTATAGATTTCAGAGAGGAAAGGAGGGGGAGAAATAGAAACATCAATAATGAGAGAGAATCATCAATTGGCTGCCTCCTGTATGCTTCCCACTGAAGATTGAGCCCACAACCTGGACAGGAATCCAACCTTTGACCTCCTGGTTTATAAGTCAACACTCAACCACAGAGCCATGCTGTCTGGGCCATTGTCTTTTTTAAAGATTTATTCACAGTCTAGACATCATCTATATCTATATTTATAATAATACCTATATTTATATATATCTTTGTGAAGAAATGATTTTAAAGAATATTCAGGAAAATAGTATCATAATCTAACTTACTTTGAATATGTATGCTTCTGGTACATTTTGCTTATTTATTTTGTTTTTGATATGTGTTTTTAAAAACAACATTAAATTTATTATAAAATATCAATTTATTCTTAAAATCAAATGATTATAAAATGAAATACATTATAATGATAACTATAAATTGGTTACATTCTTGTATTAAAAGATACTAACTAACTTTGAAGAACATAAAAAATTGACTGTATAAAGCATATAAATAACAGAGCTAAAATGTAATTTGGAAAGGAAAATATTATAATTGTGTCAGATATGTCAGGAAATTATAAATGAAAATATGCTAAGATAAAATATGACATAAAAATAGAATTTAAGGAAAGCTATTAAATGAGATAAACAGAATCATTGCATTTTGAAGAAGAATATAAAGTACTATGAATATATAATATTGTGAGCATTTTTGGACAAATTATACAAAATTACAATTTAAAAAGCAGTAGTTTGAAGAAATATAAAGAGAAAAATACCCCCAAAAGAGTTAATTATATATTTTTTTCTGAAATAAATAATATTAACAATATTTAAATTAATTAATAGATTCTTATATATGAACATTTAAACAAAGATTAATTATGCAGAAAAGAAAACAAAGAGTTATGTGTTTGCAATAACACTTTTAAGACAACAAAATATAAAGAAATAAAAGAACTCATTAAGGAAAAGCAATGAAAATGGACTATTTAAAAAAATTAAAGATAAAAGGAAATAAATCACAAGGCAAGAATAAACTTAAAAAACTGATAAAAATGAACTATAGCAAACAAAATAATGGATGTAGTAAATATGTAAATAAAACTTATAATCTTAAATGTTTTAAAATAAAACAAGCAAAATTCTTATAATCTAACACCCAACTAAATGTCCAAGAGAATAGGTAGTAAAAGTCATAAAAATAAATTAGTATACTTAGAATAGCAAATACACCTTGGGGGAATCAAAAAATATAAAAAAATACAAATCCAGAAAATAGATATTCTAAAGAAGGAAAATATTAGACATAATTTTTACAAATAAAATAACGGATAAGTAACAAAAAATTACAAATGCATGGCAATATCAATGAGAAATATGCTATACCTGTGTAAAGTAAATACATTTCAGAAACAAAAAAGAATTATATCAGTTTTCCAATGCATTTTAAAATCACAAAACACTTTGGAATGTTCTAAGAAAATATAATTGATCAAAGGTGAATAAATAATAGAAAAAAATTCAAATATGTCACTACTTAATGACAATAAGAACCAACACAACAGCAAATTATCTGATACTGATTCTAATGTGCCTTATATGAGATTTCCATAATTTTAGGCAATAGATTAAACCTGCATTATTAAAATTGTTTCAGCACACAGAACAGTTAAAAGAATTCCTCACTACTTATTTTTGTCATCATGTACCTTATAAACTTGCAGAGAAAAACATTTTCAAAAACACAGATGAAACTCTGTATAATATACTTGTGAATTAAATTAAGTATCATGTAAAAATTAAATATACCAAGATTAACTTCTGTTTATCCTTAAAATTTAAAGATTATCCTATTAGAAAACTCATTAGCTACACATTAGATTAAAACAACCTAAAAATAGATTTGATACAATTCAACATTCATTCCTAGCCAAATAAATAAAACCAGAACAGGCTATTTATCCAACATAATAAAATAAATCATATCAAAAAAATCAGTAGTCACAGATAATGTTTAAATATGCTACTGGCAAAAGCATTTTTAAAAAATATCAAGAATAAGACTTTGGATTCCTACTCTCACCCTAAATTAATGAAATAAGAAAACAAAATAATAAATCTTAAGAAACATTTTAATATTTTTGTTTTATTTTGTTTTTTAATCTTTATTGTTCAGATTATTACAGATGTTCCTCTTTTTTCCCCCCATAGCTCCCCTCCATCCAGTTCCCACCTCACCCCAGGCCCTCGCCCCTCCCACCACTGTCCTTGTTCATAGGTGTAAGATTGTTGTCCAATCTCTTCCTGCATCCCTATGTCCCCTTCCTTTGAGAATTGTCAGTCCACTCCCTTTCCATGCCCCTGATTCTATTATGTTCACCAGTTTATTCTGATCATCAGATTTTTTTATTCAATTGATTTTTAGATTCACTTGTTTATAGATATGTATTTGTTGTCACTTTGTTGTTCATAGTTTTGAATCTTTACCTTTTACTTCTTCCTCCTCTTCTTAAAGAATACCCTTCAGTATTTCATATAATACTGGTTTGGTGGTGATGAACTCCTTTAGCTTTTTCTTGTCTGTGGAGCTCTTTATTTGACCTTCAATTCTAAATGATAGCTTTGCTGGGTAGAGTAATCTTGGTTGTAGGTTCTTGCTATTCATCACTTTGAATATTTCTTGCCACTCCCTTCTGGCCTGCATAGTTTCTGTTGAGAAATCAGTATGAGTACTCCCTTGTAGGTAACTAACTGTTTTTCTCACGCTGCTTTTAAGATTCTCTCTTTGTCTTTTGCCCTTGGCATTTTAATTATGATGTGTCTTGGTGTGGTCCTCTTCAGATTCCTCTTGTTTGGGGTTGTCTGCATTTCCTTGACTTGTAAATCTATTACTTTCGCCAGGTAGGGGAAGTTTTCTGTCATTATTTCTTCTAATAGGTTTTCAGTATTTTGCTCTATCTCTTCTTCTGGCACCCCCATAATTTGGATGTTGGTACATTTGAAGTTGTCCCAGACACTCCTTAGACTATCTTCATATTTTTGGCTTCTTTTTTCTCTTCTGGTTGGGTGTTTTTTTGCTTCCTCATATTTCAAATCTTTAACTTGATTCTTGCAATCCTCTAGTCTACGGTTGAATCTCCATATGTTAGTCTTTATTTCAGTCAGTGTATGCGTGATTTATGACTGTCCCTTTCCATTTTTTTGGCATTCTCACTAAGATCCTTGAAGGTCTCTCTAAGTTCCTCAGAGGTTTCTAGAAGATTCTTGAGTAGCTTTATAAATGTGGTTTTGAGCTCTATATCCAGTAGTTTGCTTTCTTACATTTCTTTCATTTGTGACATGTTTCTTTGTCTCTGAATTTTGGCTGCTTCCCTATGTGTCTTTCTATGTATTGGGTAGCTGCTAAGTCTCCTTGAGTTGATAGAATGGCCTTGTGTGGTAGGTGTATTATAGGGCCCAGTGGCTTAGCATCCCTAATCACCTGAGGTGGACACTTTTGGAGCACACCTTTTGTGGGCTGTGTGCACAGTCTTTTTGTAGTTAAACATTGATTGCTGTTGGTATCACTGGGAGGAATTGACCTCTGGCCAATTGGCTGTGGGGACCAGCTATGTCTACAATGGAAGAGCTGCTGTGCAGGAGACACCCTTATGGGGCAGGACTTGCTTCAGTGGGGCTTTGGTGCTCACTGAGTCTGCCCCTTGAGTGTGTCACTTATGGATGTGAAGAGTTGTAATCTGGTGTGGTCTCACACTGACCACTGGGTACAGTGGCTCTTGGATCTCCAAGGAGGTGCAAAGTCAGCTACTGCCTGAGGCCACCCACCAGGAGCTACAGAGAGATCTTCAGATTCCTCTTCTTTGTATTCCACTTGGAAGTGCCCAGATGAGGCCCAGCTGTGAAGCAAGGCAGGCTGCTGTTGCCAGCATTTGGCTTTCTTTTGATAGCTTTGGGGCTCCCTGACCCCACTGTTGCCTGTTTGAAATGTTTTAGGCTGAGAAAGGACAAGCCATTCATATGCAAAATCTGCTGTGCACAACTTGGGTGGGGTTATAAATTAGGTGGGGCGGGATCTCAGGGAATCACCAGGGCAGAGCAAACAGCAATGGTTGTCAGTCAGCCCTGCACCGGAGAAGTCCCAGCACAAGAACAATGATCCCTGCAAGCACCTCCATCTGCAAGAAAGCCACCCTCACGTTCCTGCCCCGATGCAAGACAGTCCAGGTTCTCCCAGTATGCATCTGGGTCCCCCAGAGTCTTGCCCAGAACTGGAGTTCAGAACAAGTAGGAGCTTGTATCTGCTTCCCAATTAAAAAAGCATCACACCCGGGTGTCTGCCCATTCCATGCCTCCGCACCTCCTACCAGTCTCAATGCACTTTCTTCTTCATTTCTAGTTGTAGTACTTCCACTCAGCCAGCTCTCTTGTGGTTCTGGATGATAGTTGTTCTGTCTTTTAGTTGTAATTTTGATGTGGTAGGGGAAGCAGCAAGTACAGGTGTTTACCTATGCCGCCATCTTGGTTCTCCCCCATTTTAATGTTTTGTATTTAATTGCCTACCTGAACAGCTCTAAAACAGAATTTGAAAGTATTTGTTAGATTTAATATGTTTTAAATACAACTTTCTTAAAATAAACAATCACCTATACAGATAACACTAAATGATAATTAACAAAAGGTACCCAAAATAAATAATAAATTCCATGACATTGGTAAATGTTTTATATAAATAGAATAGGAAATTAACTGATGGTCAAAATGATTTAAATATGTATTATAATAATAAAAGTATAATGTGCTAATTAGACCAGAGAGGAAGGGAGAGGGAGAGAGAGATAGAAACATCAATGATGAGAGAGAACCATTCATTGGCTGCCTCCTTCACAGCCCCACAATGGGGATTGAGCCCACAACCTGGGCCTCTGCCCTGACCAGGAATTGAAATGTGACCTCCTGGTTTATAGGTCAGTGCTCAACTACTGACCTATGCTGGCTGAGCTTTAATTTTATTTTTCAAATACAGTTCAATATTATTTTATATTAGTTTCAAATGTATAGCATAGTGATCAGACAATAATGTAATTTACAAAGTGACCCAATATTTCCAGTAGCCACCTGGCACCATATTTAACTATTATAATATTATTGACTGTATTCTCTATGCTGTAACTTACATCCTTATGACTATTTTGTAACTACCAATCTGTACCTCTCAATACCTTCACCTTTTATCATCCAGTCCCCCAACCCCTCTTCCTTCCGGAAACCATCAGTTCTCTTTCTTATTATTATAGAACAATGTCAGAATTTCTGTCTTCCAAATGATTTATAAATATTGTATACATTCATGAAAGAGTATTTAGAATATAGACTAACTTTCTGAATATACAAACAAACATTACCTCAATATATAATTTAGTGTGTGTTTAGTTTTTATGTGTTTATGTGTATGTTTAGAAAGTTTAGATATTCTAAAAGGGACATCTCTTTCATGGAAAGATAATATTAATCAATTATACTTTTAAGACATTATGAAGATCAATATAACACACCCTGAAATTATTATTTTCAGCTATTTTTCCTGTAATTTTTCCAAATTGTGCCTACCTGACCACAATCAGAGAGCAAAAAATAAATAGATTCAACTGTATGATCCCAGTAGAATTATTGTGAAATGAAATAGTTAATATAAATAGCTAAATGTTTTTCTCATATTCTTATTTGCCAAGTAAATGTTGTAAAGCTATCAGAAAAAAAAAATTATCTCTGGGGTCATAGGCAGCAAAATATATAATATAACTTTGGGTTATATGGGTTATTTACAAATCAACACTAAAATAGAGCGTTTGACCCCAAAACTGCCGCATATGCATTCTTCTCAAGTACACTTGGTCATTCTAAAAGATAGACCACATGTTAAGATACAAAACAAGTTTCTACAAGTTCAAGAAGATTGAGATTATATCAAGCATATCACAGTAGAATGAATTTAGAAATCAACTATAGTAAAAACACTAGAAAACATTCAAACAAATACAGCTAAATAGCATGATATTAAGCAACGAATGGGCTACCAACAAGATCAAGAAAGACATAAAAAACTTCCTGGAAACAAAGGAAAATGAACATACAACATCTCCAAATCTCTGGGACATAGCAAAAGCAGTCCTGAAAGGGAAGTCTGTAGCACTACAGGCTTACCTCAAAAAAAAACAAGAAAAATTAATAATGAATTAATTAACCCCTTCAACTTAAAGAAATAGAAAGAGAACAACAAGCAAAGCCCAAAGTAAGTAGAAGGAATGATATAATAAAGATTAAAGCAGAAATAAATGACATAGAGACTATAAAACAATACAAAAGGTCAATGAAAATCAAGAGCTGGTTCTTTGAAAAGATACACAAGATTGATGAACCTTTAACCAGACTCATCAAGAAACAAAAGGAGAGGACCCAAATAAATAAAATAAAATAAAGCAGTGAAGTAACAACTGACACCACAGAAATACAAAGGATTGTAAGAAAATTCTATGAATAATTATATGCCAACAAGCTGGACAATGTGGATAAAATGGGCAAATTCCTAGAAAAATACAATCTTCCAAAACTCAATCATGAAGAATCAGAAAACCTGAATAGCCCCATAACAATTGATGAAATTGAAGCAATAATAATAAATAAATAAATAAATAAAATTTCAGCAAACAAAAGCCCTGGTCCAGACAGGTTTACAGGGAAGTTTTAGCAAACATTCAAAGAAGAACTAACACCTATACTCCTCAAACTATTCCAAAAACTTCAGGAGGAAGGAGCACTTGCAAGCTTCTTTTATAAGGCCAGCATTACCCTAATCCCAAAAACCAGATAAAGGCAGTACAAAGAAAGAGAATTACAAGTCAATATCCTTGATGAACATAGATGCTAAAATCCTCAACAAAATATTATCAAATCATATCCAGCAATATATTAAAAAGATCATACACTATGACAGAGTGGGTTTGATTCCAGGGATGCAAGCCTGGTACAATATTCACAAATAAATCAACATGATACATCACAGAAACAAATTGAAAGACAAAAATCACATGATCATATCTATAGACACAGAAAAAGCATTTGACAAAATCCAGCACCCATTTCTGATAAAAATTCTCAGCAAAATTGGAAGAGAGGGATTATACCTTGACATAATCAAGGCCATATATGACAAAACTATAGTCAACAGCATACTCAATTGTGTAAAAACTAAAACTATTTCCCTTAAGAGCAGGAATAAGACAGAGATGTCTGCTTTCATCACTTTTAATCAGCATAGTACTAGAAGTGCTAGCCACAGCAATCAGATAAGAGAAAAATCATAAAAGGCATTAAAATTGGAAAGGAGGAAGTAACACTGTCATTATTTGCAGATAACATGATATCATACATAGAAAACTCTAAAGACTCCACCAAAAAACTACTAGATTTAATAAAGGAATTCAACAATGTAGCAAGATACAAAATTAATATGTATAAGTTGATGGCATTTTTATACACCAAAATGAATTCTCAGAAAGAGAAACTAAACAAACAATCCCATTTGCCATTGCAACAAAAAAATTGAGATACTTAGGAATAAACTTAACCAAGGAAAACTACAGGATGTTGAAAAAGAGATAGAGGAAGATATAAACAAGTGGAAGAATATATTGTGTTCATGGATTGGTAGAATTAACTTCATTAAAATGTACATACTACCCAAAACAATCTGTAAATTCAATGAAATCCCTATTAAAATATCAACTGCATATTTCACAGATCTAGAACAAATACTCCAAAAACTTATATGAAATCAAAAGAGAAACTGAATAGCCACAGTAATCTTGAGAAAGAACAAAATTTGGCCCTCGCTGGTTTGGCTCAGAGTGTCAGCCTGTGGACTGAAGGGTCCCAGGTTCAATTCTGGTCAAGGGCACATGCACGGGTTGTTGGGCTCGATACCCAGTAGGGGGTGTACAAGAGGTAGCCGATCAATGATTCTCTCTCATCATTGATGTTTCTATCTCTCTCTTCCTCTCCCTTCCTCTCTGAAATCAATAAAAATATTTAATTTTTTTAATAAAAAAAGAACAAAGTTGGAAGAATCACAATACCAGATATCAAGTTATACTACAATGCCACTGTACTCAAAAACAGCATGGTATTGGCACAAGAAGAGGCATATAGATCAATGAAACAGAACAGAGATCCAAGAAATCTATCCAAGCCATTATGCTCAATAAATATTTGACAAAGGAGGTAAGAGCATACATTGGAGTCAAGACATTCTCTTCAATAAATGGTGTTAGGAAAATTGGACAGATACATCCAAAAAATGAAACTAAGACCACCAACTTACACCATACACAAGAATAAACTCAAAATGGATAAAATACTTAGAGGTAAGATGTAAAATCATAAAAAAATCTTAGAAGAAACCATAGGCAGGAAAATTTTAAACATCTCTCATAGCAATATGTTTTCGGGTACATCTCTTTGGCCATGGGAAACTAAGGAGAAAATAAACAAATGGGGCTACATCAAAATAAAGAGCTTTTGCACAGCAAAAGAAGCCATCAACCAAATAAAAAGGGAGCCCACTGTATGGGAGAACATATTTGGCAATGATAAAGGTTTAAAATCTAAAATATATAAAGAACTCATACAACTTAACAAAAGGAAGACACACAATTCAATTAAAAAATGGTCCAAAGACCTAAATTGACAATTCTCCAAAGTGAACATACAGATGACCAAGAGACATACGAAAAAATGTTGAAAGTCACTGATTATCAGAGAGATACAAATTAAAATGCCAATGATGTATCACCTCACACATGTCAGAATGGCCACCATCAACAAATCAACAAATGACAAGTGCTGGTGCAGATGTGCAGAAAAGGGAACCCTATTATACCACTGGTGTGAATGCAGACTGGTGCAGCCATTATGGAAAACAATATGGAGTTTCCTCAACAAATCAAATATGGAAAATCTATTTGACTCAGTGATCCCACTTCTGGGAATATATCCTAAGTAACCTGAAACACCAATCAGAAAAATGTATACACCCCTATGCTCATAGCAACACAATTGACAATAGCTCAGATCTGGAAGCAGTCGAAGTGCCCATTAGCAGATGAATGGATAAAAAAGCTGTGGTAGGTTTACACCATGGAATACTATGCAGAAGTAAAAAAAAAAGAAGGGTCCTTTACCCTTTGAGATAGCATGGAGGGACCTGGAGAGCATTATGCTAAGTGAAATAAGCCAGTCAGAGAAAGACAAGTTTCACATGATCTCACTCATACAGAATCTATTGAACAAAATAAACTGATGAACAAAATAGATCCAGAAGCATGAAACAGATTGTCAAATCTCAGAGTGAAAGTGAGTGGGTGGGTGGTGGGAAGAGATCAACCAAAGAACTTATATGCATATAAGCATAATTTATGGACACAGACAATAGGTTTTTTGGTGAAGGCCTGGGGTGGGGGGCAGGGTTGGTCTAGAAAAGGTCAATGTGGGGAAAAAGTGGATATATGTTATTTTTCAACAATAAATATTTTTAAATAAATAAAATGAAGGATTTGAGGAAAAAATTGGTACTTAAATGTAACCTATCTGAAAATGAGGGTTGTTGAGAGACCACTCAGATCCACAATAGTCATGTCTAGGGAATTCTAGACATTCTATAGCTATTTTCTTGTGTTCAGAGTAACCAGTCTAAGCAATCTCACTTTGCCTACTGTACAATGGCTACACCTTAATTTTTTCTCTTTATTTTCTCATCTATGCCTCAAGATTAAATAGCATCAGACAATGAAAGAATGCTACAGTATTAAAGTTCATATTACTGTAATTTCTCTTTGCTTTGTGTTGTGAATTCTCTTTCCTTTTGTTCCTGCCTTTCAAAAAATATTTTTATAAATGAAGTCTGAATCAGTTATTGTTGCATAAACAGTAGGCCACTGATATGAACATCAAGAAAATTGTGATTTAGTGAAATAGTAATGCACTGAACTTGGGTGCAAGTTTTCCTCACAGTCTTTCTTTAGCATTAATCATCTTAACACATCCCCCATCAGATAGATCAGCTCTCCCCTTTTCACGGAGGGGAATTTGACAAAGAGGCAAACAGAACTGTCAAACTCGTTAAGAACCAAATGAAAACAGAACTCATAATTTGTCAATGATAAGCCATTGTTTTGTATTGGGAGCTTCCTGTCTGTTTTTTTTGTTTGTTTTGTTTTGTTTTGTTTTGCTTTTAGGTAGACCATCTCAGCTAAGCAGAGAGCTTCCTTCTTAACAGATTTATGCATAGGGAACAAAATGTCAGGAGGATCATGTACTACGAATTGTGGTGCTTCAACATAAATATCTGTAAAGAGGCACAATTTTCCTGAGATCTATATATTCTAACTTAATTTATGTTTATGTCTTTTTTAAGGGGACATAGAGCTGGGTGTGTGTTTTAAAAGAACTCCTCTGTCTATCAAAGCAACATTGACCACATCCATCCTCCAGCTGAGAAAAGAAATTCTGACATAATGTAATTGAACTTTGGAGACTGACTTAGAAAGAAAGTGAATCTGGGCTTAGAGCTTTCAGTGGAATATAACACAAATTTTAAATATTAGGAGTATCCCTCCTGTGACTCATTTAGAATGGTTCTAAGTTAGCTTGTGCTCTCTCCTCTCTCCTTTTATCAATGTCCTTTAAGCAGAGACCCCTATGAACACCCTGTATTTAAAGAAGTTGGTTATGTTTTTCATTTTAGCAAAGGAGAATGCACACTGTGAGAATTGTGGAGTAGTCTCACGAAGTAGGTGTTAAGAAAGACAGACAATCTAAGCTTTAAGTGCTTTTGGAGAGGACTCAAGGAGATGGAGCTTATGCTGTTGGATAGCCTTCATGAAGTTGGGACATTTCTACCATTGGGTCTCTCATGCTTATTCTCTAGAAGAAGAGATGAGATTAAGTCTAATACTAATTGATAAAGGTGTAACATTCACCCATATTAGCCAGGTTAGGGGAATGTTGAAACATTTTTCTGATTTAGAGAATATTCATGTTTTTCCTGAGTACATATGTTATTATTAAATGGACTTATCTTTGTCTTGATGTATCATTGCTACAATGTAGCCTTGTCTCATGGGATGCTTTGTGAAATTGTAATAAAATTTAAAAAGGAGCACTTAAAGAGTATTAAAGAGAAATAATTTAACATATACCTGTTTATTTTAAGGTAAACAATTATTATAACACTAGAGGCCCGGTGCATGAAATTCGTGCATGGGGGGGGGGCTCCTCTCAGCCCAGCCTGCACCCTCTCCAATCTGGGACCTCTCATGGAATTTCCATGGGATCGGGCCTAAACCAGCAGTTGGACATCTCTCTCACAATTCAGGACCGCTGGCTTCTAACTTCTCATTTGCCTGCCTGCCTGATCACTCAAACTGCCCCCCTGCTAGCCTTGTTGCTCCCAACTGCCCTCCTCTGCCGGCCTGGTCACCCCCAAATGCCCCCCTGCCAGCCTGGTCACCCTTTACTGCCCCCCACCAGCCTAGTTGCCCCCAACTGCCCTCCTCTGCTGGCCTGGTCACCACCAACTGCCCCCCTGTTGGCCTGCTTGCCCCTTACTGCCCCCTGACAACCTAATTGCCCTCAACTGCCCCCCTCTGCCAACATGGTCACCCCTAACTGCCCCCTCTGCCAGCCTGGTCACCCCCAACTGCCTGCCCCTGCTGGCCTGGTTGTCCCCAACTACCCCCTCCCTGCTGGCCTGGTCGCCCCACGCAGCCTGTTGGTCAGTCGTTTAGTCATCCCTCACTAACCCCCCTGCTGTTCTGGTTGCCCCATGCAGCCTGCTGTTCAGTCATTTGGTTGTCCCTCACTAACCCCCCTGCCAGCCTTGTCCCCCCACACAGCCTGTGTTCAGTTGTCTGTCCGGTTGTTTCAGTTATGATGGACCCTGGCTTTTTATATATTAGGATGAGGGAAAAATAAAGATATTTTGAGATTTATAAAACTGCCCAAATGTAATTATTCAAAAGATCTATACTAATAAAAGCCTTGGGCGTGATCAGACCAGCAGGGGAGGGCAGTTGGGGGCTATCAGGCTGGCAGGGGAGTAGATAGGCATCAATCAAGCTGGCAGGGGAACAGTTAGGGTGTGATCAGGCTGGCAAGCAGAAGCAGTTAGGGGAAATCAGTAAGGCAGGCAGGCGAGCAGTTAGGAGCCAGTGGTCCCGGATTGTGAGAGGCGTGTCCAACTGCCGATTCAGGGATCGAGCCTAAACCGGCAATTGGACATCCCCTGAGGGTGTCCTAGATTGGAGAGGGTGCAGGCCAGCTGAGGGACACTCCCCCATGCACGAATTTCATGCACTGGGCCACTAGTTATTTTATAAGTATTCTTAGTAGAAATATTCTGATTAGAAGAGAAATAAAGCCAGAATAAAGTATCAAGATATAAGGATAAGGAAAACAACAACAAAAAAGCATACTTCATTTTCCAAAATATCTAATCTATATAAATAAAAATGTAAATGTTCGTTTGTTCAAAATCTTAAATCTCCGAAAGTTCTTCAACGATTGTTTTGAAATTTTGACACAACGTTGCATTCGAATACATGCGCGTTTTTATATACGTTATACCTACTATTATATAGATGTCACACGTGTGACAGGTAAAAAACATGATTTTTTTGAAAAACAGCGCCATTTGTTGGACATAAAAGCAACACATGCTATATTAAATATTTTACGATTCCATTTCAATGTTTCCGATTTACGATCCATTTATGATTTCCAAATTTTCAATTTTACGATTTGATTTCAATGTTGATAATGATTGAAGATTTGTGCTTAGAAATCGTGAACAAAGTTCTCAATCAATTGGGAATGCCATCACCGAATCTATCTGCTGCTGCTTCGTTCGATGTAGCATTGCGTCGTGAACAAAATTACAACATGGGTGATCTTTTGTCGTATGTGCAATGAAATATTCCTAAGCTAACGCTTGAGCAAAAAGGCATTTATGATCAAACTGTCAATAACGCGGTTGGAGAAATCTTCTTCTTAGATGCGCCAGGAGGAACTGGTAAAACGTTCCTAATTAGATTGATTCTGGCAGCAATTCGATCCCAAAATGACATAGCCTTAGCTATTGCATCGTCCAGAATAGCTGCGACATTGCTACCAGGTGGAAGAACTGCTCATTCCGCTTTGAAATTGCCATTGAACATGCAATTCATTGAAACTCCCATGTGCAACATTTCCAAAGCATCTGGCATGGCAAAAGTATTGCAGAATTGCAAACTTATTGTTTGGGATGAATGCACAATGGTGCGCAAAAAATTGCTCGAGGCTCTTGATCGATCATTGCAAGATTTGCATGGAAACATCAGACCATTTGGGAACGCATTAATATTGCTTGCAGGAGATTTCAGGCAAACATTACCTGTAATTCCTCGATCGACACCAGCGGACGAAGTAAATGCTTGCCTGAAATAATCTACTTTGTGGCGACACGTAAAGAAGTTAAAATTAACTACAAATATGCATGTCCAGCTGCAAAATGATCGATCAGCTGAGATATTCTCACATCAATTGCTGGAAATTGGGAACAGAAAGGTGCCGGTTGATCTGACCTCAGGACCAATTTCATTGCCTCATAACTTCTGCAATTTAGTGACGTCAAAAGAAGAATTGGTTGAAAAAGTATTTCCCAATATTCAAACCAATTATAAGAATCACAACTGGCTGAGTGAACGAGCTATTCTTGCAGCCAAGAACAAAGATGTCTACGAACTTAACAATATTATTCAGTCTAACATTCAAAGCGAGGCAGTCACATACAAGTCCGTAGACACTGTTGTGGAAGCAGATGAAGCGGTTAATTATCCAACAGAATTTTTGAATTCACCTGATCTGCCAGGGATGCCACCGCATGTACTGCAATTGAAAATCGGCGTGCCAATTATCATGTTGCGAAATATCAACCAGCCAAAGCTTTGCAACGGCATGCGGCTTGCAGTAAAAAAATTAATGAGCAACGTCGTAGAAGCAACAATCTTGACAGGACCTTTCAAAGGTGAAGATGTCCTCATCCCTCACATTCCTGTGATTCCAACAGATATGCCATTTCAATTTAAGACATTGCAATTCCCCATTCAATTGGCGTTTGCAATCACCATCAACAAAGCTCAGGGCCAATCTTTAGAATTGTGCGGTTTAGATCTAGACACAGATTGCTTCTCACATGGACAATTATATGTTGCGTGTTCTAGAGTCAGCAAACCAGACAATCTCTATATCTGCACAGACAATGGAACAACAAAAAATATTGTATGCCCACAAGCATTGTAAAATTAAACATATTAGAAATGTGCGCTTTCTCTTTTCTTTCTTTTCCATTTAACCAGACTGAGCCACAGCAACGCGTGGCCGGGTACAGCTAGTATAAAATAAAAATAATATATTTTAAATTAGAGAACTAAACTAAAAATTTCAAAAAATATGTAAATTAGTTTTTGTTAAAAGATGTGTAAAGGAAAACGGAAGGCCTTTTTGAGCATATAATAATAGCATATACTATAGTACAGGCATCAAATTGCTAGAAATGAAAAATATAGAACTAGGTCGGGAAGATGGCGACTGGCAGGAAGGTAGAGAGGGAGAGAGTGTGAGAGAGTGAGGGAGCCATAGAAGAGAGTGTAGACGTGTGTGGTGTGTGTGTGTATGAGCTAGGGACAGTTAGATTCTGCAGGTCCTCCAAGGGGCTGCCAAAATGGGCAGTCTTAGACGGCAGAGTCCCATGCACAAAGCAGACACTTCTGGGTGGCCGGTGCAGGCACGGAGACCATGCCATCTTGAGAAACAGCTGCTTGAGACTAAGATCCTGGCCTCAGAACCACCCAGTCACGTCTCAGATGCAAACCAGGACCCTGCAGCCACTGGGGACAGAGAACTGCGACCACAGCTTCAGACCAAGAGACAACAAGAATCCAGACATCCCGACCACAGATTTCTGTGAGTCAAAGAGCTATCCCCCTCCCCACAGGTTCCTGGATAGGGCCATACTAACTGATAGACCTGCCCCTCACTCGGGCCGCAGCACCCCTATGGGAATTAGAGCTTGGGAGTGCCCGCATAGGCTGCAGTGCTGCTACACTGGAATCTGCTCTCCACAACGCAATGGGGTGACCAAACCCGAAGCCCACGCAGGGCGGCAGTGCCACTTGACTTAGATTCTGGGCAAGCACACACAAAAGTCTGTTTTCCTCAGCGCACACGGAAGTCTGTTTTCCACAGTGCAGGCACGCCACAGAGCTACTGTGCAACCCAGTCCCCCATGGTGACCCGGACCCAGATTCTCCCAGCAAGAGGCAGCACTGAGCACCACTGACTTGACTCTGTTTCTTACTGTGTGCTCTGGGATCCCTGACTCACAGTGCATTCACACTAAGAGCCAGTGACTCCAATTCTTGGTGCATGCGCACATGGGGACACTGATTCTCAGCAAGAAGCCACACAAGGCAACAGAGACTCTGATACTCAAATCTTGGTGTAGACACAGGGAAACTTTGACTCCTGGCATGCGCTAGGGGACTCATTTTCAGCACACGCCAACAGTGCGGTTCAGGAAGGGTCCCTGATTCTAGGTGAACACACGAGACCACACTGAACGCTGGTAACACTGACCCTGGGCGAGCCTGGTTCCCACAACCCACAGCAGCCACACGTCCTAGTGTCGGAGCACTTCAGTGAAACTTGGGTGGTGCGAAGTTCCCACGGCACACAGCCCAGGTCCATGCAAATTGAAACTTGAACTTTCTGGTGATAGTCAGAATGGGGAGACGACATAATCCACAGAGGAAAGAAAATGAGGAATCGCCAAGAAAGGAAATTAGTGAAATTGAAGCATGCAACATGACCGAAAAAGAGTTCAGAGTAATGGTCGTGGAATTTATACATCGGGTGGATGAGAAAATCAACAACTTATGCAAGAATTAGGAAGAAATGAAAAGTGATATAGCTACAATCAAAAACACCATGGAAAGTTTCAACAGTAGACTAGAAGAAGCAGAGGACCGAATTAGTGAGTTAGAAGATCAGGTACAGAAACAAGCTCAATCTGAACAGCAATTGGAGAAAAAAATTTAAAAGCAGGAAGAAAGCCTAAGGGAGCTTTGGGACAACATGAAACGAAGTAACATACGTGTAATAGGGCTGCCAGAAGGACAAGAAGAGCAGCAAGGATTAGAAAATCTATTTGAAGAAATTATGACAGAAAACTTCCCGGATATGGGGAAGAAAAAAGTTACACAAGTACAGAGAGTCCCAAGCAGGATCAACCCCAAAAGACCCACACCAAGACACGTCATAATTTCAATGGCAGATATAAATGACAAAGAGAGAATCTTAAAGGCGGCAAGAAAGAGACAGAGAGTTACCTACAAAGGAACACCCATCAGATTATCAAATGATTACTCAAAAGAAACACATCAAGCTATAAGGGAATGGAAGGAGGTATACAAAGTGTTGCAAAGCAAAGGACTGAATCCAAGAATACTCTATCCAGCAAGACTATCAATCAAAATTGAAGGGGAAATCAGGAGCTTAGCCTAAGGGAGTTTATCACCACCAAACCAGCAATGCAAGAAATGCTAAAGGGAATACTGTAAAAAGAAGAAATAAGCAGGTGAGAAGGAACACAGACACAAAAATAGATATGACTACAAACAAATACCTTTCAGTAATAACTTTAAACGTAAACAGACTAAATGCTCCAATCAAAAGACATCGAGTTGCTGAATGGATAAAAAAACATGACCCATATATATGCTGTCTACACGAGACCCACCTCAGAACAAGAGACTCACACAGATTGAAAGTGAAGGGATGGAAAAATATCATTCAGGCAAATGGAAATGAAAAAAAAGCTGGGTTAACAATACTTATATCTGACAAAATAGACCTCAAAGTAAATGCCATAACAAGAGATAAGAAAGGTCACTTCATAATACTACAGGGATCGATACAAAAGAGGATATAACCCTGATAAACATATATGCACCCAACGCAGGATCACCCAAATACATAACAAAACTCCTGGAAGATATCAAGGGAGAGATAGACAACAATACAATCATAGTAGGGGACTTTAATACACCACTGACATCAATGGATAAGTCCTCTAGACAAAAAGTCAGCAAAGACACAGCAATCCTAAATGACTCACTAGATCAGATGGACTTAACTGACATCTTCAGAACATTTCACCCCAAAGCCACAGAATATACGTTCTTCTCAAGTGCACATGGGACATTTTCAAAAATAGACCACATATTGTGTCACAAGTAAAGTCTCCCCAAATTCAAGAAGATTGAAATCATACCAAGCATCTTCTCAGACCACAATGCCATAAAATTAGAAATAAACTACAATAAAAACAATTCAAAACTCTCAAACACTTGGAAGCTGAATAGCATGCTATTAAATAATGACTGGATTACCAATGAGATCAAAGAAGAAATTAAAAGCATCCCGGAAACTAATGACAACAAAAACACAACAATCCAAAATCTATGGGACACAATGAAAGCAGTCCTGAGAGGGAAGTTTATAGCTCTACAGGCCTAACTCAAAAAAACAAGAAAAAATGGTAGTAAATAATCTAATTCTACAACTCAAAGAATAGAAAGACAGCAACAAGAAAGGCCGAGAGTGAGTAAAAGGAAGGAGATAATAAAGATCAGAGCAGAAATAAATGACATAGGGACAAAAAAAAATATAAAAGATCAATGAAACTAAGAGCTGGTTCTATGAAAAGATAAACAAGATTGATGAACCTCTAGCCAGGCTCACCAAGAAGCAAAAAGAGAGGACTCAAATAAACAAAATTAGAAATGAGAAGGCGAAATAACAACAGACCCCACAGAAATACAAAGGATTGTTAAAAAAACACTATGAACAACTGTATTCCAACAAATTAGATAACCTGGAGGAAATGGACATATTCCTAGAAAAATACAACCTTCCACAACTCAATCAGGAAGATTCTAAAAATCTCAATAGGCCGATAACTATGGAAGAAATTGAAGCAGTCATCAAAAAGCTCCCAGCAAACAAAAGCCCAGGGCCAGATGGCCTCACAGGGGAGTTATACCAAACATTCAAAGAAGAACTAAAACCTATCCTCCTCAGACTATTCCAAAAAATTCAAGAGGAAGGAACACTTCCAAACTCATTCTATGAAGCCAGCATCACCCTAATACCAAAACCAGATAAAGACAACACAATGAAAGAGAATTATAGGCCAATATCCCTCATGAACATAGATGCCAAAATCCTCAGCAAAATTCTATCAAATCGGATGCAGCAATACATCAGAAAGATCATACACCATGACCAGGTAGGATTTATCCCAGGAATGCAAGAATGGTACAATATCCGCAAATTAATAAATGTGATACATCACATAAACAAATTGAGAGATAAAAATCACATAATCATATCAATTGATGCAGAAAAAGTATTTGACAAAATCCAACACCTCTTCTTGATAAAAACTCTCAGCAAGGTGGGAATAGAGGGATCATACCTCAACATAATAAAAGCCATATATGAAAAACCCACAGCCAACATCATACTCAATGGACAAAGACTAAAACCATTTCCCCTATGAACAGGAAAAAGACAGGGATGCCCACTCTCACCACTCTTGTTCAACATAGTACTGGAAGTATTAGCCACTGCAATCAGACAAGAAGAAGAAATAAAAGGCATCCAAATTGGAAAAGAAGAAGTAAAACTGTCCTTATTTGCAGATAACATGATATTGTACATAGAAAACCCTAAAGATTCCATCAAAAAATTATTAGACTTAATTAATGAATTTGGCAATGTAGCAGGATACAAAATTAATGCCAATATATCTATGGCATTTCTTTACACAAATAGTGAACTTATAGAAAGAGAGACTAAAAAAGCAATCCCATTTACCATCGCACCAGAAAAATGAAGATACCTAAGAATAAACTTAACTAAGGAGGTAAAAGACCTATATGTGAAAAACACCAGGACACTGAAAAAAATAGAGGAAGACATAAATAGATGGAAGAACATACCGTGTTCATGGATTGGTAGAATCAACATCATCAAAATGTCCATACTACCCAAAGCAATCTACAGATTCAATGCAATCCCCATTAAAATACCAATGGCATATTTCACAGACCTATAACGAACTTTCCAAAAATTCATCTGGAATAAAAAAAGACCCCAAATAGCTGCAGCAATCCTGAGAAAGAAGAACAAAGTAGGTGGGATCTCAATACCAGATATCAAGCTGTATTACAAAGCCACTGTTCTTAAAACAGCCTGGTACTGGAACACGAACAGACATATAGATCAATAGTATAGAATAGAGAATCCAGAAATCGACCCAAACCACTATGCCCGATTAATATTTGACAAAGGAGGCATCAATATAAAATGGAGTCAAAGTCTCTTCAACAAATGGTGTTGGGAAAATTGGACAGATACATGAAAAAAAATGAAACTAGACCACCAACTTACACCATACACAAAAATAAACTCAAAATGGATAAAAGACTTAAACATAAGACAGGAAACCATAAAAATACTATAGGAATCAACAGGCAGCAAAATCTAAGACATATGCCGAAGGAACTTCTTCACTGATACTGCTCCTAGGGCCATGGAAACTAAAGAGAAAATAAACAAATGGGACTACATCAAAATAAAAAGCTTTTGCACAGCAAAAGAAACCATCAACAAAACAACACGAAAGCCCACTGCATGGGAGAACATATTTGCCAATGTCATCACCGATAAGGTTTTAATCTCCAACATTTACAGGGAACTCATACAACTTAACAAAAGGAAGATAAACAATCCAATCAAAAAATGGGCAACGGACCGAAATAGACACTTTTTGAAGGAGGACGGAAGGCCAAGAAACATATGAAAACATGCTCAAAGTCACTAATTATCCGAGAGATGCAAATCAAAACAACAATGAGGTACCATATCACACCTGCCAGAATGGCTATCATCAACAAATCAACAAATGACAAGTGTTGGCGAGGATGCGGAGAAAAAGGAACTCTTTTGCACTGCTGGTGGGACTGCAGACTGGTGCAGCCACTGTGGAGAATAGTATGGAGTTTCCTCAAAAAACTAAAAATGGAACTCCCATTTGACCCAGTGATCCCACTTCTAGGAATATATCCCAAGAAACTAGAAACACCAATCAGAAAGGATATATGCACCCCTATGTTCATAGCAGCACAATTCACCATAGTTAAGATTTGGAAACAGCCTAAGTGCCCATCAGCAGATGAGTGGATTAAATACTGTGGTACATCTACACAATGGAATACTACGCTGCAGTAAAAAAGAAGGAGTTCTTACCATTTTCAACAGCATGGATGGAACCGGAGAGCATTATGCTAAGTGAAATAAGCCAGTCAGAGAAAGATAAATACCACATGATCTCACTCACTTGTGGAATATAATGAACAACATAAACTGATGAACAGGGACAGATCCAGAGACAGAGAAGCATCGATCAGACTGCCAAACCTCAGAGGGAAGGTAGGGGAGGGTGGGGGAAAGGAGGAGAGATCAACCAAAGGACTTGTATGCATGCATATAAGCCTAACCAGTGGACACGGACACCAGGGGGATGAGGGCATGAGTGTGTGTGTGTGTGTGGGTGGGGAGGTTAATGGAGGGATTAGGACACATATGTAATACCTTAATCAATAAAGAAATTAAAAAAAAATTACAACTTAAATTATTTCACTAAGAAGCCATGGTAAAATAAAACATTCAAAAGAAAAATATAGAACTAGTTTAGGGATAGCAAACAGACCAATGAGATAGAATAGATAAGGCAGAGAACAATCTGTTTCTGTGTGAGATTTTTATATGATAAATGTTAAAAAACATATAGATAACTTTAGTATATGTTATTGGGGAATTTCATAGTGAAAAAAATAAGCTGGATTTCTACCTTTTACTATATGCAATGTTGGTTTCATGAGTGAAGTAAATTTGTGTACTATAAACGGAGAAATATGATTAACTAAAATTTCTGAAAGTATAAAAATAGAGGAAAATGCAACTAGTCACAAAGCTGTAAAAGGTAATATATAATTGATGCTTTGCAAATGCTAAAGGGTTATATAAACCTTATATATTTCAGTTTAATAATCTGTTTTGGCCTTAAAAAATCTTCACTACTATTTTTCTTTCAAAAAAGGAGAAAATATTTTCTGCTGTAAGTTCATAAAGTCTAACATAATATCATTTTTATTGTTAAATAATACCATTTTGTAGCCTAGTTATTTAAAAAATCAATAGTTATATTTATTTACTGTGCTATTTCACATTTAAATTCAATTCTCTGAAGAAAAAAAAAACTGGAACCATGAATAGTCATCATTATATACAGGGTGGGACAAAAGTAGGTTTACAGTTGTGAGTTTGTGAAAGTTTATTCTTTTTTAAAAAATATATTTTATTGATTTTTTACAGAGAGGAAGAGAGAGGGATAGAGAGTTAGAAACATCGATGAGAGAGAAACATCAATCAGCTGCCTCTTGCACACCCCCTACTGGGAATGTGCCCGCAACCAAGGTACATGCCCTTGACCGGAATCGAACCCGGGACCCTTGAGTCCACAGGCCAACGCTCTATCCACTGAGCCAAACCGGTTTCAGCGTGAAAGTTTATTCTTGCATATTATTTTGTAATTGCTGCATTATTTTCCATATGAACAACTGTAACCTACTTTTGCCCCACCCTGTATTAAGGATAAATAATTTGCAGCAAAACAATATTTTTTAGAAATACTTAGTAATATTTCTAGCTTAAATTATTTTCAGTTCACTTCTATTTTCTTGGCTAAGATATAGTCATTTCTTTACTTCAAATGAATGTACAAACATGATTACTAAAGTTAAAAGGAAAAATAATTATTTTAGAGCCATAACCACAATTTACATTATACAAGTTTTCAGTTCTTTCTTTCCACTAATGACTTCTATCTAAGCCCAGAATGAAGGAATATTTAGTATTACTACTAAAAATCAAATGATTTCTAATTACTAGAAGAAATTGGAAAAGTAATAAAATTTATGTCTCAAATAAGTTTTGAATTTTTTTCAACTAAATCTTTAAACTTATGCCATATAGGCATTCTTTTGTATTATTTCACATTTTAAAAAGTAATTTATTGATTTTTTAGAGAGCAAGAAGGAAGAAGAAACATGTATGTGAGAGTATAGAATCAATCAGCTGTCTCCTGCCTCCTGCATGCCCCCTGCCATGGATTGAACCCACAACTTGGGCATGTGCCCTGACCTGAAATTGAACCAGCAACCTCTTGTTACACTGAAAGACACACACACAAAAAACTGAGTCACACTTGCCAGGGCCCTACAGCCATTTTTTAATACTTTAAAAAGATTTATCCTCACATTTTTAAAAAAAGCAATTATCTTTATTGTTGAAATTATTACATATGTCCCCCTTGACTGCTTCCCCCGCCCCCCTTGACTCCCTCCACCCTGCTCTTGTTCTTTCCCCCTTCAGGCCTTCACCTCACTATTTTCTGTGCCCATGGGATATGCATATATGCATATAAGTTCTTTGGTTGATCTCTTCCTGCCAACTCCCCCTCCCCTTTCTCTTTAAGATTTGTCATTCTGTTCCCTGCTTCCATGTTTCTAGATCTAATTTGTTCATCAGTTTATTTTATTCATTAGATCCCACATATGAGTGAGATCATGTGATACTTATCTTTCTCTGACTGGCTTATTTCACTTAGCATAATACTCTCCAGGTACCTCCATGCTGTTTCAAAGGATAAAGAGATCCTTCTTTTATACTGCTGCATACATCGCTTCTTGGCCTTTTGGCTAAGATCAAGTGTATACTGCTGCATGGTATTCCATGGTATAAATATATCACAGCTTTTTTTATCCACTCATCTATGGATGGGCTGTTTCCAGATCTTAGCTATCGTATATTGCGCTGCTATGAACATAGGGGTGCATACACTCATTCTGATTGTTGTTTCCAGTTCTAGTATCTGTACCTAGAAGTGGGATCACTGGGTCAAATGGCAGTTCCATTTTTAATTTTTTGAGGAAACTCCATATTTTTTCCCATAATGATCCTCACACTTTTAATTTCTTTAAAATAACATAAAGCAAAATAATAGAATTAGAATAAATGCATTATTATTCTAAGGTATTTTAGGACAGAATTAGTGAGGAATAAATCCACATAAACATCACATTGAGGTAACTTCTTTTTCATTTTTGTCTTAATTTAAAAAATATTTTATTTCACTCTGCATTGGGTGTATTTATTAGAATAAAATCTATGTTTTATTTTGCTTCATTAAATAAGAGAATGCTGGTAACTGATAATAAAGTAATGCTCAAGCCCAGTGAATCATCACATGCTTCTTACTGAGAAAGTTAATGATCAGAATTTTTGTACTAATTTTTCTAATTAAAAGTATCTCTTCAAGTTGTATCAATTTTAAAATAAAGATTTTATCAGTTTCTCAATAATATTTGTGTTTCATTCTGGACACTGAGCTTCATAAAACTCAGATATAACTTCTCAAGGAGAGAGTATAATACATAAATGATTGATTCTTGAAAAAATTTTTGAGTATATAAAAATATTTTTGAAAGAATAACAGTAATATTTTTGTGAAAAACAAATGCACATTTTAAGAAACACTTGGAAAAACTTCTTATTACAAATCTTAGATATAATAAAGAATATATACAATATCTGGATTACAAGGTAAGCATCCTATAAGAGCTACATAGACATTAATAAGATTTGTTTGGAAAAAGAGAGAAAGGATCCAATCAGAAATTCAGAAACGTGTTTTTAATAAATCAAATTTATTAATTTTAGTAATTACCATTTCAACAACAGAAATCAATATATTGAAAAAAAATATATTTAAAATAGGATGTGTGTCTTTAAAGTATTTATCTTCCCTAAGGCATCCAATAAATATCAAGTATTTACTTGAGGTTTTTCATAGAGTTCTGGCCTTAATACATTTCCACTATGAGGTTAATACAAGTTCAAAATTTAAACCAACCTCTTCTCTAGTGCTTTCTAACTTCCCTCAATCTTTCTCATACAGCTATTGCCATTTATGATCATAAGAAAGAGTTCAGGAAATTTTTAAGTACTAACTATCTGCCTATTGCAAATCAGTCACAATGTTCCATGCAGAACAGACAGAAGGGGCCCAGAGCCAGAAAATTCTGACATTTAAAAGGTCCTGACACTATTCAGAGACTCGTACCAGTTATAAGACCAGGATAGTTCACTCTCACAATGGGGCTATTATGTAGCTGTGCACAGCTCTGGTTCCGAATATTTCCTCTCTGACAGCATGACTTGAAAGGTTAGGAGTTTGACACTAGATTTTCACCCTATACTTTGAAATGGACACTTCAGCCACTTATGATTATTCATTAGAAAATTTTTTATATTATTAGGAAGACATGTCTCCTGATTAAAAATAGCTTAAGAAACAGATTATTAAATAGTGTGTCTACTAACAATGTCATTCTTGTTATTCATTTTTAAAATCCATGTAATGGAGTACTATAAAATAGAGTGTATCTGTCTAAAACTATTTATGTGATATGTAATGGTTTTAAATAATTTATCTAATTAGAACAATTCAACTATGAAAACTGCAAATAAGAGAAATGAACTAGCCAGGACCTAAAGGAAATGCATAATAAGAATACAGAGCTGTCCCAAAAAATCTTAGTACAGAGATCCAGACCTCAAAACTGGATTAGGCTATGACCTCATATGATAATTTCTATCATCTCAGTTATTAAATACTGAAATTTGGACCCAGTCTCTGGTTCTGTAAGTCATAGTCCAGTGCTCATTCCACTGATTAATCTGAAAGCAATCACAAGGCTCATGGGTGTTGTATGTAGCTAAAATATGTATCTCCTGAATAGCCCTTTCAATATTTTTTTTCCTTTAGAGTTAAGCTTTTATCCAAAGATTATGCACTCATATCAAGAAATCCAGAAAGACAGTGGTGGATTTAATGCCCTTAAATAGCAATTACTAAGACCACTTTGAATATGAAGTAGTATCATATTTCCTTATATGAGTTTTGTGTGGAAAAATATGGGTGTATCTATTAGTAAGAAAAGAAGCACACACATCATATCCACAGTTAGCCACAATGTTTGCTGCCCCGTGTGTAGGTCATTGGTTCAGGAAGACACCAGAGTGCTGAATAATCCACACTGGAGAAGAATGACAGTACTCATTTGGTAGGAGCTCCTCAACATTAGGTGACAAATGTCTATAGTTGTGATGGCTGAAAGCTCTGCTGTTTCTAAATGCCTAACTCATTCCTGTTCTATGGAGAACATGTGATGAATTGGAAGTAACTATGTAATGAGTATATTGCAGGCATTGTGTTTTCTGAATAAAAAAATAAGTAGGTGACAAATACTCATTTCAATAAATTCTAACAAGTGAGAGTTCTGTTTAACATTTCATATAAGTGTTTCACCTTTCTCTGGTCAACCTGATTTGCACTGAAGATAGGGGCAGAAAAACTAGAGGTTCCAAGTGTTAGAAGAATTTTGAAAAATTGATGTTATTTTCACAAACTTCTATAAATATGCTGAGAGAGAGAGAGAGAGAGAGAGAGAGAGAGAGAGAGAGCAGGAAATAACACTTTTCCTTAATTTCACCAGATAAGAGTAAATGCTCTCATGTCCTGTAATGGGATGTTCTCTATAGCACTTTTTAATTTGCTATCTTATGGTATTTATTTTAAATATACTTTATTTTAACTCACTTTTCCTATGAACTCTATAATTTTTATGTAAAAAAATGAGACTTAATATTCTTTGTAACTTCTGCAGTACTTAATTCACTGTAGATGTTCAGAAAATGGTGCCATTGAAGATTTCATGGGTTGTCATGCAGAGCCCAAATGGATTTGCTGTTGCAACAAGGGGAAAGAACATAGTAGAGCTTGACAGCAGAACCAAGGGCATGGAATTCAGATTACAAAAGGGTCCATCCCTCTACCTCTGCAGTAAACTATTGGTGGAGCAAAAATTGTGCAAACTGGGAAGGAAGAAGGGGCATGCTCCAGAAAATTTGCTATACTGGGAACAAATAATTTTACTTGAAAAATAAATAGAAGTACATTGTCTGCTTTTTTTTCCCTTTTGGAAACATGTAGTAACAAATCTTTTTTACATGTGATTCTACAGTTGCCTTAACATAAGGGCTAAAACATGCCTACAAGTCCCTAACATAAAATTGTAAAGAATGGGTTATCAGTAAGTTTTGCTTATATGTGAGAAGGTAAGATTTTTTTCTCAATTTTTTATTAAGGTATTATATGTGTACATATCTTACCATTGCCCCGCCACCCCACTCCATATATGCCTTCATCCCCCAGAGTTTTGCATCCATTGGTTATGTTTATATGCATGCATACAAGTCCTTTGGTTGATCTCTTATCTTCCCCTTCTCTCCCTAACCTTCCTGCTGTAATTTGACAGTCTGTTTGATGCTTTACTGTCTCTGTATCTATCTTTTTGTTCAAGTTTATAATGTTCTTTATTATCAATAAATGAGTGAGATCATGTGGTATTTTTCTTTCATTGACTGGCTTATTTCACTCAGCATAATCTTCTCCAATTCCACCCAGGTTGCTGCAAATGGAAAGAATTAGAAGGTAAGATATTGATAGGGAAGAAGAACAAAAAACAACAGAGACCAAAGATCCTAAATGGATTTTGAGAAGATATCACATGCAGTGTATTTATGTATTTCTTAGAAAAAAACACAAAAGTCTAGTTTGCTCAATCTGCGGCTGAACTTAGTCTACTGGTATCTAATGTGCGCTTTCTTTTCTGCCTGAAAAGTCAATTTTCTTTTCATTTAGAAAACAGGTTGGCTAAAGGTACAGGGAATTGCAGATACACAGGATATATTGAAAACGGGGTTTATTAACTTCACTTTTTTTTTTTTTTTACTAGAAAGCCTTTCTACTATTGCAAAAAATAATAAAAGTCAATACGTAACTTTGGAAGCCCCTCATTTGTCTCAGAGGCAAATTGAGTTTGGTACTGGAAAATGTTTCTGGAATGCATTCAGTCTCTCCATTTCTTATGCTTTCATCTGCAAATGTGAGATAGTTTAATATATCAACTAAATCTAATAGTAGATCATATGTATATGTTTTAAAATTTGAAGCCATTTTATTTTATAATCGCAGGTATGTGGATCATGATTATCCATGGGTAAAGGAAACCGCAGAAGGTGGTTTAACTGAAAGGAAATTATTTTTTGTAGTTATATTTTATTCCACTAACATGTCTGATAACTTTACTGATTTTTTTTCTTTACTGATTAAGGTATTACATATGTGTCCTTATTTCCCCATTGCCCGCCCCCCACTCATGCCTCACCCCCCGGGTGTCTGTGTCCATTGGTTAGGCTTATATGCATGCATACAAGTCCTTTGGTTGATCTATTCCCCTTACCCCGCCCTCTGCTACCTTCCCTCTGAGATTTGATGGTCTGATCGATGCTTCTCTGTCTCTGGATCTGTTTTTGTTCATCAGTTTATGTTGTTCATTATATTCCACAAATGAGTGAGATCATGTGATATTTATCTTTCTCTGACTGGCTGACTGAAACACTGGACCTTACTTCTCTGAAGTTTGAACCCTATTACCTGAAGGGCATTGTTTTGTAAAGTGAACTAGTGTATTCTCTTTCGATTTGAAAACATAAAAGCGGCATTGAGAAATACTGAAATCATAGACATATTATTCAAAAATGACACTAAAGTTATTTAAGCAAATTGGGTGATAATTTAAGGAATTATTTTTTTTCTATTTGTCTCATCTGTTCTTTTCTTCCAGTCCTGCCTTCTTTTGAATTATAAAGGTGAGTCACTTTTTAAAAATTTCACATTATCTCCTATATTGGATATATATATATATTTAGCAAGAAACTAAAAATAGTCCAAGTTTGGAGTGATGAGACGAAAGGGCATTAATTCAAAACCTGAAGTCAATCTTAAAGCTGAGAAAGGCAAGGAAAGGGATTCTTTCCTCAGAGGCTTTAGAAGGAGCGAGGCATACTGACACTTGAAGCCCTCAATGACTCATTTTGTACTTCTAACTTCCAGAGCTCTGAGAGGATAAAAGTTTTGAAGCCACTAAGTTTGTGATAATGGGTGATAGCCACAGTAATAATGAGAGGTTTCACTTGAAACGCAGGCAGATAGGGCAGGTCCAGTGGAAACAAAGGCAGGTGGAACATAGGCAGGGGCAGACACAGCAGTTTAAGCAGCCCGATCACAGGAACCAACCAAACAGAAATAATAAAATGTTTCTGGACTCAAAGCAGGAGGCATGGGAAACCAAGGGAGGGCCTGCAACAATAAGGTGTATTGACACATAGAAACAAAGTTCAGCATAGGGACAGAGAAAGAACACGTAGAAACCGGGAAAGTTCAGGTCTGTTGCTGGGCAAGAACAATGAGGGAATCAATCAGGTGACAACACAGGTAGACATAGAGCAGGCTTGTAGCAAACATATACCCCTGGACTACAAGGCCTAATGGGGGCAGCCCATTATTGGGCCCCCTCCCCTCGCAGGGAGTCTGAATCTGCTTGCAATAAACTTTCCACACTTTTGCTTAAATCTTCTGGTCCACAGAGCTCATTCTTCAGTGTCGCGAGACATGACCCCAGGAAACACATGGGCTCACCGTTCAGGTCATCAATAAAGCAATACAATGAGTAAAGACTTTCCAATATTTTAACCTTTTCACAACTTCCTCTCTCCTCTCTAAACCAACCCTAATATTATAAGAAGTTGGGTGATATCATTACTAAAAGATCTAAGAAGAAACTAGCTGGCAAATGTCAGGCTCACACTCAATGTAGATATGTTTGTTTTCAGAAATCTTAATATGCAATAGCTTAAATTCAAATAATACACCAAAGTTTGCATTTGAAATCATCATTATAAAAGTGCTCTCATCTTTATTTTATTTTGTAAATTCTCACTCAAGGATATTTTTCCATTGATTTTTAGAGAGAGTGGAAGAGAGTGGGAAAGAGAGAGAAATATCAATGTGAGAGAAACACATCAATTGGTTGTCTCCTGCATGAGGCCTGACTAGGGCCTGGGCTGGGGGGGGGGGGGGAGGAACTTGCAACCAAGGTATGTGCCCTTGACCAGAAGAGAACCCAGGACCCTGTGGTCAGCAGGCCACCGCTCTACCCACTGAGCCAAACTGGCTAGGGCTGCTCTCCCTTTTTGAGACAGCATGGATGGACCTGGAGAATATTATGGTAAGTAAAATAAGCTAGTCAGAGAAAGATAAGTACTATATGATTAATTTATATGTGAAATCTAATGAACAGGATGAACTAACAAACAAAATAGGAACAGACTGAGAGCTGTCAGAGTGGAGAGGGGTTGGGGAATGAGTGAAAAAGGCAAAGGGATTAAGCAAAGAAAACAAAAAGCCTCATAACCACAGAAAACAGTATGGTGATTAACAAAAGAAAAGTGGGGTGGGGAAGGTACAAAACGGTAAAGGGGGGATAAATGGAGATAGAAGGACACTTGACTTTGAGTGGTGAACACAATACAATATACTGATCATGAATTATAGAATAGTACACCTGAATCCACATAATTTTATTAGCCAATGCCACCCCCATCAATTCAATATTTTTAAACTGCTCTCACAACCTCCTGATTCTAGAGGTAATATTTAAAGCTCCAAGTGTCTCTTGAATAATATGATGAGCAGATATTAAGATACATATGTGCTATGTAGCATACATGAGGAAATGAAAAAAGACCCATTCAAACTCTTCTCTAACCATGAAAGGAGACTCTCAAAACCTCTAAGGTAAAATGTAACACCTAAAATGAGGAGCTATTAAATAGAATTTAGTTCTTGTTTCTTCTTTTTCATTTCAGCTTCAGGTTCTTGCTTTTGATTAGACCCACAAGAGTCCTCTAGAGACTATTTATGTATGTTTGTTTGTTTTCTTCTGTGCACTTGATTTACTCCTTAGTGTCTCTGATTGGGAACTTTAATTTCTAGAGTATATGTCTCCCTTTTATTTTTAATCTATCCATTATTTTAATAATAATCAGTCTCCTTTTCCCCGCAAAAAAAAACCACACGTATTTTCTGAACTATTACCTGCCTACCTCACCAATAGGTCAAAGTTTGTACTTTGCCATTACATCATTGCTGCTCCTATGTTCCAAGGTGGTCTCGAGTCAGAAACAAGATTAATGTGTATAGTAGCCCTCATTTATCCTTTTCTCTGAATTAATGCAATTATTCTCCAATATCTATTGCCAGCTTGAACATGCAGAAATCCATCATTTAGCCAAAAATAAATAATGTTTATATAATTAATTTTTTAGGCAAATGCAACTTTAAATGTTATTCACTGAAAATATGTCATAAGAAATTTGTGCCACGGACCTCAGGGCATTGTTTATACTTACAAAGCAGAGATTCTATTTCATTGTGGCTTGGTGGCTTGGTGTTACGTCTCAAGACTAGTCGATCTTCCTCCTCAAAGAACAAAACATAACAAAGCAAACAGACAAACAACAACAACAACAATAACACCTCAAATCACCAAAACAGAATTCACCCTTGTGGCCATAGAAAGGGTCAAGATTTTCTTCCACATTTAAAATTCAGGAGGGACACCTTCAGAGCCTTCCACATAGTTTAAAATTAGCCAGCAGTGCATTTTTGCATACAGTACACTCACATAGCAGTACTGTAAGTATATAAAAAATGTTTTGCTGGTATTTAATTACTTCTGGTTATAACAAATCTCTGATGTCCATTATGGATAGTTTATATTATTAATACATCATTATCTTGACACATAACTGAGGAATTATTTGTGTTTCCAGGCTTCTGGAGTTTATTCGTACTTAATGAATAATGAGCAGTAAAAGAAACTCAATATTTTTGTAACTCCCAGACTTCAAGCATAAAATATATATTTGCTTTAGCCCAGAGAGTTCCCAAACTTTCTGTTTTATAGGAATGTGGGAAATTACAATAGGAAGAAAGAGGAGAAAAACAAGTTAGGTGGCTCTATTAGGGCAGCCTGACAAATAATTACGCTCAGCCTGCACTGGTGACTGTGCAGCACAGGAAACAACATTCTGCTTTGTTCAGAAGCAATTAGGGAGTGGTTCCCTGGGCTGCTTTTGCCAACACTCTTTTGAAGAGGCAAAATAATATCTGGGATCACTCTCATTAAAGGAACCCCCAAAGCTAATGAGGTCCCTATATTACTAATACAACATATAAAGTGTTTTTTGTTTTGCTTGTTAATTAAGAATTCTTACTTGGAGAAAAAAAAAATTGTATTTTATTTTTAACTTGAAATGGTAAGAAAGGATTGTGGCTCAGAAGGCAGACATCACGAGGAGACAATATCAAAACAAGTGAAATAAAGGTATTAAATATTTAATTGATATTCACACTTACTCAGTGGAAACTCAGTTGGGGTTTTGTATGTGAGTTACTACAAACAAGTGTTTTTCAAAATCAAAATGTGAAAACTAATATTGGTGTTAGGGTTCTGTTTTGTTAGATTAAAATTTCATCATTTTATTCTTTGCTTTCATAAGTTTCTATTTTGCCCAAAATATGTACATAATGCAAGGGACATGGCAGAGTCCTGTTATGGGAAAAGAGTTCATTGAAGGTTGTGAGCAACACATATCTAAGCACAGCAAATACACAAAAAGTAACATAATGAGGTTTCTCCTCCAGAGATTCAAGCCCCTTAAGTAGGGGTGGGGAACTGGTGTTTTCTTGTTGTTGTTGTTCTGTTTTCTTTTGTTTTGGTGTGTGTGTTTTTTTGCCTTTGATCATATTTTTATTCAAAATTAGCTGTCCAAAGTGATTTGACCATTATGGAATAAACAAATTTAAGTTTTGCCACAGGCTTCTTTCTTCTGTGGTGGGTTTCTTTTCTACAGGCTTCTTTTCAGCTGCTGGTTGTTTGGTACCTGCAGCCTTTTTCCCCACCAAAGCCTTCTGCTTCTTAAGGCCCACAGCCTTCTTTCCTTTCTTCCGACCACAGGCTTCTTGCCTGGAACCCCCTTCTCATCTGATTTGGCTTCTAGCGCTGCTGTTGCTTTGTCCACCCGGAGCTTGTGGTTCTTGGCCTGGCGAAGAATGGAGTTCCGGCGCATAGCCTTTGCATATGGTTTTAGCTTCAACATGACCCTCCGGCTTTTCAGTGGATTCTTCTTCAGGACTCTGTGATGAATCTTCTTGCATGGTGCTCAGAGGGCTCTTTGGATCTCTGGACATTTCAAGATTCTGGTAAGGTCCGTATTGAGCATCTTGTGCTTGGGAAAGTGGGAGTTACTCTTGAGGGAGGCAGCTCTAGCCAAGTGCCATACAGCTCATCTCACCTGCGGAAAGCACTTTCAGCCCAAATGCAGAAACGTCCCACATGCCCCCCAGGAGCAAGTTTCAAAATGTTCAGTTTGCTTCCATTAAGCAGAGTAATTCCGGGGATGTTTCTGAAGACTTTGATAGTCCTGTTGTCCTCATTACAGATGATGCGAGGTCCCCTGAGCTGGATGCCACCACTGTTTCTCATTTTGCCCTTGCCAGCCCTCATTTGCTGAGAGGCATAGACCTTTTTTCTATCCAGGTCTTGCGTTTCTTAAGAAGCAAAACAGTCTCCTTGGGTTTCTTGTAGCTTCAACTTTATCTTCCTTCAACCACCAAAGGAAGTTCAGTAACTTCCTCAATATGGTGACCTTTATTTATTTATTTATTAAATATCTTTTTATTGATTTCAGAGAGGAAGGGAGAGGGAGATAGAAACATCAATGATGAGAGAGAATCATGGATCGGCTGCCTCCTGCACACTCTACACTGGGGATCAAGTCCTCAACCCAGGCATGTGCCCTTGGCCGAAATCGAACCCGGGACCCCTCTGTCCACAGGCCGATGCTCTATCCATTGAGCCAAACCGGCCAGGGCTATCCAGTGACCTTTAGACATGACCAGTGCTGGTGAGGCCGAGGCAGCCAGGGCAGAGCAGAGGGCATATTGTTTCTGTGTTGTGTTCACTCTGCTGTGCCAACGGCGCCAGGTTTTCGTTGGTGCAAACATGCAGCCCCCACGACACATATTTCCAGAAGCACCTCAGCCATGACCATGAGTTCCACCACCTCGGACTTGGGAATTCCAGCCACAGGTCGGCCAGTACCCCAGGGCTCGGCACTGGTTTGGTGACCTGCCAATTCACTGACAACATAGGGCTGTCTATTGTTTTTGCATCAGTTGGTATGAACAAAGATCACCATATCTGGTCAAATGGGAGCTTTGAACACAGCAGGAAAAGTGGCATTTTTACCAGATGGTTCCCCCCCTTTTTTTAATATATTTTATTGATTATTTACAGAGAGGAAGAGAGAGGGATAGAGAGTTAGAAACATCGATGAGAGAGAAACATCGATCAGCTGCCTCTTGCACACCCCCTACTGGGGATGTGCCCGCAACCAAGGTACATGCCCTTGACCAGAATCGAACCTGGGACCCTTGAGTCCGCAGGCCGACGCTCTATCCACTGAGCCAAACTGGTTTCGGCGGTTCCCCCTTTTTGGAGTACACAGTTATCAGTGCAGGAGCCCACACTGGGAGAGGAGAAGGCCACACTCCTCTCTACCCAGCGGCTCCCACAGGGAGAAAAAAAAAAAGTGGGGAACCTTTTTTTCTGGCAAGGGACATTGGAATATTTATAACATCATTTGCTTAATATAAATCTATGTTTCTATGAAAAAAAAGCAACAACTCACAGATGTATTGGATTTTGAGTCCCACCTGTGGTTGCCGCGACAGGGCTAGACCAAATGATTTTTCAGGTTTTACACGTCCCGCGTGTGGGACATTCCCACTTCTGCTTCAAGGAGATGAACAACTGGAAAAACAAAACAAAACAGGAGAACAGCATATGTAAACTTTATTGTTTTATAGAGTTACTAAATACCCTGAAATTTCAGCAAAGAACGGATGACTGTAGCTGAAGTAGTATGGTGAGGTCTCATAGAGGAAAAATAGTTTGGTTTTATGCAGAAGTACTAGTAGAATTAGGAAAAGAGAGAGAATGGGCCATTGTTATGTGTCTGAGAAGAGCATGAGCAGAGGCACAAAGACAAAGCATGTAGAAGGAGGAAGGCAGAAGGAAGGAGGCAAATAGAAATACTGGACTGTTTGAAAAAGAATCTTTCTATTGTGGGTAGAATAATGCTCCCACATGATGTCCATGTCCTAATTTTCATAATTTTTTAATATGTTAGGTTATATGGCAAAGGAAAATTAAGGTTTCAGATGGATTTAAGGATGCTAATCAGTTGACCTTAAAATAGGGAAATTATTCTGGATTATTGAAGAAAGCCCAATGTTACATAAAGCCAACAAGGGAAACAGAAGAGTCAGAGAATCTGAGAGGAAGATATAACCACAAAAGCAAGAACAGAATGATGAGATGTGAGAAAGACTCATCCTAGTTTGCATATGGAAATTTGGAATATGGAAAAAGAGGGCCACGAGCTAATACTGGCAGCCTCTGGGAGCTGGAAAAGGTAAAGGAAAATATGAATTCCCTAGAGCTTCCAAAAGTAATGAAACTGAATAAGACCTGTGGCATTCTTCTAACCTATATGTAGTATTATAAGATCATAAATTTGTATTGCTTTACAGCATTATGTTTGTGGTTATTTGTTCTAGACAGATTGCCTGAAAGCTTGAAAGCTTGGCTCATTATCATCCCAAGAGTACATATCAACACTTAGATGAAGAAAGCCATATTTTATTAATGGTGTGAAAATGAAATTCAAGAGAAAATAAATAAAATATTATACATTTTGAAGTAAAAAAAATAGGGAACAAAATAGATAAAAGTGACATGTTAATAAAGTATATATTATTTTTTTGTAAGTTCAAAAAATGATAATGCATAAAATAACTTCTTTTCAATTGCTCTTTACCATTTTTTTTATTAGAGTTATCAGAAATTACCAAACTTTGTCTGGATATCAATACCTTAATTTAGTTTGGATTTAATTAATATACAAGGTGGGGCAAAAGTAGGTTTACAGTTGTTTGTATGAAAAATCTATGTATATAAAACCCTAATATGCAAATAGACCAAACGGTGCGAACAACCGGTCGCTATGACATGCACTGACCACCAGGAGGTGCGTGCGGAACATGGTGGGCATCGGCAGCAGGTAGCAGATTGTGGAACATGGTGGGTGTCGGCCGCTGCAGGATGGTGGAGCACGTGAGCAGGGGCGCCACACCAAGGTGGGGAGCTGGTTGCTGTCATTGGGGCAAGCCTCTAGTGGTTACTGAAAATTCTTTGCTGCTGTGCCCTGTGGTCCCACCCAGCACTCGCACCCAATGCTGGCACAGGCCCGCTCACTCCCACAGCCGGTGCCAGAGCCACCACTTGCACCTGCTGCTGGCGCCCGGTGCCGGTCCCAATCGCTTGGTCCCGTCAGCAGGTGCGAAAGGCGGCTGTCGGGCCCAATTGCCCCTGAGGGCTTCTCCACTTCCCCCTGCTCCTGAGGGGTGATAGGGGCAGCAGCCACTGCTCACACCCGCTGACAGCACCGGCCCCCCTTGCACCTGCTGCTGGCGCCAGCCCCAATCGCTCCACGCCATCAGCAGGTGCGAGCCAGGTTGGCGCTGTCAGCGTGTGGGAGCGGTGGCAGCGGGAGTGGAGCTGCAGGCAGACAGGGGACGGGGGCTGTGGTGGGAAGAGCTGGGCAGGGGCGCGGAGGATGGGCCGAGACCCGCCCCTGTGCCCATATAAGAATACTCACTGAGAGTTATAATGTTTCAATTCTTTGTATGTAGGTATAATTTACCAAATTGTTGTAGTCATAGTTAGCTTAAGAGAAATTATTTCTTTATATCTGGAAACTAAATATTAAAGAACCAGCAATATTTCAAATAACAAGTCACAAATTTATATTCGTGTTTCTTGGTTCATTTAATAACATTTTATTCATTATTGCTTATATTGATCTTTCTGTTAGCAGTTTTATGAAGCCATTAGTTTCTCTATTCATGTCCTGTAATTTCTAACCTAGTTCAGTGGTATAATCTATAAGTCATTAGAGACATGACTCTTTTTGAAGCTGAAGCACTTTTGTAAAAGCATCAGAGTAAAACAATAATTGTCTGTAATTGAAAAAATACTTTAAAAAATGTATTTGTGAGAGATTTGATCAGAGTTCATTATAATGAAATTGACAAGGAAATTTGGTTGTTCTTGTGACATCAAGATTTTAAAATGATAACTAGAATTAAAAGTGATAAGGTTATGTTAGGACATATTAGATTTTTAAAACATTTTATTTATTGATTTAGAGAGAGGAAGGAAGAGAGAGAGAGAAAGAGAAACTTCAATTTGTTGTTCCACATATTTAAGCATTCAATGTTTGATTCTTGTATGTGCCCTGACCGGGGATCAAACCACAGCCTTGGCTTTACCCATCTGAGCTACCCAACCATGGCCTGGATATATTAGATTTTTTAAAATTTCATATAATTTCTACAAAATTTATATAAATAATATATATCTACACAAATATAGGAAAATTTAGCATCACTTGTTGAACAAAGCTTTCCATGTAATTTAACTTGTTAAATAAGCCTAATAAAGAAAGGAGATGAAGTATTTTGAGTTTTTACAGAAACCCTCTGAAATATCCCAAAGTTAGCTAGAGGTCAAAATGACTTTATTTAGAATTTGATTTGGGGAAATTTGTGGAAAATATCAAAAGATTTGGATATTTGACCAAATGAGGCCACAGATTATTGTGAAATAACATTTAATTATCTATTTAACCAAAGTAACAATAATAGATTTCAAAGGCAAATACAGAAGATTAAATAGCTGTTAGCAAAATTTAGCCCTTTTAATATTGAGAAGATTTAGTTTTCTTAAGAAATCAAAGACCTGATTAAGACAGCATTAAGGCCTGACTAACACAACCTGAAGCAAAGAACATTAATTTGGTAGAACAAAATCCCTGCTTTCCAGACAGCATACCCAAAAGGCAAAGAAAATACTTCACAATCTTATCAAGAGTAAACCAATAGTCTAAGAAAAACAAAATTCTAATTTTGTACCAGATTGCTTTAGATATTTAAATTTATTTATTAAATTAAATTCATTTCAATCTTAGCCAACTTAACCATACATTAAATTTTTTTCCAAAGATCCCTTTTGTACAAACCTTTTAGAACTTTTTTTAAAATTTAAATTTGTCCCATATTTCCACTTTTACAGTTTGCCTCTCTTTAAAATAACATTATTTTACTTGTACAAATATATTTCCTTTTTTTTTTTTTTACTGAAA